>NC_042622.1:23074771-23382511 GCF_901001135.1 Rhinatrema bivittatum
AAGGCGGGTTCAGGTTCAACGGGTCCTTGCTGCTCTCTTGCCACCGTGGCTGAGCGTTGCGTCGGAGAGATGACTTCCGGATGACAAATGCGTGGAGAGAGAGAGAGAAATCATTTCGTTGAAGGGTAACATCTCTTCTCCGCCAGGGGCGGATTGGCCTCTCGGGGCTGGTCAGGCCAGTCACATGACTGGCGTTGCTCGCAGCGGCCCCGTGCCAGCGGAGCTGCCGTGATCAGTATCGGGCCCCGCGGTAACTCTTCTGGTAGGGCGGGAGCCTCCCCCGAGGATCTCCTCTCGGTTCTTCTCTTTGGTTTTTCTGTGCGGCTGGAACCGCGGCTCCATGGGCCTGCACCTCTGATTTTGTTTTTTCCTGCCTTTTTCCTTTTTTTGTAATCCCGTGACATTGCTGATGTACTACGCAACTGATCCCCTCCTCCCCTCATCACCGTGGCGGCGGGAAGCGCTCCCACCGCCTCCCTTCACACCAGCCCTAGCCCTGTCTACATCTCAGCTGCGGGAGGCCTCTCCTTGATCTCTGCCACTGACCGGGCCGGCCCCCCTTATATTGGGACCATGGCAAAATATAACTTTCCCCCAAACTCCTCCCTGCATTGGGGCCTTCCTGTCCACCTCTTCCCATACCAGGACCATCAGATTGCCTAGATTCCCCATGAGCACCAATGTACGTAGAAATGTTTTGTTACATATTTAGAGGCAGCAGGGGGAGGAGAGTGAATGAGAGTGTATCAGTGAGTGTGTGTGTGTGCGCGCGCGAGTGTGCATGTGTGAGAGAGCCATGTGTACGTGGGAGCATGTATGTGAGTGCGTGTGAGTATATGTGAGGAAGCATGTGCGATGGATGCGTGTATGTGTGTTTCAGCCTGGTGTGTGTGTCAGCATTGCAAAGGAGCAAGTGTGCGTTAGCATATGAAATGGGAGCATATGTGAACGCCCGCTCTCCCGACGCGCGCCCAGGCCACTCTCCTGGGCGTGCGATTTTGTATTCAAATGAGGACGCCCCTAGCACCTCCTTAGTGGCAGAAGCGGTGGCTGTTTGACAGCAGACGCTTAATTTTACTGGCGTCGGTTGTCGAACCCGCTGACAGCCACGGGTTCGGAAAACTGACGCCGGCAAAATTGAGCGTCCGTCTTCCAACCCACGAGCTGCGGGCTGATTTTTTTTTTTTTTTTTTACGATTTTTAATTTTAATTTTTTTTTTTGGGGCCTCCGACTTAATATCGCTATGATATTAAGTCGGAGGGTGTACAGAAAAGCAGTTTTTTCTGCTTTTCTGTACACTTTCCTGATGTCGGCCAAAATTAACTCCTGCCTTTGGGCAGGCGTTAATTTCTGAGAGTAAAATGTGCGGCTTGGCTGCACATTTTGCTTTCTATATGGCGCGGGTATAACTAATAGGCTCATCAACATGCATTTGCATGTTGTGGGCGCTTTTAGTTTTTGGGGGGTTGGACACACGTTTTCCTCGCGCTATTACCCCTTAAGGGTCTTTTTCTCTGCATCGAAAACGCGCATCCAGACGGGGGCTAATGGTGCGCTCGGCCTGAGCGCACCGTACTGAATCGACCTGTATGTGAGGGAGAAGAAAATTTGTGTACCCCCTACCTCCACTAATCCACAACAGTCTCAGAATGAGTGGAAATTAAAAGCTCCCAAGTATACAAAACGGGGGATTTTTTTATTGCTATTGGTTTAAATTATTGGGAGTTACTTGATGTGTCTGCTGTTTTAAAATATTTTGTTGGTGTTTGGGAAATTAAAAAAAAAATTATGTGTGAATTTAATTATTGGATGTTCTATTCACCAGCTGTTTTGAAATATTTATTCTTTTTGTTATTATGGTTTCATATTTATATTTCTTGATGTTATTGTTTGATGTTTTATAAGGAATGGTGAAGTTTTTGTTTTTCCATTGTTGCATTGCATATAGGGTCTGGCTTGTTGAGGTTTCTAGCTCAGGTTTTGCCTGCACATTTCTATTTATATTTTCTGGTCTCTTTATTCTGCATTTAGTGAGAGTTAATCTGTGTTTTGCATGTGTGACAATGGTAAAGTATTCTGCTTAGGATGACGTTTGCATATAGGGATTTATAACAGCCTGGCTAGTTCTGTTTTCCAAATAGGAGGTGTATTGGTGTTTTAGGGCCTGGTGTAATATTTATAGTGTTGTCTTTACATAGGTAGGGTTATCACAGTTTGAATTCTGGCATTTAGTGCTGGTTTGGTATGGGAGGTTTACCGTATTGTAATTGTAATTCAGTTTACCCAAGAGTTGGTGAGAGTAGAGTTCACAACCAACATGTTTCAATAGGCCTAATGCAAGTTTTTCTTTTGCAGAGTTTTCTGGTTAGCACTGTAGCAGTGCATATAAATAAAATGAATATATTATAAATTATATTTTTTACCTCATAAGACTGTACTTTGAATGTCCTTTCTGATGTAAAATCTGTTGTCATAAATGCATAATATTAAATTGCGTGTGGGGAGGGAGGGGCGTGGAGGTACAAGGCCGCAAGGTTCACCTATGGCACCTAATACCCTTCAACCAGCCCTGGCTCCACGTGGGAAAGCAGGATTCTGAAGCTGTGCTGCTTTGGGTCTGTGACTATTCCTAGAGTTGGCCCAGGACTTCATTTTTTCTTTTCTTTTTTTTAAGTCCTGGAGGAACTGCATGAATCACTTCTGGTCCGTCCCCCCCCTCCTCCCCAAGAGTAGGTGGGCAGGGCAGAGCCTAGGGAACCGTAAATGCAGCAGCAGCCGCTGTACCACACAGTCACTGGGAATACGATGACGTGGAGGCGAGCAACAGTCACAGAAAGGGATGGGGTGAGCCAAGAGGAAGGGCCTGTGCAGTTTTGGGGAGGCTTCTGGCAGCTGGCTGTGGAACCAGCGAGTCTCCTGGAGAGTGGTGTTGCCAAGAAGGGGTGGGGAATTGGAAAGGGAGAGGTCTGCTACAGGCTGGGGAAGAGCTGGCGGCAAGCAAAACCACTTTACATAATGATGTGCAGGCAGTACTGGAGTGAGGGCAGCACAATGAGCAGCAGCACAATGACGGAATGTGTGTATCTGAGAGAATGGCACCCGCACACTCACTCTCAGTGTGTAGATGTGTCTTTCCTGCATTACAGAGAGCGTGATTGTGTGTGAGTGGGCTTCTTTCTGTGTCAGAGAAAAAGACACCCCCCCACACACGCATTTTCAGACACAAAGTGGGAGTCAGAAAGAGTATGAGTGAGTGTATCTGACACTGGCTGGCAGTACGGTAGTCCAATTACTTGGCAACTGGTTGAAGAGCTGGCAGTATCGGTCTGGGGGCTGCTCTTCTACTTAGTTATTTAGAAAAATGTGAAATTTATGTTGGAGATGTTTTGGCTGAATTCTACCAGGCGCCAGGTCACACGATATACCTCTTACGGTCAGTTTGGCATGCTTTTGGGAACTGTGGGAACACAAGGAAGTCAGATATCCCATTGGCTGGTCTTGAAAAAAAAAAATCCCCCGGGCTGATATTTTCCTGCAGTCCGCCCCTGCTCGCTGCTCCCCCCCCCGGGCTCATATTTTCCTGCAGTCCGCCCCTGCTCACCCGCCCCCCCCTCCCCCATGCCCCGATCCTGCACCCGTAAGTTCAGAGGGAACCAGAGCCCTGGATCCTTTATGTGCCCAGCAACATCTCTGGTACCAGGCCTGAAACACTTAACGGAGCACAAAGTGCATTCAATTATTCCACCCAGCAGATCCTCACTGCAATCACCCTTAAGAGCCTTAGTGGAAACACTATTAAACTTTTGTGGATGGGTGAAGAAATGACATTCTCTATATTCTGATTAGCATTTTGAAAAACTGAATTTGCTCTGAAGTGTAATGATGGCTGCATGCATTTCATTTGTCCTTACTTCACTTGGTTTCTTACTGTCTCTCTCTCTCATTGTGTCCTTGTCACAGGTCAGAATCCAGAGATTCACGGGAACCTGACAGGGCACAAAATCTGCTGCCATGGCCCCCTAGAACTGGGCTGAGACCACCATCTCATGGGCCACCTTACCTAGTGCCAGAAGGCTCCGTGTCACTGCGATCATTCCCCAGAGCCGTCCAGTCTCTATGGCTCGTGCTGATAATATGGGTCCTGCCTTCAGATGGGTTTCTCACATCCTAGTACCTACGGCTGTATCTGTTCACAGGAGACGGTGGCAGCCCTTTGAAAAATAGGGACTGCTACGTTGTGCACTGCGGCACCTGCACTCCTGGACCTGTAGCTACGGGTTTAGGCCTTTGTGTGGCATGCTAGCAGTTACTGCGATAGAGGATTTGTCTACTCTTTTGCACGCAGGATGCTCATTGCGCTATTAGACAGAGGGCAGGCGCTAGCGCAGGGCTTCCCAAATGTAAACTTAATCTCATGCGTAATTCATTGCGGAGATCCTGAAAACCCGACCGGCTGTGGGGTCCCCAGCACAGGTTTGCGCAGCTCTGCCCTAGCGGGTACGGGGCTCGAGGCATCAGCCTGTCTGGGTCCCCCCTTCCCCTCACACAAACTTGTGCAGCCCTCTCCCCCTCTGTACAATCCTCTCATAAGTTTTATAGCACTGGAGGTGCAATTTAAAAAAAAAAATGTAAGTTGATTTCCATAATAACATTTTTCATCCTGATTATTTGATTATTTCTTTTGCTCTTTTTCATTATTTCTATGTTATCTATTTTCTATTTTTCTTTTCCTTTCTTCTGCCAGTCCTTTCTTATCCCAGCATCTCTCTAAGGCCTAGATTTATCATTTTGCTGTAAATATAGCAGAAATAACGCCTGTGATAAAAAAAAAATGTGCGTGGTTAGGAAAATTGTAGTTACCGCATCGCATAGACCAGTGATGGCCAACCTTTTGAGCTCAGTGTGTCAGAATTCATAAAAAAACCGAGCATAACTTGGGTGGTGTGTCACTTCTAGAAAAATCCATAATTTTGTGATATTTGTAGCTCTAATATTAATTAACAAAAAGTTATAATTTTAATATATGTTCTGTATTTATTAATAAAGCAAAAACAAATAATTCTTTACCTTACCTGCTTAGTGACTTTTTTGTTGCTGAATTTCATTGGCTAAATCTTCAATTAAAACACTCTCTCCCCCTCCACACCCCCCCCCCCCCAAACTCTTACTCCCCTGGGTTTCTCATACACACTCATGCTCTCACACTCACTGGCTCCCTCACATACGCACACACACACACACACACAGAACCCCAGGCAGGCTCCCATTCATTTTCACACCACTCCCTCCCCATCCCCCAGGCAGGCACCAATTCATTCTCACGCAGGCATCCATGCACACACATACACCCCCATGCAGAGTCCCATTCATTCACATGCACACACTAAAGGAAGACCCCCTCTCTTTTGCCAGCAACCTCGGAACCTCTCTCATTCCTTTGCTGCCACTGTCACTGCTGCCACATGACTATTGGGGAGGTGCCGATTGCTGCTACTGACACTGAAGTCCATTCTGCTGCCTCCTCTGTGCAGGCCCCGTGGGCTTCCACTTTCTCCATGTTGATCTCGTACATTGTTAGATCCGTAGAGAAAGTGCTATTCTTGCATATTCCCAAAGATTATATGTGCCAATCACTAAAAAGTAATTTATTTTGTTTTTTACCTTTGCTGTCTGATCTTCATTTTCTAATTGGTTGGTCACAGGCTTTTTTTTCCCACCTTCCCTTTCTTATTTTTTCCCACCTTCCCTTTCTTATTTTTTTTTGCCAATTCCTTTTATATTGTCTTTTTTTCTGTTTCTTTTCTCTCCATCTTCTTCCCTCAAACACACAGGTTCTCATTCTCACATGCATTTCTTTCTCTCTCACCACACAGGCTCTCACTCTCACATGCTCTCTTTCATACAATCATTCATACACACAGTCTCTCACTGGCACATGTTGTCTGACTCTCACACACACAGGCTCTCTCTCACTCCCACATGCTGTCTTGCTCAAGCACAAGCCGTCTCTGCAAACATTCAGGTCCTCACTCACACACAATCTCTCAACTCATCTCATACACGCACACACACACACCCCCTCTACAGACCCTCAGCCTCTCTCTCACCTCTGGGCCTCTTCGCGGGTCGCCGCAGGATGGGCTCTGCGGCAGCCCTGCTACCAGGCCTCTTCGTCTTCTCGGGCCACTGCGACTTGGGATTCGCGGCTGCCCATAAACGCAAGCGATGCTCCTCTTCTGCACGCGCCGATGCTTCACCTCCTTCCAGCCCACGTGGCTCCGGCAACGTTTACTTCCGGGGCCGCACAGGCAGGAAGGAGTAGGAGCATCAGCGCGTTTAAATGTGATCTTTTTCTTCGGGCTGCGGCCCTGCCTATCTGCCTGTCGCTGCGCCTGGGGGCATTAGGGGGGTGGGGTGGGGTGGAGGGGATACTAAAAAACTAGTTTTAAAGGGTCAGCGCAGCCAATAAAAAAAAAAAAAGGCTCGGCACAGCCGATTAAAAAAAAAATTCCCGATAGTCCACGAAACGCTGCGCGTGTCAGCAAAAAGTCTCGGCGTGTCACCTCTGACACACGTGTCATAGGTTAGCCATCACTGGCATAGATAAACATTGCAACGCATGGGACATCTCACGTCGCACATTATTTTTAATGCACACGATATATTATCGCAATAAAAACATTTTCCCCAATAAGGCAAGGCTAACGCTGGTAGAACACACAGAAAAAAAAGGTGTAGTTATTTGTGATATTAAATCCCGCGTTAGTGTGCGTTACTCTAGCTCATTCCGCGCTAGCAAACCCTCATTTCCATTAACTCCTCCCAACTCCTCCCACGTGCATCCTAAAAGTAAAATTTGCACACTAACGTGCAAAGATGCTTCTTTTCTTCTGCTACCTCTCCCAGTCTCTTCTCCTCCCTGTCTCACGCTCTTCCCTTCTGCAGCCTCACTCCCTCTTCTCCTCCTCCTCCTCCTCCTTGCCGTTTTTCCTCGGTCTCCTTGCTCACTTCCTGCACCTTGTTTCTCCTTGTGGTTGCTAACCAGCTCCAGATTTTCAGGACAGGTTGATTAAGTACCATTGCATGATGGGACTTACGCTCATTTCCCTATTACATTCCCTGAGAAAAGCAAGATTCTAAGTATCTGCCTGCGGTGGAGTAAACCCAGGACCGGATCAACCTGTCCTGAAAATCTGGAGCCAGTTGGCAGCCCTATTTCTCTCCCTTCTTGCTAACTTTCCTCAGTCTGTTTCCTCACATCTCCATCTACTAGCGTTCAAAGCCACATTTATTTATTTTTAACTGTTAAATGATTTACATGCACAATAAAACAAGACAGGAAATGACAGTGCAATTTGCTGCCGCAGCAATTCCAGCCCTGGAATGACATTAAAACTCATGATATTAGGGAAGGGTTTGTGGTGCGGTTTTTGCAGTGCTGTAACCGCCCTCTGCTGTAAGATGCTCTCTAGAGTTGGGTTGTAAAAGATTCTCCACAAACCTCTGTTTAGGCAGAGCATGAGGGGCTAGTGGCTGAGGTTGGGCCAGAACCAAAAAATAATTTAAAAAAAAAAAAAAAAAGGATTCGGTTCAATCCAGTCCAACTTTGTCCCACCTCCAGGAGTCAAGCCTTACCAGGGCCAGCCAGCCCCATCGTTAAGAACAGCGCAAAGCTGTAATGACAACGCCGTCCCTCCTACGTCGGAAACTTTGGTTCACGCAATAAAGAGCATGGTAAGCGGGCCGCTCTGATGATTAAATCCTTCGTAAGAAATATTGGTCTTAGGAGAACTGATTGCCTTCCAAAGCAGTGCACTGAGCTCTGAATTGCTTTAAATTTGCTAGCCTTGGGCAATGAGTTTTATGTGTCAATCTGGAGGCTGGGGAAAGAAAGCAGGAAAAGTTCAGCTCCCCACAGACCTTTGAAATAAACCTTCAAAATCCACATGATCAAAGCCTTGCTAGTTTCCTGAGCTGCTTTGTGCGGGGCTTTTAGCTATGTGCTAGGCTTATTGTCCCAGCCTTTCTTGCCAGTAGGCTGTCTCACTTATAAAAAACTTAAAAGAGAATAAGCAGCTAATGTAATTGGCCTGTAGTGCAATCTGCCGTTGAACGGTACAGATAAGCCAGGGAGCAGTGGAGAACTAGCCAGGAATGCGATCCTCACCTGGGAGGGGGTTATAACAGCCTATTCTATAGGATTTTAGGGCCTGATTTACTAAGGCTTTTTTTTTATTTTCCATTTTCTGTCTATGGGGAAAAAGCTTAGTGAATCAGACCCTTAGCAAGCTCTGAACATGAAAATAATATTCCTAGGCGGACTGATTTCTTTTCAAAATGCACCCAGGTGGCACAGCGCTAATCAGAGATTGCAGATCCATTGTGGTATTGCTAAATAATGCATCGAGCCAGCACTGATACACCAGACAAAGGTTTTTGATCAGGCCTTTGGAAAGAGGGCTTAGAAGAATAGAGGGTGGGGAAGGTGCCACGACCAGAGACCAGGACTTCCGTGGCAGAGCTGAATTTCTACCACAATCTAAACTATTAATGAAAGAATGCTCTGATATTCCAAATTGATGTCTTCGACGTGCTTTCTTCTTCATGTTGCTTACTCAATATTCCAGTTGTTTGAGATGAAATTACAGAAAAAAAATTTTTTTTTCTGTTTTACATGGGCTATTCACAAATAACACACACTAAATGCAATTAGTTTGCACTATTTGCAAATAGCACACACTAAAAACAAAAAAACGAAATGCAAACGAAACAAAATTTAAAAAATAACTCAATAAAGAATAGAAAAATGAAAACAAAACGGCATTTTTTGTATGCATCCACCTATTGTGCGTACCTATATATGTTGGCATACTGAAATGGTTAGTATAGTGAAAAGTGAAAATTTGTATTGAAGAAAATAATAGGACTTCATGTTTTGTCATTTCCAGTTTCCATCCAATTTCCTTAATGGAGATAAAGCCAGCATTTCACATGCGACTGGAACCAGTGATCATGCATGTTTTAAAGAGGCATTCTTGGTGCATAGGTATGACTTAGACAGTTTTCACTGTATTCATATTAGTCTGAACATTTAAAAAACACATTTCACAGGCCCATTTCCTGTGACAACTCAGGGGTAGATTCTGAAGCAACGTTTAGAAAAGTGTGCGGCAAAGCTCAGTGCCCTGTCAAGCTGTGGAATCTGTCACCAGAGGACTTGATGAAGGTGACGAGCATAGTGAAGTTTAAAAGAGGTTTGGATGAGTTCCTGGAGGAAAAGTCCATTAACACATTATTAGCCAGGCAGACTGAAGAAAGCCTCTGCTATCCCTGGCAGCGAGGAACAGGAATTAGATCTGCTTTAAGAAATCTGCCCAGTAAGGAGTGGTTACATCAGCAGCTACAACCCAAGGAAACCAGAGTTCAAATCCCACTGCTACGCCTTGTAACCTTGGGCAAGTCACTTTACCCTCCGTTGCCTCAGGTACAAAATTAGATTATAAATCCTGTGGGGAGAGGAAAATACCTGTAGTACTTGAATGTAATCTGCTTTGATGTACACTGTCAAGTACCAAAACGTGGAATATGAAAATCTAATTAAATACTTGTGATCCGGATTGGCCACTGTCAGAGACAGGATGATGCACCTTGGTCTGGTCTAGCAAGGCAATTCTTATGTTCTGTCACACATTTACATAATTTTGCATATCGAACAATGCTAATTGTATTTAACATTATAAAAATTAAGTTGTTTTTTTTTATCTACCTTATGTGTCTGGATAATTTATGAATTCATTTTCTGGATATATATATATATATATATATATATATGTGTTTTTTTTTTGTTGGAGAGGGATCTCCGGGTCAAATGCAGGACAGGGAGGATTTGGATTGCAGAGGGAAAGGTGTCCCCCCCCTGCAGCCCAGCTTCCTACTCCTGAGGTCCTCTGTGCTCTACCTAGCCCTTCACATGCCGCGGACAGTCCTGCCCTCCCTCGCATCCCTTCCCCCTCATTTCTTTTTCCTCTTTCTCCCCCACCTCATTCTCTCTCCTCCTTCCTTGATCCCAAGCTATTTATTTATTTATTTATTTATTTATTTATTTATTTAACATGCTTTGTACACCGTCATTTGGTGTCGCCATCATAATGGTTCACAATAGTTACATTTGTTAAACAAACGCTGAGTCATATTAGAGAACATTGTTCTCCCCTCCAGCCAATTAGCCTCCCATCCCCTCCTTTCTTCCTCCACCCATTGACAAGCCAGCCAATAGTAGGAGGAGGAGAGCAGCAGTTCCTCAGACCATGTGTTGCGCCCGTTGGTCGCAGATGGCTGCGACCTCTCATGCTCACCTCTTTTTTTTTTTTTTTTTGCTGCACCATCCAATCTAGGATGAGTGGCGGCTTCCGCCAGTCACCGCCAACCTCCCTGGCGTTCCTGGGATGGCGTGGGCGCTGCCGACCGCCATCTTGCTTCTGGAGTCACATAGGTGCGCGTGCGCATGGGCCAGCTATGTACACGTCATGGCGGGAACCTTGGGGGCGTCCCCTCCGGATGACGTAGTCTCGCTACCTGTACTTAAGCAGACCGGCCCTATGCACTGATGAGTTAGCAAGGAGTTTCCTCGTTGCTGAATGCACTTCATTTGGACTACTGGTTCCAGTTCCTGGCTTGCTGTGTGAACGCTCTGAGTACCCGCTCCTCGGGGGCTCTTCCGCGTTCCTAGGCTATCCGCTCCTCGGAGGGCCTTCCTGCCTTTGAACTCCTGTTTGTTCTACTTCTCAGGACTTCCCTTGGAACCACGTCTCGTGAGTACTTCCTTCGTACTTCAACTCTACCAAGCCTTGCTGGGATTCCCTGCGGTGTACCCCGTGCCTCGGGCCACTGCCGCGTCCTCCTCAGCAGGATTCGCTTCACCATACCCTGCGCTGCAGATTGCTGCCTCAACTTCTTCAGGAACCTTCTGAGCTTCCGTACCTCTGACTACCTCAGCATCACCATCATTGTACAGTCATCCTCAGCATACCCCACCCTGCAGGCCACTATCGGATCTGCACACCTGAGGTAATTGCTTCATCAGTGAGAAGGCTGCCTGGTGTACCATGCTCTGTGGGCCACTACATCTGAGGTATCACCCTGGGCATACCCCTTGCTCAAGACCTGTATCTCAACTGAAGTCCCCGCTCCATGGGTTCTGCTAACTTTCTCCTCTATAATAAAATCTCTCTTACAGCAGTGTCCTAAGCCTCTGAAACTGTGCCTACCGACGGTGAGGCCCACAGGGCTCCTCCCTGTGGGCGGAGTCATCTCTTGGAACACTGAAATTATAGGGCTGGGGTGGGGCTACCATGCTGATGCAGGGCCTAGTCTAGCCAATCAGATGCTTTGGGGGTAATGACTCTCCCGCTTCACTGGTATGGTGGCAATAGTAAGTTCTGGGGTTTCTGTTGGTAGGGAGGGAGTCACTGTAGGATGTTACTCAAAGGAAAGCCTGACAGAGAACAATGTTGCTCTTCTTGCAGCCAGATCTTCTCAAAGGAAACAAGGGATTGAACCGACCCAGGCTCTCTCCCAGAGTTAGAGAGGGAAAGGAAGCAATAATCAGATGGATTACAATTGCTTTCAAAATAACTGTAGGTGTCCAGTTTTATTTGTTTTAACACCCTGAAAATCTTTGCAGAATTATCAACACATTTGAATAAACAATGTCAACATCAACATTTAACATTTCTCTCTTTTGCTCGTACAGGTACCAATATAAATCTAATTAAGAAAAGAAAGGAACCGGTTCTTCTAACTAGTTGGAGTTCTCCTCAGAGAAGTATTTGTTACTGAACCTTTACTTTCTCTAAAAGTACTTGTTGGACTACTAAAAGGCCATTCCATATCAAGTGGACCAGGGGTTCACACTCAGCCTCCTCCAAATTGAACAAAACTTTGCACGGATGTTCGCTAGGGTCTCAAAGAAAACCGCACTAAATGTTTCACCTGGATCTCCATTGGTTGGAGAGCTAGAGGCAGTTGAATGGAGGTCACCTCTGAGTACCGTGCTCCGCGCAACCTAAAATGGCCATTTTATCCAGGTGCTGCAGCCCGACACCACCTCTCAGGGGCCTGAAGTTTTGTGGATTAGTACAACCCCTGGTGGTAAGTCCCAGTACGAAGTTTGGAACATAGCGCGGGCTTGCCTCCCTTTGTAAGGGCCAGCAAAGTATGTGAGAAATGTTACAAAAGAAATATAAGGCCTACTTTGACTCCTCATTGCTCCTGACCTGTACTTTGATTTAGGCCCGGACGGACCAGTAGTCGTGGCCCATAGCATAAACATAGAAGATTTGCACTAGGAGGCTTTACAGGCAGCTGGAAGCAAAGATATAATTGCATAAAGACACGATGTCACTTTTTATGCAAATCTTTGCCAATTTTCAGGTGCAAATATTTTTTTTATGTCATTTGAAAGAGCTTCTTTTTTCTACAAAAGTCACTCTGTTTCATTTTGAACCGATGCTTGCTTTGGTCAGAATTAAGGCCCCAATGATATGCATCATTTGCATGCGTGGGCGCGCTATATTAAACAGAGGCATCTTTGGCGCAATGCTGTGAAACACACAAATGAGCTAGTGATGTGCGGCGAAGCTTGTGCTCGCCATGCTTGTAGCTTATGACACACTTTGCTTTGACATACTTTTATAAATGACCCCTCAAAATGTACATTTTATGTGTTATTTACTGCATGCAAGCCTGAACATGCAAAAAGTATCACCTTCACAAGGAACTATGGTAATGTCATGTTAGCAGTGTTGCGACCGTCGCTGCTCGATGCCCTCACTCCGCCCTCTTTACCTCTGAGGCGACTCCCTCCGGGTCTGATGGACGGCCGGCTGCTGCGGCGTCTCCATGCCATCTCCCTCCAGCGTCCCTGGACCGGCTCGATGTTGCAGATCCACCATGTTGCCTGAAGACTTAGGGCTCGCACTCTGATTGAAGTACCAGCAAGGGCGCGACCCTCAGGGGCATCCCCCTGATATGACGTCACCCGCTTCCAGTATTTAAAGGTCTTTGTTATCACTAACTAACTAGTTAGCAAGGATTTACCAAGGATTCGCTAAGGACTCGCTTTGGCTATCCAAGCTACTCTGCCTCCTCGGACTTACCAGAGGTACCCGCTCCTCGGGGGGCCTCGCTCTTTTCTTTACTTTCAGATTACAGATAGGAACCGGTACTCGCTCCTCGAGGGCCCATGTTCCTGGACACTCTGAAGATTCTCTACTGCCTGGAAGCTATCACTGCTACAAACATTTGTGAGTTATCACCGCTCTCTCAGAGCTTTCCCTGGAACCAGGTACTCGCTACTCAAGGGCCTAAACCTTTCCAGCTCCTGAGCTTCCTTGAGACCTTACGTGAGTTTTGTCATCTAGTTCTGTTCATGAACTCTGCCTACTCACTTTCTACAGTTTCTCAACAGCTCAGCTATTCTGGATCACTGTTCCAGTACCTGAGGGACTACAGCCCGGCCGGGCATATCAGCTCACTACTGCCACCTCTGGTGGTTTCAAAAACCTGTTTAATAAAAGAACTAATGTGTGTCTGTCTCCATACTCAAGCCTAGCCGGTGGTCCCTCTCGGGATATCCTCTCGGGGGCGTGGTCATCTGCCACCGGCCCAGGGATCCACCTACTACTCTATCAGAATTACAGATTGCTACTCCCAGCTCTACACAGAGCTTTCCTACAAGATTGCTAACTCTTCCCTCTTCAGGAGCCCGCAACACAGGTCCTTAACAGACTGCTATCTCCGCAGTCTAACTAACATCAGATTCCTAACAGATTGCTACTCCTATCTGATTGCTCCGCCCATCAGGCATCAGATCTACAACAGATTGCCAACTCCAGCAACTCATAGCTTCAGATCCATAACAAGCAGTGTGTTGTGGCAGAGATCTTGGGAACATGCCCTGTGCTCTTTGTGTCCCTGGTATCAAATTTTTCTTTGTGCCAAAGGAGGACATTGAAGCGATCAGACCTGTTCAGGATGAGAGGTTTAGCAAAGGTTATACAGTTGCTGGCACAAAGGAAAATCATTTCAAACCCATTGATGCATTGCAAGTGTTCTAGAACATCAACGTGAATATGTTCCTGCCCTTCTAGTACCCAGCTTCCAACCTGGTCAGTATTTAGCTTGCAGCTATGATAATTCCTGGTGGATTGGCCATATATGCGAAGTCGCAACTGAGGAATGTGATGTCTTGGTCAATTTCTTGCACCCCAAGTTCCTGCCAGGTCATTTTAGTGGCTGCCCCCTTGATGCACCCATAACAACTGCATCAGGCAGGCAGTACATTTATTCACAAGCCACTTTGTCATGCATTGACGGGACATTCAAAAGCACGCACAAGGCAGGAAAAATCACTAAGTGAATTTTTGTGATATCTGCAATTTAAGCAATTCTCATATGTACTGTCTTGCCTTTTCTTGTTTTGTGCTTAAATAAAAGCTTGGAAAAATGTGGCTGCTACCTTGTCTGGCCCCTAGGCGATGCAGTGGCTCAACCACCACTGACCAATGCAAGGTAACTAATCAGCATACAAAGGGCTGGATTTTAAAAGCTCTACGCGCGTAAATCCACTGGATTTACATGCATAGAG
Organism: Rhinatrema bivittatum; assembly: GCF_901001135.1. NCBI lineage: Eukaryota > Metazoa > Chordata > Amphibia > Gymnophiona > Rhinatrematidae > Rhinatrema > Rhinatrema bivittatum. The sequence continues at coordinate 23,089,420 of NC_042622.1, forward strand.
GGGGTTACGACACACGTAAAGCCCCGGGACACGTCTAAGTCCCAGGGCTTCAAAAAAGGAGCTGGGCGGGGCCAGAGGCCTCTGGCACAGTGGCCATTTGCCGCTGTGTTGGAGGATCGCGTGCCAGCAAGCTGCCAGTGCACGCAACTAGCGCCTCTCCGGGGGCAGGCACAAAAGGTAAGATAGAGGTTGGGGGGTTAGAATAGAGCTAGGGGGTGGAAAGGTTAGGGGAAGGGGTGGGAAAGTTAGATTAGGGGGCAGGGAACGGGGGAAGGCCACGGGCGATGGCACGCACAAGATGCATTAGTGTGCACCCCCTTGCGCGCGCCGACCCCTGATTTTATAACATGCACGCTCCTGTTATAAAATCGGGCGTCCATGTGTGTGCGCCGGGTAGATGAAACAATTGAAAAAACATTAAACCTAGCAATGATGTACCTAGATATAATTAAACAACTGCTAAACCAAATGGAGCTAGTAATCAACATTGAAAAAACGGAATTTATACACCTGGAGCGAAAAAACATTGAGTTGATTCAAACCCCCATCAGACTTAAAAATGATCAGAAAGCAGAACTAGCCGAGAAAGCTCGAAACCTAGGTGTAATAATCGACACGGAACTTAGCCTTAAACAACACATATCTCTGAAGGTCAAAGAAGGTTACGCCAAACTTATGGTCCTCAGGAGGCTGAAGCCCTTATTAACCCAAACACACTTTCGAACAGTCCTACAGGCATTCATTTTCGCTAGCACAGATTACTGCAACACTCTGTTTCTGGGATTACTGTATTCAACTAAAAGACCACTCCAAATCTTACAAAACTCTGCCGCCAGAATACTCACTGGTAAAAATAAAAGAGATCACATCTCTCAAACACTTGCCGAACTACACTGGCTGCCAATAGAACAAAGGGTTCAATATAAAACACTCTGCACAATTCACAAACTAATTAATGAAGAAAAAGCAGATTGGTAAAACACAGCGCTGCGCTTACATGTCCCCCAGAGAAATCTTAGATCAGCCAATAAGGCCCTTCTAACCATCCCTTCAGTCAGAACAGCCAGACTGACTCAAGTCAGAGAGCGAGCCCTATCCTTAGCTGCATCAATTTTGTGGAACACAATGCCCCTAGAAACTAGATTACAGAGAGATTTAAAACTTCAAAAAAAGTCTAAAAACCTGGCTTTTCAAAAAAGCTTTTTACAGTGAAAATGGAGAATAAGAAATATGAACTAACAGGCAATGGAAGATCAACACACAGAACAAAGTCACCTAGATGCGTATTTGCATATTTTATTATTTTCTCTCATACTTTATTTTTAAAGCTAAATAGAGACAGTATAAAGTACTATACTTATATGGTTACCCTATTAATCATATATATGGACAAGACCCATGTCACCTTTCATATAGATTGTATTATTGAAACATGTAACCGAAACTATATTGGCACTTTGTAAGATAGTATGACCCAAGCTGAACATTAAATATATGTGCAAATATACCCCGTTTTGCACTGACTTTGATGACTAATTTTTGAAAATATGTCTAAACAAATATGTATCAAAAGTTAAAAGTGTGGTAAGCACAGTAAACTGAGCTGCATCGTAAAATTTCACATTTCTAGCTCATTTGCATGTTTCACAGTTGGGTGCCAAAGATGGCTCTTTTTAACATTCACACATGCAAATGATGCTTGTCTTTGGGACTGTAATTCTGACCAAAGCAAGGCTAGGTCCAAGATGAAACAGGGTGACCTTTGTAGCAAAAGGATGCTCTTTTAAATGACATTAGAAAGAAAAAAAAGTAAAAACTACACAGTAGAGATATTTGCACCCAAAAAATGGTGAAAATTTGCATAAAATGTTGACATGTCTTTATGTAACTATATCTTTGCTTCCAGTTGGCTGCAAAGCCTCCTAGTGCAAGTTCTAGATATACGCCATGGGCTATGACTACTGATCCAGTTATGGCTTGAGTCGAAGTATGCACCAAGAGCAGGGGTGGGCAATTCCAGTCCTCGAGGGCCACAAACCTGTCGAGGTTTTAGGATATCCTAATGAATATGCATGACATAGGTTTGCATACAACTGAGGCAGAGGGTCTCATGCATATTCATTAGGGATATCCTGAAAACCAGACTGGTTTGTGGCCCTCGAGGACCGGAACTGCCCACCCCTGACCAAGAGCAATGAGTCAAAAGGCCTTAAATTTCTTTTGTAAAATTTTTCATGTAGTTTGCTGGCCCATAAAAAGGGTGGCAAGCTCATGTTAGGTTCCAAACTTTGCATAGGAACTTAGCACCAGAAGTTGTAATAATAATCCACAAAATTTCAGGCCCTAACAGGTGTTGTTTGGCTGCAAGGCCCGGACAAAGTGGCCATTTTTGTTGCTCTAAGAGTGACCGTCATTCAGCTGCCTCTAGCTCTTGAATCACTAGAGATCCAGCTGAAAAATTTACACAGTTTTGTTTGAGGCCCTAATGAACATCCACACAAAATTGTATTCAATTTGAAGGAAGTTAAGTGTGGATGATTTTCTAAATTGGTCCACTTGACATGGAATGTCCCTAAACCTTTACAGAATATTAGTCTTTGTGTCCACCTTTTGTTTTCCAGGTGCTGTGTAGTTCTGCTGTTTCTTAGGTAAATAGTAAGGATTAAACTGTTTGTTCTCCTTTTTTTTTCTTTGTCTGTGTTTCTCCTGACATTCTCCCTTAAGTATACAAGTAGCTCTCTCTCTGTCTCTTTTCTCTGTTTCTGAATTCTACACCACTCTGTATGTGTTCTCTCGCTCCTTTTTGATGTTATTGCGTCAGAACTAGTGGGTCCTGCTACCTCAGTCTCTCTCTCTGTCTTATACACTGTTTCAGGCTGTGATGGTATCTCCGTTCTGATCCGGTGTATGTTAGCTCCATGATGCATACACTTAGCTGGATCCACTGATTTCTCGCTGGTCTTCATCCCCTTCCACCGGAGCTGATCCGCTGGGCTGGTGAAACACTGGTAGCGGGTGCAGTTTAAGGAACTGAATGGGCTCCTTCTCCAAGGTCTGTGTGGCGAGCGTCATCTCCTGGCTTTTGCTTCTGGACCTATCTAAGCTTTAACTAAAATCATAGAGTGTTCCCCAGGGAACATGTAAATATAAAAACAAGTATACCTCCCCCCTTCTTCAGTTTTTAACCTCTAGGGGGGTTGCCCCTATTCCCTCCCCATCAAGGATGGCCTGGACTAGCAGGTGGGAGGAACAGAGATGGGAGTAGAGATATGAGAGAGGAAATCAGCATGGTAGGAGGATCTGGGGCGAAAGGGAGATAGAGAGGTCCAGCCTAAATTGGCTTCCTCCTACTGTGCCCTGTTCTAATTTCCCGGGATTTCGCAGTATGTAGCCAAGTCTGTGGTAAATACCACATTTTGTGGCCCTTGCTGCAGCCAGGGAATTCTGGGAAATTAGTCTGTGCTTGTATATTATTGCACTGTTAGCTTCTTTGATAGAAAACTAAGAATTATGAATGCAGTATCAGAATGCAGTCTTATTTAATGTACACCTGAGAGTTTTCATATTGAAAGCCTAGAAGCTGATGATGTTGAAGACTGCAGGAGACTTAAGATGGCCGGCCTCGAGCAGTCTCTCTGAAATTCCAATGTACTGTCATGATCATAGACAGGGCCGGTGTAGGCACGAGGCGATCTAGACCTGGTCTTAGGGCGCCGACCATTAGGGGGCGCGAGCCATGTGGGGGCAGCCGCCTCTCACGGCCCAAAAAAACGAGAGGAAGGTGTCGGAGCCGTGACCGGGGGGGGGGGGGGGGGCGGGAGAGGTTTCGGTGTGACTGGGGGGGTGGGGGTGGCGGTGCGCCTAGTGTGCCTGATCCCCTTGCACCAACCCTGATAATAGAATCCACTACATTGTTACCAGTAGGTGCTGTTCTCCATAATATGACAGGAGTAGGGTTACCAACCTGCTCCAGATTTTCAGGACAGGTTGATCCAGTCCTGGTTTTACCCCATTGCATGTGTAGGGATTTGTAGTTCTGATTTACTTATGCATGCCTGTCAGGTTCCTGCCCTCGGGTTATTCACAGACACGGAGCAGGGCTGAAAGCTGCTCGGACTGGGCCTAGGACAGGCTGGAGACAATCAAGTGTCCATCAGGTTACACATGGGAACAGTGGTGGGCTTGAGTAGCAAGCTGCAATGCCGGCCAAGAACTAGAGTCAAGAACAGTTTACACGGAAGCAGGTTTAACTTGAGAGCTCGCTTTATAGGCTAGAAATTGAAGCCAGAAACAGGTTCAAATGAAGCAGACTTGAACAAGGGTCGGATTTACAGTAGCAAGTTGACTTAGTTTAAGAAATGTGATTACAAATTAACTAGCTTCACAATGAAGCAGGGTTGGAATAAAAACTTGACTTGCAGGCCAGGAACCGGAATCAAAAGAAAGTTGCACCTTCAAAAGGTAGCAGGTTCTGTAGAAAGCAAGTTTGCTTACCGTAAACGGTGTTTCCGTAGATAGCAGGATGAATTAGCCATGCTGTCATGGGATCTGTCCGTCAGGCCCAGAAGGCGGAGCTTGATAAAGCAGAGATTAGACTTTTGGTCCCTCTGCGGCTGCGCGTGGTTTCCCGCGCAGGAACAACAGAATCACCTCAGTCTGTAATTAAGCTGTAACGTCCAAGACGTAGTGACTGCCAGGGAGGAGGGCGGGTCAGCATGGCTAATTCATCCTGCTATCTACGGAAACACCGTTTACGGTAAGCAAACTTGCTTTTCCCGTCGATAGCAGGGCTGAATTAGCCATGCTGTCATGGGAGTCCAAAGCATGAATCACGTTAGTCGTCTGCTATTGCAGTACGTGATTCGGACGATGTGGCAGTCACTGTAAAATCAGATGATAAAGAGTTCAACACTGCTCGGCCAACCTTAGCATCTTGTGAGGTTTGTTGATCGAGGCAATAGTGTGAAGTAAAGGTATGCAGTGATGTCCATGTGGCCGCTTTGCAAATGTCTGCAGGCTGGACACTACTGAGATGTGCCCAAGAAGTAGACCAAGCTCGTACTTGGTGGGCGGTAGGTATAGAAGACAAAGGGAATTCAAGAGTCTTATAACAGTATTGAATACATTGGACAATCCAACTGGAAATTGTTCTTTTGGAAACTGGTAGACCCGGTGCTTTCGGATCGTAGGAGAGGAATAACTGTGAGGGTCTGGAAACAGCCTGAGTTCTAGACAGGTAACACTGTAACACTCGTTTACAGTCCAAGGTGTGAAGTTGTTTTTCCCTATCACATGAATGGGGTGAGGGAAAAAATGTAGGAAGTTCAATGGTTTGGTTGATATGAAAGGAGGAAATCACCTTCGGTAAAAAAGATGGGTGAGTTCGGAGAACTACCTTTTGAGGAAAAAATTGCAAGTAGGGAAAATAGTGGACTAGTGCTTGTAATTCACTTACACGTCGTGCGGAAGTCACAGCCACCAGAAAAACCACCTTCCAGGTTAAGTATCTGGGATGGGCTTCCTCCAGCGGTTCAAAAGGAGGTAGCATTAGACGCTCTAAAATAGTGTTGATGTCCCACGGCACTGTTGGCTTAGAGATAGGTGGGCGGAGACGATACAGTCCTTTAATGAAGCGTGAAAGGAGTGGATGTGTAGAAATAGAGGCATTGTTACATAGTCCATGGTAAGCTGAGATCGCACTTAGGTGAACACGAATTGAGGATGCTGCTAATCCAGCGTCAAAAAGTGTACATAAGTAATCAAGTAATTTTTCTGGAGGACAAGTGATTGGTTGCAAACTGTGTTTAGTACACCAAAGAGAGTAGCGATGCCATTTATAGTGATAATTTCGTCTGGTGGATAATTTTCTGGATTCCAACAAAATCAATTGAGCACGGTTGGAGATGGTATAATCGATTAAAGTGCTCCGTTCAAGAGCCATGCTGTCAAATGAAGAGAGGCATGCATGGGGTGTAGTAACGTCCCTTGATCTTGAATTAAGAGATCTGGACGTCGTGGAAGTGGAATCGGCGGTTCCTGCGATAGGCGGAGGAGAAAACTGTACCATGGTTGGCGAGGCCACGCGGGGGCAATGAGAATTAAGGAGGCTTTGTCCTCCATGCATTTCTGTATTGTTCTTGTTATAAGAGGAATTGGAGGAAAAGCATAAAGTAGATCCGGCGACCAAGACAGCAGGAAAGCGTCTTGGGCTTCTCTGTGGAGACTGGGTCGTATGGAGCAGAAACGAGGGAGCTGTGTATTGTTCTCCGTCGCGAAGAGATCGATTAAGGGGGTTCCCCACTGATTGAATACATGTTGGGCGACTTCCTTCTGGAGCGCCCATTCGTGCGGGTGGAAAATGCGGCTTAATCTGTCCGCTCTCACATTGTCCACTCCGGGAAGGTAGGTGGCCTGTAGATGAATGCAGTGAAGATGAGCATGCTGGTATATTAATAGGGTTTCTTTGCACAGGGTCCAGGATCCTGTTCCTCCTTGCTTGTTGATATAAAACATGGCCACCTGGTTGTCTGTATAAATCATAACTCTGCGACCTTTTAGATATGGTTGAAAAGTGAGAAGCGCTCTCCTGATCGCTCTGAGTTCCAATAAGTTGATCTGTAATAATTGTTCGGGAGGACTCCAGAGACCTTGTGTTTCGTAGATGTCCAGATGGGCTCCCCAGCCCTTTCTTGAGGCGTCCGTTGTCAGGACTAAGTCGTGAACTGGACTGCGAAATAGAGCTCCTTTGGAGAGAACAGTGGGATTCATCCACCACAAGATGTCTTGCTGCATTGCTGCAGTAATTGTGATCATGTGAGTCAATGGTTGAATATGTTGTTTCCATTGACGTTTTAATCCCCATTGAAGTCGTCTCATATGGAGCCTGGTGTTGGATACTGTAAAATTGGCTGCTGCCATGTGTCCCAAGACTACTAGCAAGTGTCGCGCGGTCGTAGTCTGACCTTGTTGAAGACGCTGAAGAAGAGGTTGCAACAGGAGCTGTCGTTCCTTCGGAAGGTAGGCTCTGCAACGTGTGGTATCGAGATGGGCTCCTATGAATATTAATTGTTTTGTGGGTTGGAGATGGGATTTTGCGAAATTGATGACCAACCCCAATTCCTGTAGACAATTGATGATTAGGTGAAGATGGTCCAGCAATATTTCTCTTGACTGAGCCACTATCAACCAATCGTCGAGATACGGGAAAATTGTCATGCCTTGTTTGCGGAGATAAGCCACCACTACTACCATGCATTTGGTAAAGACTCTGGGGGCCGCAGATAGACCGAAGGGAAGAACTCGGTACTGGTAATGAACGTTTTGGTATGTGAAGCACAGGTATTTCCAGGAGTTGGAATGGATTGGAATATGGGTATAGGCATCCTTGAGATCGATGGAGCACATCCAATCGTTGGGCTGTAATAGGGGAAGGATGGTCTTCAACGATACCATCTTGAATTTTTCCTTTACTAGGAATTTGTTGAGCTCTCTCAAGTCTAGTATGGGTCGTTGTCCCCCCGTTTTCTTTGGCACAAGGAAGTAAGGGGAATAAAACCCTTTGTTGACTTGGGTTTGCGATAATTTGTGAATGGCTTGTACTTGAAGAAGGGTTGAAATTTCCGACTGTATCTGATCCTGGAAATTTGTGTACTGATGTGGGGGAAAAAAGGGAAGGTTCGGTTTGTGAAGAAACTGTAACTGGTAACCCGTTTGGACTATCTGTAACACCCAGTGGTCGGATGTTATGTTTTGCCATTTTGGGAAGCATGCTTGAATCTTCCCTGGTGGAGCATGGAGCGCAAGTGGTGGCTGTGGACTCAAAAAGACTGAGCTGGTTTAGCAGCAGTCGTCAAGCTTTGTTGTTGCGGACGTTGGGCACGGGCCCTACCTCGACGTGATGTTTGAGACTGTTGGGGTTGTTGTTGCGGTCTCTGGTAATTAGAATAAGTTGGAGGTCGATATGGCTGATAGGACCGATAAGGTCTTCGACCATAGCTCGAACGTCGATTAGTCGAGTAACTACGTCTAGGAAACTGAGACGATGTCGATGATTGCAGTGACTGAACTGCTATAGCTTCGTCCTTGAGTTTTCCCACGGTTTCCTGCAGTTTTGTTCCAAAAAGATTGTCTCCAATACATGGGAGATTAGCCAATTTATGATGAACATCTTCTCGGATCGAACTTGAACGAAGCCACGCCGTACGTCGGGCTGCGATGGAAACTGCAGAAGCTCTTGAGGAGGTTTCCATTCCCTCATAAATGGAACGAAGGAGGTGTCTTGTACACTCTTCCATATCATGTAATGTTTGTGGGGGATTTGTAGCTGACGATGATAGGAGGCCTTTAGTTGCCTGAATACAATCATAAAGGTATTGAACCATATAAAATTGATGGTTCAGAATTCGGGTTGTCAACATAGAATTTTGGAAAATTTTTCGTCCGACTTCGTCCAAATATCTGTTGTCCTTATTTGGGGGATACGAAGAATGCGACCTCATTTTCTTAAATCGCTGCATAGCGGACTCTACCACGATGGAATCATGTGGAAGTTGTGGTAGGGAGTAGGGCGCTTCCTTCTTCATCCGAAATTTTAAGTCCGATTTGCGCGAAACCACTGTAATGGATTGAGGTGTCTCCCAGGACTTTAGGAGCACCTGGTGAAGGATTTCATGTGGTGGAATCGAAAGTGGTTCACCTGGTGCATCAAAAATACGAAGAAGACCTAGGGTGTCAGCACGTGGGTCTGCTTCTTTTTGTAATGGCAATTTTAGGATCTGACCTATCTTTTCTAAGAACCGGGGATATGTAAGATCTTCCGGTGGTGAATATGGTTCCGCTGGTTGTTCCATAGGATCTGAGGGAAAACCCGTTGATGAGGACGGGGAGAGGGATGGGGAAGGTGAATGAGAATCCGGAAACCTATGCTCGCTTAATGCTGGCGAGATATGAGGTGTTGGATCAGGAGATAGTGGTTGTGTGTGCTGCGTAGAACGTAGCTTTGGTAATGTACCACTCGTATCCTGTAGACTGTCTTGAGGAGGCATGGAAAAAGTAGACTCCATAGTCTCGAAGAACCCAGATAGGGATTGAGAAAGCTGGAAAAAAGCTTCTTTTGCCGTTTCCGGCATTTGTGGTCGTTGAACCGTCTGGGTAGGAAGTTGCGGTGAAGGAGATTGAGGCGCAGGAGTATGAGATCTACCCTTTGAGTATGAGCGATGAGAAGGTGATCTAGAACTGGAGGCTCTCGGAATGGAATGAGACTGGTAAGAAGAAACTGATGATGCGCGGTGCCCTTGTTCAGATTTATGAGATGTTGGCGGGCTGCTGGAAGAACGAGGAGTATGTAAACGTTCTCGTTGTCTATGAGGGCGGGAATGTGAGTCATGACGCTTTTGACGTTTGTGAGATGAGGATTCACAAGTTGGATGGGAGCTAGATGAAGCTGTAGAATGTGAGGACTGATGTTTCCTTTTTCGGTGAACCAATACTGATTGAACACCTAGCGTCAACTCTCCTCGATGTGACTTTCCCGAAAGGGAATAATAGTCCTTTGGTCTCCGTGTGCTTTCCTGAACCTTTTGTGTAGGAGGAAAAACTTTTGTCTGTGACCCTATAGGTTCTACAATATCCTTGGGTACTGTAGATGTGTCCACAGTCACTGGCTGGTTGTTTGAAAACCCCTGAAGACCTGTCTGCGCAGATGTAGGGGGTTGCTTCTGCTGCGCGGAACCCTTATGCTGCGCCGGTTGCGTCAGCTGCGCAGTAGGAGGTTTATGTCGCTGCGCCGTGGTTTGTTGAGGCGCCGACTGCGCTGGCGGTGACTGCGCAGCGGACTGCGCCGCAGACGATCTGTGTGGCGCCACTGGCGCAGATGAAGTCGTCTGCGCAGAAGGTGTTGTTGTCGACAGCGCAACGGAATGATGTGCTGCGCCGGTAAGATCCACCATCGGCGCCACTTGCGCAGAAAGGGGGTGCGCAGATGAATGTGGAGCAGAATGCCTGCGCGGTTTTATCTTCTTTTTACTGTACTGCGCCGAAGTAGAGGGCGGAGTGAGTTCCTGCGCCTTAGTATGGCGCGTATGCTCATGCACAGATTTTGAGGAATGCAGAGTCCGTTGTGCGCCGTGCTTAGCATGTTTAGAGGAATGCGGTTCTCGAAGAGGAGACCTACCCCTTTTAAAGTCAGAGCCCTGACTTTTTCCGGAAAGGTTGTCACAGGACGTTGGTTTCTTTTTCTGAGGATGATCTTTCTTCACCGGTCCCGGTGAAGATTGCACTTCAGAAGGATCCGAAGTTGTTAAAAGTTCCTGGATGCGGTAGGCCCTTTGTTTTTGTGCTCTTGGTGACATTTTGGCACAGAACTCGCATTCTTTAATATTATGACTAATTCCAAGACAGCGATAACAGCGGTCATGACCGTCTGTTTTCGCCATAACTCTGCCACATCGGCAGCGTTTAAATCCAGATTTAGACATTTTCCAATGGAAAGAATGAGCTCCGCGTGCGTTCTGTCGCGCGGAAAAACAGACTGAGGTGATTCTGTTGTTCCTGCGCGGGAAACCACGCGCAGCCGCAGAGGGACCAAAAGTCTAATCTCTGCTTTATCAAGCTCCGCCTTCTGGGCCTGACGGACAGATCCCATGACAGCATGGCTAATTCAGCCCTGCTATCGACGGGAAAAGAGAGTGCTCAGACTTCAGGTTGCTGCAAACAGCTTCCTGCTTCCCAGCATCCCTTTTAGCTGAGCCCCAGCCAATCCTTGCTGTCCAGGGGTGTGGCCTCCAGGGCTCTCTCTCTCTCTTCGCACAGCTGTTCACTTCAGTGCCTGGCTGGTTTAGAGGCTAAGACTCCACTCTTGAACCTTGGAGTTGATGCTAGTTTGAGCCACCATTGGGGGCTTGTCCTGCCAATTCCTTAAGAAAAACAAAATTACAAATTTCCTGTATGCAATGGGTTAAATATATAATAGAAAATAATGTGTGGCAAACAGTACACTGGTCAATATATACTAACAACACATTTTTATTTTATTTTGTGGGGGTCCTTATTTCACACTTTGAATTCTTTTGTGCTTGGAACTATGTACCACTGATGGGTACGGACTCACAAATAAACATTTTTTCTTAGTATATGTTGACAGTATACTGTTTGCCACACATTTAATTTCTATTATATATTTCCTATATATGTGTGTGCTGTGTCTTCTGCCCTTCTCTTCTTTTGCCTTCACCCTGCAATGGGTTAAAACCAGCTCTGAAGATTTGGCAACCCTAGAGATGAGTGAAGCAACATGTTATGCCGCTGATTCTCTCCTCACTATTATAACCAGTCAACTACATTAGGGTGCACCTCTTGGCTGCTCCATTGATTTATCAGCCTCCCTTGGGGGTCATTTCATATTGAAACAACTCTAAATAAAATGGAGTGTTTCACTGTTCTTTTCGTATCATTCTAAAACGAATGCGCCCCTCTGTCCTGGGACGCATCCAATCTGCCCTAACCACTTTCAGCTTTTCTAACTCCCTCTCTTTTGCAACTGGAGTGACATCTGCCTCTTTATAATACATAGCCCTACCGACTATCAGGGGACCCTTTTCCAATCCCTTCTCTGGCTAACACTCAGCTAAACTATTTCTTTAGTTTTTCTGTTTTTTTTGTCACCCTCAACACCCTTCCCCCATCCTACAATCGCGCTTGTGCATTTACTCTTTTCACCGACACGATCGGGAAAAAAGTTCTTAGAAAGCGATAGAGTTTGGACTTTTCCCCTCAGAATAGTCTTGCAAAACTGTGACGCTTTCCACAGTCAGAACATCAAAACATTTCTTTGCATTAACTGGCATGAAAGTGCTGCCTTACTCAGGAGCCAGAGGTACAAAAATCGCCCTTCTCATTTTGAACTGCTGATACCCTGTCACCCACCTAAGTCACATGCATCACATCCCGCCCTGACTGCAAACACAAGAAATTGTTTCTAACCTCGTTCTGTTATTGCCTTTAGTGCTACCAGCTGGTTGCTATTTTCACGCCTATGTTCCCAGACAAAGAGGGATATTTCTGAAATTCATTACCCGGCTCTAATTTATATACTGTAGGTCTGTTGGGGGAAATGGAATTAACTGAAAAACTTCTGCAAATATCTGGCATGCTTGCAGTTTTGAACAAAGGTTTTTAAATAGGTCATTGCTGTTGATGGATTTTATATAATAGGCTAGATATTTAAAATCTTTTTGCATCAGCCCAATTATAGCACTCCATGTGACACTGGTTATTTAAAAAAATATGTTTTTGATGATGGTATTATGGCTTCAGTACCTTTATAACAAGAAACTCTACAAATAAACCCATTATGCAACTACATCAGAAGGTGTGCCTGCTAAGGGAGAGTGTTCTTAATGCATTCTTTGCTCTCATAATCCATTAGTGTTGGGACTGGATGGCTCAGAGGAATGCTCACAGCCCTTACTGAGAGTTTTACACTTCTAGGTCAGCAGTTCAAATCCCAGCTTAAATAGCCTACGTGAACTGAGATGCTTGTCGTTTTCCAGTTCGAGGGGCCATTGCAGAAGCGTTCATACCATGGCTCCTGTCAGATCCTCGTGAACTGAGTTGACAAGGACACAATCAGGCCAATGCAATACTGTGCGCTGTGGCCAGTGCAAAGGCTCGAGGCGCGTTTTGAACACGCATCCATAACCCCCCCATGCAAAAAAATGGGATTAGCACGTCTAAATGAGGGTGCAGCTTTTTAGCTGCACCCTCATTTAGCTGCACTCAGCACATGTCAAGTACATAGTGATGAGGTTATATTAGCTAATCCCCGTGATGCAAAAAATTTCCCATGTGGCCAATGTGTCCTTGCAATGCGGCAAATTTTATGCCAGCCCAAGGCTAGCGTAAAGGTCTGCTGGGCTCAAGGGCTCATTGTAAAAAGCCAAAATTCCTGCTTTCTGTGATCTTTCCTGCTGATAGCGACTTGATACTAAGTAGGATGGACCACAGAAAGCGGAATCAGTTAAAAAAAAAAATGTCTGAGCAGTCCATTTATATATGGTTGTGATGGTATTTAACGTAACGACGGTACAGAAAAGATTTTAAATAAAATAAATTAAAATAAATAAATATATTGTGCTGGTAGCAGGAGAAAAGTGACGCTCGTCCTGAGCGTCCATTTCCTGACCTGACACTGACAGTCACCTTTCCTGGGTGCCTGATACCGAGGAGGCGCTAGGGATGGCACAGTTTTCCCTGGCACCTTCTTTTTACCGCGGCAGCTTAATTTAAATATGAAATCGGGCACCTGGGAGAGGTGGATCTGCGCGCGTTAGGAGAGCGGGCGCCCAATCACGAGTGCCTGTTTTACGCGCGATGATATTGCCTCAGCCTGAATGAGACAGAGGCGTTGGTGCTGCTTTTTGTGCACATAAACTCGGGGTTACTTAAGCCCTAGAATGTGCTTTTTGGTGGAGATGCACAGTGTTAGGGAGACTCAGGTGAAAAAGGGCTTGGAAAAGACAAGGCAGTCACCCCCAGAAGCTCACTTTCCCCCCGGGTTTCAAATATACAGAGCTGGCTATCTCCTGCACAAGTCCTTATCCTAATCTCAGACACTCGACCGAAGCAGTACAAGCCGTAGTAAATTAACCTCATATGAAAAAATACAGAGCACTTTAGCATGTATTTATAGATAAAAGCAGGGTTAAACAAAAGTGCAGAAAATCTTAGCAGGTCAGTTTGTGAATCCATTTTCCGATATTTCATCTTTTGCTAATGACTTTAATTTCCTTCAAATTCAGGAAGAAAAGAAGTCCAGCGGAAAACACTGTGCAAGGTAAAACCCATGGAAGGGGTACTCTGGCACTCTTGCAGTAAAGTGCAACATTTAAGAATCAAGTGAAAGCCCCAAGGTGCTCCTTGCTTTGCCTGAACAATTTTTATGGGAATTTTTTCTCTTCTTGAAGAGACAGGAAATGAAATCCTTGGGAAAAGATGTGCTCTTTCCAAATTATGCCAGCAAACTGGCTTGTGAGCTATTTGTTGTAAAATTGCACTCTAAAAACCTCCCTCCAAAGCAATAGTAGGGCCCTATTGGGAAGGCGTGGCCAGTGGAAAGGCTGTGCATGAGGAGCAGGAGAGTGGGTGATACCATCTGTGCCACAGCACCCCCTGAAAGGCTGCTTTATTGGTTTGTTCCTGCTTGCATAAAAGCTAGTGGGTCCCTAGTATTTGTGTGGATTTTTAGGTTGACTTTAGAAACAGGAGGAGTTTCTCCTTCCAGTTCTCTTTGTCAGAGTAAAGGCCCAAAGACTGAGTTTATGGATTTTAGAAAGCAAGAGAGAAACTTCCAACTTACACATAGGGGCGGATTTTAAGAGCCCTGCTCGCCTAAATCCGCCCAAATCCGGGCGGATTTAGGCGAGCAGGGCCCTGTGCGCCGGTGAGCCTATTTTACATAGGCTCACCGGTGCGCGCAGACCCTGGGACTCGCGTAAGTCCCGGGGTTCTCCAAGGGGGGCGTGTCGGGGGCGTGTCGGGGCGGGCCCGGTCGTCACGGCGTTTAGGGGGCGTGTCGGCAGTGTTTTGGGGGCGGGTCCGGGGGCGTGGCCGCGCCCTCCGTACCCGCCCCCAGGTTGCGTCCCGGCGCGCTAGCGGCCTGCTGGCACGCAGGGATTTACGCCTCCCTCCGGGAGGCGTAAATCCCCCAACAAAGGTAAGGATGGGGTTTAGACAGGGCCGGGCGGGTGGGTTAGGTAGGGGAAGGGAGGGGAAGGTGAGGGGAGGGCAAAAGAAAGTTCCCTCCGAGGCTGCGCGGCTCGGTGCGCGCCGGCTATACAGAATCCATAGCCTTGCGCGCGCCGATCCCGGATTTTAGCGGATACGCGCGGCTCCGCGCGTATCCGCTAAAATCCAGCGTACTTTTGCTTGCGCCTGATGCGCCAGCAAAAGTAGGCCAAATCGCGCAGTTTGAAAATCTACCCCATAGTGTTTGTTTGGTGAAGTATCTCCACTGATGCTTAGCAGTTAATTATCCTGTGAGAGTTTCTTGGGAATAAGTTCTTATCCACCCTTCCTGTTATTGGTCTGGCAGTGGACCCTTGGTCCGAGATAGAGTTAGCGCTACCTAGGAGAGTAAACCCTCTTAGGTCCCTACCGTCAGAAGGCGAGGCCTGGTGATATAGACGTGGAATGAAGACTTCACCCTGGAAGCTTGTGATTCCCCCAGGAGGAGCCCGTAGGAACCTGGCTGCTGGGACTTAGGAGACTCCATGGAGACCGAAGATGATCTGGATGCAGGTGCCTCCTGCAGGTCGTGTAATCCAGATAAAATAAAATAAAAAGTAAAAAAAGGGGGAAAGGCTCAAAAAACTAGTGACATCGGAGTGATTACTGTACATAAATAAGCAGATCGGATGAAGAAAACATGCTATGGTGTATTAATGAATTTTAGCGATATTACTTACAATATTTAAAAACTGGCTCCGTGTATGCCAATACTTTCAGCGAGTAAGGTATCGACGATCTCGTTAATGGAAGTCGCTGCGATCTCTTCAAAAAGACATTTAAACGCCGGCGCCGGCGTACTGCTTATAAAGGGAGGGGAGAGAGCGCGCCAAAAAATATGTCAATCAACCAAGGAAGGGGGCATGACTGCATGGATTCGCGTAGTATTAAACTGATGCTGGTATTATACACAAAATGTCAACAACAACATTAGATTTAAAACAATTGGTAAACAATGGCCAAAATCAATTAATAACATAAAAATAATTATATATTTATGCGTGTTAGTGTAGGCAGTAGCAAAAAATATGTGGTATGTGTGTATTGAAAAGTAATTCAGTGAAGGTGATGGTAAACATAAAAAATACATGACAGAGAAAAAAAATTATTATTATTAATATGGTAATGAAATATAACGTGAAGTGAGCAAGAGCATAATAAAGAGCACAAAAGATAAATAATGATAATTCTGCGCAAAACCAGTGACATGTGACATAAATTCAGTGCCCACTAGAATGCAAAAAATATTTTTAAAGGTGGAAGAATGACTTTTTGTAGAAAAAGCCAAAAAATGGTAGCATCAAGTTGGTTACTGTGCATAAGTGGAACAGATGTTCTGATACATTATTGCATTATAGCGATGTTGCTTGCTATATTTGAAAACTGGCTCCATGTATACCAACACCTTCAGTGGGTAAGGTATCCACGATCTCAATAATGGAAAACGCTGCGATCTATTCAAACAAATTTTAAATTTACAACCTGCACTCCAGCGTCGGCGTACTGCTTTTAATAAGAGGGGAGAGTGCGTGCCAAAAAGATGTTCAAGACTTCACCTTGGAAGCTCGCGATTCCCCCAGGAGGAGCCCATATGAACCCAGCCGCTGGGACTTAGGAGACTCCCTGGAGACCGAAGAAGATCTGGATGCAGGCGCATCCTGCAGGTCATGTAATCCAGATAGCTGGCGCCTCCAGCAGTTTGAAGTCGATTCAAGTGTAGATATCCGGAGAAAGATCCGAAGTCGGTCCGAGGGTCTAAGCCAGAAGAATGGTCGGAAGCTGGTCCAGAGGTCAAAGCCAGAGATATGGTTGGAAGCCAGTCCAGGGGTTGAAGCCAAAGACAAGGTCGGGAGCCGGTCCAGGGGTCGAAGCCAGAGACAAGGTCGGAAGCCGGTCCAGGAGTCGAAGCCAGAGATATCCGTCCATCGAGAAGAGAACCAGGAACAAGAACCAAGAAGAACAGGAACCAGACAAGCAGGCAGCGGACCAAGAACTCGAGGCACAGGAACTCACAGGACCAAGAGCCAAGATACCAAGGCAAGGTCTGAAGAGCAGACCTTGCCTTAAATACAGGAGACCAGGAAGGAGTCCCGAAGAGGAGCCATGACCATTTCTTGTAATGGTCCCTTTAAATCACTCCAGCAGCTGCACGCGCGGCTCTAGGAGGCCTGGCGGGGGTGGAGTAAGCAGATGTGGCGGCCATCTTGGAAGCAGCACAGCTGTGAAGAAAACCTCAGCAGCGGCTGCAGGCTCCCGCGGGCGTCCCAAGGGGAGCCAGATGCCGCGGGTGAGTGATCAGCCGCGGTCGTGGACCCCTGCGGCCGGTGGCCATAACACTTCCTAAGTAAGAGGATTAGAAGTTTCCTAAGTGCCCCTCCATCCAAGGGATTTGTTGCCCATCCAGAAAAAATCCAGGAGCAGAAGAAGGGGGAGGAACCCATCCGATATTAAACATGTGAGAGAGAGAAAAAGAAAGGAGAAGAGTGACACTCACCTGGTGCACATGAAATGCCTCCCTCACAAGAGTCAGAAGTTTGAGCATGCTACCATTTAAGTGAACTGCAGCAGAGAAAAAAAAGAGAACAATGCAGCTAGGTAATTTGAGCCGCCAGCTGGGAAAATTGAAAAGATGGCCAGATCCCTTACTGTGAAGGTACTTAAGTGGCCATTGAATAGATTAGTCAGAGATTCAGGTATGGGATTTGCATGTCACAGCCCCCTGGATTTCTGCTGGTAATTTTGTAAGAATTATCACAATTTATTTATTTAAACAATTTTTATATGCCGTTTTTTTTTACTAGGGAGTAGTCAAAACTGTTTACAAGGGCATACATAGATAATAAAAAGACAATATAAAAAAATCTTACATAAATAAATACAAATTGAAGGAAAAGATAATCTGAGTTAATTAAAATAAAAGTACAGGTAAAAAGGAGGAACCAAATAGTCAGTGGAAATTAAAATAGCATAAAAAATAAAGGCTAGATTCCTGCGAGGGTGTCAGATGACGAAATTGTAATTTAAATATGGCAGGAACAATGTGGACGGTCACAAGCCTGGTATTAGCTAGTCAGGAGGTGTACTTAGAGCTGATTAATTAGTTATTTCAGGTAAATACTTTTTCAGAAAGATAAGCTTTTAAGTTCTTTTTAAATTCTTTCTTGCTGGAAGAGTTTCTAAGTGAGTCTGGGATCGAGTTCCAGAGTAGGGGGTCCCGCTACAGAAAAAGCTCGCTTTCTGCTTATGTCTAACCGCGCGGTTTTAATGGTTGGGACTTCTAGAATGTTTTATGGGCAGAACTAAGGTTTCTAGATGGTTTATAAATGCGAAGCTGTGAGCTGAACCATGAGGAGTTATCATCGTTGTTGCGTCCGTCGATCGTAGACGGCTGTGTTACGACTGTCGCTGCCCGACATCTCCACTCTGCCCTCCTTACCTCTCTGGTGACTCCTCCCGCAGTTGATGGACGTTTGGCTGCCGCGGCGTCTGCCTGCCGTCCTCTCCGGCGTCTCCGGTCCGGCTTGGGCGCTACCTCCCGCGATGCTGTCCAGCTGCCTTAGGGTGCGCGCGCTGCACGGCCCTGCTTCAAATACTTTCTTTGGCATGAACCTCAGGGGCGTCCCCCTGTGATGACGTCACGCATCTCGGATACAAAAAGCCTACACTACTGCTAGCTAATCGAGTTAGTAAGGATCAGGTATTCATACTGGTGAACTCCTTACGGATGGGATTCGCTCTCCGTACCTAGCTACTCTGCCTCTCCATTATTGGACTTACTCTATTGGGGTACCCGCTCCTCGGGGGACTCTCTCTTCTCTTTTGGGTCGCTGTCTGGAACCGGTACTCGCTCCTCGAGGGCCCATGTTCCCGGACTCGCTGCCTGGACTTCACTTCTGCCTGGAAAATACCGCTGCCTACACCATCGGTGAGTTACTATCTACTTCTCTCAGAGCTGTTCCCTGGAACCAGGTACTCGCTCCTCGAGGGCCTGCCTCTACTCTAGCTCCTGTGATTCCTACCGAGAGAAACCGCTGTGTGAGTACTCAACCAACGAGGCTCTATTCCAGAACCCTGCATATACTTCATTGTAGTCACTATCTCAGTTTCTATTCACTACAGCACAGCCATTGTGGGATCGCTGTTCCAGAGCCCTGAGGGACTACATGCCCTGCCGGGCTTTATCGCTGCTCACTACTGCCACCTCTGGTGGCTCCTCAATACTGTTAATAAAAAATCTATCTGTGTTGTGTGTCCTAAAGCTGAGCCTGACCTGTGGCCCCTCACGGGTCTTCCCCCCGTGGGAGTGGTCAGCAGCCACAGTGTCCAAGGGTCCTCCCAAAACCTTACAAACAATAACAGGCTGTGACTGCTCTGCCTTACCTCTTTTTCTCCCCTTTCTCTCTCTTTGGGCAAGATGGCTGCTTCCAGTGCCAAGTGCCGAGGGTCTTGGCGTTTCCAAACCAGCATGGGCGTTCCCATCCGCCATGCTCCTCCTAGGGTGCAAGCGCGCATATCTCCTACGCTCAAATACATGTCATAGCGGGAACCTCGGGGACGGCCCCACAGCATGACATCAGAACCTCCAGGTATATCTAGCCTCCGCTTTCACTACCACCTTGAGTTAGCAAGGACTTCGGTTTAAGCTACTCTGACCGCTCTAAGCTGAGCGTTTAGACGCTGCTTTTCTCCAAGGGCCTCACTCCAGTAGAAGATCAAGATACCCACTCCTCGGGGGTCTCTCACTTCCAACTACCCTTCGGGGTCCTCTCTAACTAGGCAACCGCTCCTCGGGGGTCTCTCTCTCTCTCTCTTCTACATTTCAGGATATCGGACCATCGGGTACTCGCTCCTCGAGGGCCTACCAGCCATTATATCCTGCACCACGGACCTTCGGTCCCAACTTTCCACCATCAGGAAGATGCCATCATTCCTGTGAGTACCTCTACGATCCGGTGCTCCAGCTCCACCCACCAACTGCGATGTTACCTGCACTGTGGGCTTCTGCATTGTGAAACATCTGGGTGAGACTTCACATTTGAGCCTGTTGAATGTACTGGCACTTCTGGGATCAGTGCCTTACCTTCCTGCTTTACCATCTATCTACAAGCAGTACAATAAAGCCTCTATCCATACTGTATCTGCTATCTGAGTTCACCTATCGCAGTGGTTCCCCATGGGGGCCCTCCCCATGGGCAGAGTCATCTCCATTGCGACCAAGGGTCCACAATGCTACAAAAACAACAGATTGCTAACTCCATGGACTCGACTCAGCTTGCAGCCCTGCAGGCCATCCCTGGCCTAGCCCAGCGGATCACGGAACAACAAAAGACTTTGGAGAGCCTAGCTACTGCCTTCAATCAGTTACACACTCAACTGAACTCTTCAGCTCCTCCTGTGAAGGAATTGCTGTCACCAGAGGTAACCCTTAAGACCACTGTACCTTTATCCACACCTACCCGCTTTACGGGTGAAGCCAAGATGTCCAGAGGGTTTGTTAATCAATGCAGCATGCACTTTTCATTACAGCCTACCCTCTTTCCCACTGAAGCTTCAAAGACCACCTACATCCTGTCGTCCTAGAAGGACGAGCTCTGGCCTGGGCTTCACCGTTATGGGAACGTAAAGATCCTATACTGAATGACCTACCAGGATTTCTAAAACTTTTTAAGTTTGTGTTTAATGACCTGGCTCGCCAGACCATAGTTGGATCTGCCTTGCTCAACCTTCAGCAAGGTAATAAGACACTTACAGACTTTGCAATTGAATTTAAGACTCTAGCATCCGAATTACATTGGGACACTGGATGCTTACATGCCATATTCATGGACGGTCTCATCTCCCGTGTAAAGGATGAATTAGTGGCTCGTGACTTGCCTGATACCCTTGAGTCCCTGATGGAACTAGCAGGGAGAATTGACCGCCATATCCGCGATCGTACTGAAGAGGCTAAGAGTCCACGAAAGTCTACAGTGGGTGCTATCCATCCTAACCTGTGCCTATTGCTTCCAGCTTACCGTCTGCACCCCTAGAGGAAGAAGAGCCTATGCAACTAGGCCGAAGCCATTTGACCTCTAAGGAGAGACGTTATCGCAAGCGCATGGGGTTGTGCATGTACTGTGGCCAATCGGGCCATGCAGTTCAAACCTGTCCCATTTGTCCAGGAAACTGATGGGCCTGGGATCTGCAGGAGGACTTCTCCTAGGCCTCACTTCTCCTACTCCTCCATTATCATTACCCGTATCTCTGCTCTGCGGAGGTCTTGAATTTCAGACTCTCGCCTTCATTGACTCCGGTGCCAGAGGTAATTTTATTCCGAAGTGCTTGGTTGAACATCTACGGATTCCTACCATACCAATAGCTATGCTTCTGCTATTGTCATCCATCCATGGAGAACCACTTCCTGGAGAAGTTTCACTGACCACCCAGGCAATCGGCCTGCACACTGGAGCTCTACACTCAGAATCCATTTCATTTCTAGTGTAAGAAAAAGCCATGCATCCGATAGCCCATTTAATTGGGCTACCTTGGAACTGTCCCGGTGGGCACCAGACTGTCATGGTCAGTGTCTTGCTGAAGTTTCACTGCTCATCTTCATGCCCACTACCCCATCATTACCTGGCTTACCTCCACAATAAGCCTCCTTCCAGGATGTTTTCTCAAAGCAAGCAGCTGATGTTCTTCCGCCACACAGAGAGTTCGATTGTGCCATAAATCTGAAGCCAAATTCAGAACCTCCCAAAGGAAGAGTTTACCCTCTTTCAGTAGCTGAGACTAAAGCTGTGTCTACCTACATACAGGAAAATCTGCAAAAGGGATTTATCAGACCTTCCAAATCACCTGCTGGTGCAGGCTTCTTTTTCGTGGGGAAAAAGGATGGCACCTTACGCCCCTGCATCGACTACAGGGGTCTGAATGAGATTACCTGCCCTTAATATCTGAACTGTTTGATAGGCTCCAAGGGGCCAAAATATTCTCCAAATTAGACTTTAAAGGAGCTTACAACTTGGTGCATATTCGAGAAGGAGATGAATGGAAGACTGCTTTTAACACCCGTGATGGACACTTTGAATACCTCGTCATGCCCTTCGGTTTAAGTAACACACCGCAGTTTTTCAAAATATGATGAACGACATCTTACGGGACTCACTGTATCAATGCGTAGTAGTATAAACTTGTATAGTCTAATAAACCCGCATATATTTGTACATACTGCCAGCCTTGTTCAGTCCCATTTGTTTTCTTGGGATGAAGGGAGGGAAATCCCACCCACTAACACCTTCTTCCCCAGGTGGAGGCACCAGGCGCCAAGAACGTGAGGACCGACGGAGTCTGCCCTAGGGAGGAATCCTGCCAGGTTGGTCCCCAACCCAGGAATGCCCCGCGAGGTAAGCAGTCAAGGGAGCATTACATACAGACAAGTAAAGGAGGTTCATAAGCAGTGCAATGAGAAAAGGAAAGGAACTGAAGAGAAGGATCCAACCAGAACCTCGGCGATACTCAGATACCGTTTACAGGGAACTTTAAATTAGATCTGTGTAGGAACACCAGTGAAGTGTACTTCTGGTTCTTTTAATGCATTTGATGATTGACACACCTAGGGGCTCCAGGGGCGATCCGGGAAACTACAGACCGGTTAGCCTGACTTCAGTGCCAGGAAAAATAGTGGAAAGTGTTCTAAACATCAAAATCACAGAACATATAGAAAGACATGGTTTAATGGAACAAAGTCAGCATGGCTTTACCCAAGGCAAGTCTTGCCTCACAAATCTGCTTCACTTTTTTGAAGGAGTTAATAAGCATGTGGATAAAGGTGAACCAGTAGATATAGTATACTTGGATTTTCAGAAGGCGTTTGACAAAGTTCCTCATGAGAGGTTTCTAGGAAAAGTAAAAAGTCATGGGATAGGTGGCGATGTCCTTTCATGGATTGCAAACTAGCTAAAAGACAGGAAACAGAGAGTAGGATTAAATGGGCAATTTTCTCAGTGGAAGGGAGTGGACAGTGGAGTGCCTCAGGGATCTGTATTGGGACCCTTACTTTTCAATATATTTATAAATGATCTGGAAAGAAATACGACAAGTGAGATAATCAAATTTGCAGATGACACAAAATTGTTCAGAGTAGTTAAATCACAAGCAGATTGTGATAAATTGCAGGAAGATCTTATGAGACTGGAAAATTGGGCATCCAAATGGCAGATGAAATTTAATGTGGATAAGTGCAAGGTGATGCATATAGGGAAAAATAACCCATGCTATAATTACACAATGTTGGGTTCCATATTAGGTGCTACAACCCAAGAAAGAGATTTGGTGTCATAGTGGATAACGCATTGAAATCATCGGTTCAGTGTGCTGCGGCAGTCAAAAAAGCAAACAGAATGTTGGGAATTATTAGAAAGGGAATGGTGAATAAAACGGAAAATGTCATAATGCCTCTGTATCGCTCCATGGTGAGACCGCTCCTTGAATACTGTGTACAATTCTGGTCGCCGCATCTCAAAAAAGATATAATTGTGATGGAGAAGGTACAGAGAAGGGCTACCAAAATGATAAGGGGAATGGAACAACTCCCCTATGAGGAAAGACTAAAGAGGTTAGGGCTTTTCATCTTAGAGAAGAGACGACTGAGGGGGGATATGATAGAGATGTTTAAAATCATGAGAGGTCTAGAATGGGTAGATGTGAATTGGTTATTTACTCTTTCGGATAGTAGAAAGACTAGGGGGCACTCCATGAAGTTAGCATGGGGCACATTTAAAACTAATCGGAGAAAGTTCTTTTTTACTCAACGCACAATTAAACTCTGGAATTTGTTGCCAGAGGATGTGGTTAGTGCAGTTAGTATAGCTGTGTTTAAAAAAGGATTGGATAAGTTCTTGGAGGAGAAGTCCATTACCTGCTATTAAGTTCACTGAGGGGGTAATTTTCAAAAGGAGTTACACATGTAAATGTAACTACTATTTTAGCATTTTTCAAAAGCCATTTACTGGAGTAGAGTGCACTTACACAAGTAAATCCTATGGACAATTCAATGGCATATATTATAGCAATTTTCAAAAGCCCACTTACTCAAGTAAAGTGCATTTACTCGAGTAAATGCTTTTTAAAATCAGGCCCTTAGAGAATAGCCACTGCCATTAGCAATGGTAACATGGAATAGACTTAGTTTTTGGGTACTTGCCAGGTTCTTATGGCCTGGATTGGCCACTGTTGGAAACAGGATGCTGGGCTTGATGGACCCTTGGTCTGACCCAGTATGGCATGTTCTTATGTTCTTATTTTAAAAGCCCTACGCGCGTAAATTCAGCTGGAATTATGCACGCAGGGGGGTTACGCGTGCTGAGCCTATTTTGCATAGGCCCAGCGATGCACGCAAGCCCCGGAACGCGCATATGTCCCAGGGCTTGAAAAAAATGGGTGGGGTGTGGGCAGTCCGGGGCGGGGAGGGGGCATGGCCAGAGGCCTTCGTAGGGCCACTAGGCCGGGGGATCCCTGAAGGCAGGCGCAACTTATAAAATAAAGGTATGGGGGTTTTTTTAGGTAGGGCTGGGGGCGGGTTAGGGAGGGGAAGGGAGGGGAAGGTGGGGGGGGGACGGAAGGAAAGTTCCCTCCAAGGCCGCTCCGATTTCAGAGCGGCCTCAGAGGGAATGGGGAAAGCCATCAGGGATCCCCTAGGGCTCGGCGCGCGCAAGTTGCACTAGTGTGCACCCCCTTGCGCGCGCCGACCCCGGATTTTATAACATGCGCGCAGCTGCACGCGCATGTTATAAAATCGGGCATATATTTGTGTGCTCTGGGTTGCAATAAGCGGCCTCTCAGGGAACTTTCCTTCCGTCTCCCCTACCTAACCCGCCCCCCAGCCCTACCTAATTAGCATATTTTCTCATGGCCCTAATTAGCATATTTTTATTTACTCTATTGCGCGCACAGGGCACTGGCCTGTGCGCGTGCCAGGAGAGCGGGTGCTCGCCCGCTCTCCCGCGTTTCTTTCTGTATCGCGCGGGAATCGTGCGGGAATAACTAATAGGGCCATCAACATGCATTTTCATGTTGCGGGCGCTATTAGTTTCGGGGGGGGTTGGACGTGCGTTTTCGACGCGCTATTACCCCTTACTGAATAAGGGGTAAAGCTAGCACGTCGAAAACACGTGTCCAACTGTGGGTTAACAGTGCGCTCCAGCGGAGCGCACTGTACTGTATCGGCCTTTTAGAGGTGAATTTTAATACCTGCACGTGTTTGCCGGTACACGCCAATTTTATAACATGCACGTGTTTATGCACACATGTTATAAAATTGGCTACCCGCATGTATATGCGCACACAATTTTATATCGATATGTGCATGTGTGTGTGAATGCTGTATTGCATACATAAGTGTAGGGAATTTTATCCGGTACACATGGCGACGCATTAGGCCTATTTCCCTGTTCCATCCCAGTTTGCCTCAGTAAAGCAGCAGACTTCCTAACCCCTACCTAACTTGCCTCTCTTATAGCCTGCTAGCCCTGACCCCTAAAATCCTGCTGACTAGCCTAATTATTTTTTTTTTTATAATTTGCAATTTTATTGAGGTTCATCAAATTAAAATAACAGAAAATACATCAAAGTGCAAGGCATGATAATTATACAATAATAACATCAATAAATAACTGTCTTCTGGAAGACAAAAATGGACCCCATCATCAAATACAAATAGAACCCCCAAATAATGGATGTACATTGTATAAGCAACAACTATATAACACAGAATAAAGCCATACCAATCCCCCCCATCCCCTGGATCAATATCAATTTTGCCACTGGAAAGAGGAACAATCAGACCCTGTACCCATAAATCTTACGGCAAAGGAGAACCCCAAAAGGTATCTAATTAGAAGGTATTCAGCACGGACGTCTTCCAGGACCACACCTTTTCAAAGAGATGCATCGACTTATTCTTATAAGCTGATATTTTAGTAAGGTTATGGATGGTCTCCACTTTATACTTAATGACCTTGATACTCGGATATCTGAGGGGTACGCCATCGCCTAGCTATCTCACATCTGGATGCGATAAAAACATATCGAGCTGGAGATCTTTCGTA
Source organism: Rhinatrema bivittatum (assembly GCF_901001135.1). Classification (NCBI taxonomy): domain Eukaryota; kingdom Metazoa; phylum Chordata; class Amphibia; order Gymnophiona; family Rhinatrematidae; genus Rhinatrema; species Rhinatrema bivittatum. The sequence continues at coordinate 23,115,288 of NC_042622.1, forward strand.
TGAGGTGCCTTGAGAAAGCGGAGCATTGAGACGAGCATGCTGGGTGAGAACATCGACCACTTGCAATAATATCTCTTCTAGCCATCGTGTTACCTTCTCCCAGAGAGTCTTGATAGAGGGGCAACCCCACCACACCTGTATCAGAACAACCCCTCCAGCACCTGACAGAATAGGAGGGGGAACATTTTATGAAGCTTATGAGGAATCATATCCCAGAGGTATAATACTTTATATCCGTTTCCCATAGGGGCTGCAGAGATTAAGTCTTTACCTGTGTATCTAGAAATCTCCTCCCACTCTTCGGAAGATAATAGAACTTTCAGATCGGGCTCCCATGCCCTATGGCGTGAAGCTTTCATTGGAGGTGCACTATTCAAAATTGCGTAAAGCTTAGAGAGTGTCCCTTTAATCTTATCTACATTTCTACAGATCGATTCAAAATAAGAGACCCCTTGTTGTAAATGCACCTCCACATGAGAGTGTGGTACAAAATGGCACAACTGTAAGTAAGGAAAAATGTCATACCTAGATTGCAAAGTAGATGCCCTAATTTTTTTTTTTTTATTTCCATACTTACACGCAGTCCACAGCAGAAGCAAGCCACGCGATCGTGGGATCCCGGCGCACGATCGTGCACAACCCTGACTTCATGGTGCTGTCCCGGCCTGCCCATGCCCGCCTATGCTCTGCCCATGTCCCACCCAGACCCTGCCCACATCTCAACCCTTTGTAATGGCATGTACCGGCAGATACACGCATGGCCGCTGGCATTTTAAAATCCGCGCACGTCCGAGTCACCTGCGTATCTCCCGGCTTGGCTGCGCGTAAGGTTTTGAAAATCCACTTGTATGATTATAAGCTCTCTGGGGATAGGGAAAAATCTCCTGTACCTGAAGAATCCACAGAACAAGCTTGAAAAGAAATGGTTTATGACTGTGCATATGAATTAGCCCTGGATATCTTTTGGGACTTCTGGCTATGGGTCTCTGGTCGAAAATGCAGAGAGACATCTAACTGGACACCTCCAAGGCTCTAAATTGGCCTGTTAATATCGTAGGATTCGAACAAGATGGTTTTGTTTTCCCTGTTCTTACATATTCAAATATATGGTTGAAGAAATGTCAATCCCGAGCTATTTTCTTTTTGAAACAAGGGATGCACAGAGACTTGATAGAAAAAGGGTGGTTTTTTGCTGTGAAGGAAAAAGTAATTGGAAAGACGAATGGTGCCGAGATTGGCTCTGAACTGCTGCACACATTAACGTCACAAGAACAAATATCCAGCACTTAGATAAAATCCTTTTGCTTGGCAGATATTAAAAGTGGATGGGAAATACGCGCAGAAGCGACTTGTTTTTCAAGAGCTCACATCATGCTCGCACAAAACAATTTTGGTTATGTTGAGATTTGACATTTGCAGTGCGTAAAGAATAAAATAAAATAAAAATGGAGGGACAGAAGAAGCTCGTCGCTGCTCCATGATTTTTTTTTTTATAAGTTCCCTCTCTCCTAAGCTTTCAGGTCAGGTCAAGTTAACACTTCAATGAAACCATTACTTATTGTACCTGTAACCATTCACACTATGACCCAACTGAATAGAACATTTTTAAATGAGTTCATCATTAATAAAGATGGGCGTATAGACTTCTGGAGGTGGGGGAGGGTAGACAGACGACTTCCCTGGGGATCTCTTAACCCTTTCAGCAGGATTTTTGGATTAAGTATTACTTTGCACTTTTCATGCCTCTTAACTCTCTGTTGCAGACCCCATCCAACCCCTTTACATGCATAAGCCCTCAAGTAATAAGTCATACAATACAACCTGGGAGTCCAGACAATAACCCGGGGACAATCATGGGATAGCAATTTTATTAGTGTGCAGTTGGTGTGACACTCATGATCATTATGAGAATGCTGAAAGGACTAATTAATCACGTTTAAGAATCCTAGATTAAAAGCAGGGGACGAGCTTGGCTGTGGTTAAGAAAAATCTTTACCGAATGGGTGGCTTTTAGTGGAATGATTACGTTTTCAGGGTGAGCCATTCACCATTCTCCGCTACTTGCCGTTACTGACTCTACTATGTATATTTATGCAGTATCCTGTATTTTTATGTTCTGCTGTAAACCTCCTGGGGCTTATTGTGGAAGGCAGAATATAAATGTAAAAATAAATACATAAAAATAATAATAGGAAGCGTCTTGAATTTCCTTTTCAATATACACACATTACGTCCTTTGATTCACAGTTGGGACATCAATCTGCAATCCTCCAGGGGCTGCAGATCGCAAACCAATCTGGTATGCATGGGATAGATCTGCATGCATACCTCAACTGTATGCAGATATATCTCATAAATATTCATTAGGGATATCCGGAAAAGCAGTCTGGCTTGTAGCCTTCAAGGATTAACAGCTCTGATTTAAACGTGGCCTGGCTGGATACTGAGTGCTATGGTTTCCTGCGGCCCTACAAATTTTTAGAATGACGCGGATTTTGCTGTAACACTGAAAATGTGTTTGTCATTTGATATATGTGTGCAGTATAAAAATACTTTTGTTTATACAGGGGAGCCCAGGTTATTTGTTCTGGAGATTTGTGTTGAGAGAATACAGAAATAAATTACAGTTTGAGAAAAAAATTAGCATTAGATTAGCATTAGATTCTGATTGCCAACCTCGTTAATTCAATTTGCGTTCACAATTGGTTTTATCCTAATAAAGTTCTGATTTTTTTAAATTATCAAAACATTGCTTACAAAGCTTCTCTAGGTGAGAGATTTCGTAGCATGAAGAAAAATATTTCTTAAAATCAAATCTTGGTTTAAGGAGAGCTCCTTCTCCCTTGAGTACTGCGGTTGGGAAGTCATTGAACATGCTTCCCATGCCAGTACTTAGAGAATGCTAAATTATAGACCTGTCAAACAGATAAGGGAAGAAAAGGTTGTTGCTACATATCCTACGACAGTGCTCCTTCGGGGGAAATTCTATTTTCGAACTTCACCAAAGCACAGAAAAATCTGCTGGTGTAACTTCATTGGAGAGCTCTTTAAACGTTTTATATATTTTTTAAAGAACAAAATAAAAAGGATGTTAGAATGAAGCTCTCTGTAGAAAATGGGGGTGCCCTAAAACAGGAAGCTGCAGAATGAGTGCCATCTCCTTATCCCTCAAAAAACTTTTAATTGTGAATCTGAGCTAATAGACATAATCCATTCCACTGCTGTGTTAGGAACACTTCCTTAATTACTAAACTTCAGCATAAGCAAGGCAGCTTTAAAGTGTATCTAATGGCATCCCAATATGACCCTCAGGCTGAACTCACTGGCTTGATGGAAATTGTAAAGCTAGCTTAGCTGAGCAGACGGGCAGATTAGATAGACCATGCAGGTGTACATATCTAATCACTGTCCAGATAGCAAAGTTAACCAAATAAACTTATCCGGCTAACTTTGGAGGTGTACTCAGTACTGTTGAGTATAGCCGGCTATCTGAAAGTTAGCAGAATAACTTTATCTGGCTAACTTTAGGACAGATATTTGGCACAACCAGACTTAGGCCTGGATGCACTAATGCTGCAAGGCTTAGTGAATCCTGGCACTAACGGGGGGCAGTCCTGCGCTAGCCGGCAGCGATCGCACCACTGCAGTGCGATCGCTGCTGGCTTCGCGCCGAATAACTACACCATAAAAGGTGTAGTTATTCGGCGCGAAATAGGCAGCGAAAAGGCTCCTTACCTTTTTGCTGTCGGCGCTGTCTTCGTGGCGTCGGCCCCGGTGATGCCCCCGACTCCTCCTCTTCCGGGGCTGACTCCGCCCCGATGTAGCTAGCACAGGCCTGCGCTAAGCTTTCTAGCTATCGCACGCTTGCGCTATAGGCTAACGCAAGCGTGCGATAGCCTTAGAAAATAAAGCCCTTAGCTGGATAAATTATGGGGCTAACGTGACTCCTCCCCAAAACACCCCCGGAACACCCCTAAATTATCTGGCTACATTTTAGCTGCACAATAAGATATCCGGCTAAAATCTAGCCAGATAAGGGCCCAAATATTAATTTAGTTGGCTAACTAATTAGTAATCTGGCTAAATGCCTCTGAATATGGACCGCTTGGTCTTTCTCTGCCAGTTTCTCTTTTCTAGGTTTCTCAGTTGCACAGCCTTGGCTTTCAGTAAACAAAGGACCTGATTCACTAAAGGTTTTTCCCATAGACTCAAAATGGGAGAAAAGCCTTAACGAATCTGGCCCTAAACAAGGAAATGAAATAGAACTGGGGGTTGAGTATTGTTCCGTGACATCTAACTTATTCTGAAGCCTGTACAGCCTCCAGTTTTGTGAATGGCTTTATTTGGTTCCACAGTTTCCTCCTGCTCCTATAGACCAGGCCGTGGACTGGTGGCCATTTGGCCTTCATTCACAACCTCTTGAGATTTTGCCAGCCTTTTCTTCCTGCCATTGCAGTGACAATCCTTAAGTTGTTAATGTATCATTGTATTACATAATTATTCTTTTAAATGCTTATATTTGTGGATATTGTTGTAAGTCACCCTGGGAGGGCTGCGACATATAAATAAAAAAAAAGTAACGTAAAGGGGGTGTCGCAGACCACAGCTCCCTCTGGAACTGGGCATGTCTGTACTCTGTCCGACCACTAGGTGCCACTGTTGTGCGACAGCTGAGCCTCGCTCTCCCCCCCCCACTCGACATCATCCGCAGGCCTGGCCGGCTGCAGAATCAGGGTTTAGGAACCAAACCCAGATCTCGTGCATGGCAACATGCAGCACCACCAGCGAGCCATTGGGCTGGCCCTAGATAACCCACTTTTTATTGCAATGCCATATTTTGGATCCATTGATACAGTTACAGTAAACATAACGACAATGGGGAGCCGAGGTCAGGGAATATTACCTGCTGCTAAGCTTCTGGCCTACAGTGCAAACCAGCTTCCAGAGAAGAGAGGGGCTAAACAAACAATCTTAGTCTTATTATTAACATCCAGTTAAGGACATTTTTAAACTTTATGCGGGGCTTGCCGGGGACCAGTGGCACCGCGGGTGCTTCATTGCCCGCAGACTTTAGAGCAAGCGCAAAGTCTGTGCCGCCAATCCACGATCTCAAAGAGGAAATCTCCATGCGTTGTCTGATAGCTCTGCCTGTTTTTTCCCTGGGTAACTGTTTGGTTACCCGGTAAAATCTCTGGAAACTTTGCTTCCCACCAAAAGTGGACTCTCGTGTCCCTCGAGTTCTCCTGATCCCGCACGTGGCGCTTTAAACTTGTGGTCCTCAATCGCGCCCTCGCGTTGCTCTCATGCATAATACCTGGGGCCGTGCCCTGAACACCGGACCCCCGTTGGGAGGGCCTCGCCGGGCCCTCCTCCTCCCCGGGACGTTTATCGGAAAACAAACGTGGACGGGAATCCAAGAAGCCGCCGCCAGCCAGGGCGGGGCTGGCTTGGGCTTCTGGAAATGGCAGCGCGCTGCTGACGAGGCTGAAAACTTTTGTTTTACAATTTATGAAGCAAAGCAAAATTGCTCTCCCGTGTAACAATGTGGTCAAAAGTCCATATATAATAGCACCTTTCACAGATCCAATTTTGTGCAATCATGAAACTTTCTGTGTCTAGTCGATGGGTTTGTAATATAATGGCCTGTAATGGACTCAGAGTCAGCATGACAAAAAGCTCAAAAATAGACTTAGATTTGAAAATACAGTCTGTGCTGTTTTTCACGGTTTTATTCCGGTTTGATGTCAGCAAAAGGATAGTAATGGAGGCTTTTGCCTAATGTGTGGAAATATGGGCTTAAATGTGTTTGGTGTGCTAGGTGGCCACAGGCCAGTGCTTGCAATCACGCTCCATGGCCTCCTGTGGCGGGTACAATCCGAAGGCGAGCGGGGAGGAGAAACCGGGATGACTTCTGATGGAAGGGGCCTTGATTGTAGAAACGCGGCACCCGGCCATATTTCCCCCCACTCTGGGGGAGCCGACTGGGAAGGGTGTGCACCGAACGCGTGTTCGTTTTGGTTTTTTAAATTTTTAAATTTTCTTATTTTATTTCTTTCGTTTCATTTTGTTTATTTAAAAAGAAACAACAAATAATAAAAAAAAAAGAAATGAAATACAAATCAAAAAGAAAAAATGTTGGATGCACCCCATTCCCTTCCCCTCTGCCGCTGCTACTGAACCCCCCCCCCCCCCCACAGCATCCCCTCCTGGGACGTCCTCATGCACCCCCATTCCCTTCCCCTCTGCCACCGCCGCTGCTACTGAACCCCCCACGGCACCCCTCCTGGGACGTCCTCAAATCGCTATCTGTAGATCTGAGGGGAAGGAGCACCCAAAGACCCTTCCGTCATTTGCTGGGAACTATTTTTTTTATCTTCTCTTTAGAACATTTGCATTTAAAAATGTTTTTTGAAGAATAAGAATGGATGCTGGGTACCCGGTCATTGAATAAGTGAGCACTTTGAACGCCATGCAAGCACTGCTTTTGTATTGGGCCTGTTTTTCAAAGCCGTTCACATGCATAAAACCCAGCTGTATGCGTATAAATGGCGGTTGTACAATAATAGTGAAAACAGGAGTATAGCCCGGTTAAGGTGCAGAGAGGCATTCCAGGAGCTGGAGCTGCAGGCACACTTTACGTTGTTGCAAAGCTTGTGCACATTTTTCACCCATACAACTAACTCACTCCGAATAGGAGCAGTAACTTTACGTGAGTGAATCTGTGCACCTGCTCAGGCATTTACGTGCACGTTTTCAAAGCAAGATAAAGCGCAGAAGTTGGCTTTGACTATTCAGGGTAAGATCTGTAAGCAAAAGGCAGCTGCAGACTTTATCCCCTCTATAAACAATTTGATATTTTTTTTTCTTCCACTTTTAATTTGATTTGATTCTTACCTTTGTGGTAGCGTCTTTGCCTCTGCTTGACCATCAGGTTTAATAAAAGGGGCCAAATTATTTTTAAATGACCTTGTAACAGAGAGAGGTACTTTGCAAAGATACTTCCAGCAGAAGGATGCAATTACATCTTTGCTCTTTCAACCGTCAGTCTTACAAATGTTGATATTTCCTGACTTTTGCTGCACTCGCAAAGCACTCTAGAGTTTCAGGTCTTCATTTGTTTCTTTGAATATTTACAATTTGCTCACTGGGAAAATATGTGCCTGCAGATGATGGCAGGACTAATTAGTGTAGGCAGGTATTCTTCAATAAAACAGTAAATGAGCGTGGAGATGCTTGACTCTGCCGTTCAGATTTCCTTGTTGCCCAATGAGCTGTGTAGCAGATTCCTCCCACCCTACTGAAAAAGATTATTCCAATACATTCCCTCCCATGGCGGTAGCTCCTAGAAGACTTTTAGTATTGGGATCCTTGTGCTACCCAAGCTAACGGTCCTGTGTAGTCCCCTGATTATTAAAGATGTGCTTTTATTTTCAAACAACTCAGAAACATCGATGTTTGTCATTCTGTGTCCTTTTCCAAATGGCACAATGAAAATATGAAAGAAAATTAAAAAGAAAAAAAACCCAAAACGACTCCCCACCCCACGAAATGAAATTATTTTTCTTGCACGTTCCTCCTGAATGTAACTCCCCCTCTTTAGAATTGAACAGGGCTTTTCTAGATTTTACATTCCGGAAGGGGCTTTAGATTGTTTTATCCACTGATCACACTGTCTGTTCTTAAGTTGCGAGTTTGTTATTTTAAGTATTTGAGATGAAGATGTTTTATTTTAATTATCTGCTTTAAACTCTAAGGCCTGGATTTATCAAAATGCGATAAGTATCGCATGCGATAACAAAAGGGGTGTGTTTTATGCTAATATACAGTTTATTGCAATTTGAGCTAATTACCTATGTGAAGAGCTAAGTTAGCACAAATTGCGATAACATTTTCAGACTTTGCGATAAGTGCCAGACCTGTTGTATTTCCTGCATTCAACCACTGGGGGACCATTGTTAATGGTCCCAGGGAGCTCAGATATATGAGAGAGAGAGAGAGAAAAAGAAAGAAGGAAAAGCCATATCCTCTCCCTAGATAGGTATGTGTATCCCTATGGGAGGCCCACCTAGTAACTCGAGGTGAGGGTTAGGTATTAGTGTAGGGGGTTAGGGGCCACTTTGACAATCAACGTGAGACGTTCGAACAGAACAGTGGTCTCTTGTGAAGATTTGATGATCTTTGGATTGAGGAAACTCACTCAAAGATGAAATTTGTGCAAGGTTCTCTCAACCTAGCTTGATGTTACCCAGGTAGAGAGTCTGAGTCTCTCTCTCTCTCCCCAAATGGCTAGGCTGGTGCTCCAGGAGCTTCAAATCTACTAAAACAGGCCTTTCAGGAGACATCATGAAATGCACTAAAACCTTACCACCCTGTAACACAAGCTATCACACAACTTAACGCTACTGAAAGAGGTGTAGTTAAAATCAGCATTAAGTCTGTGTGATAGCACTTCACCGACTGGCAAGCCCACCCCTAACTCCTCCTCTTTTTCAAATTTGCATCACACCATACGATATGGTGCTATCGTATGGGTTAAAGACATTTTCGCATGCGATAAGCCCTTAACGCATGCAAAAACGCCTTAGCGCATTTTGATAAATGACCCCCTAAGTTTGTCATCATGGAGCTAATTTTATTTTGTAACAGCCCACACAAATTTTAAATCAAATATCTGCAAAAGTTACCATCACAAAAACACCACACCACACCACCACAAAAACACCCAGCTCTTTTCAGTGATCTAAACTTTAAAAACTGTCATCCCCCACCCTCCAGGTCTTCACCCCCACCCCAGAACCCATGGCTCATAGCCTTGCACACACCCACCCACCCCCCAACCCTCTCCTTGTACGCAGTTAAGAATAATTGATATCTAATAGATTTTACATATAAAAGAACATTCAAAGTGCAATCTTCTGAGAAAAAAAAATCACCTTATTTTATATCTGTATGCACTGCTGTGATGCCAATCAGAATACCCTGCAATAAAGACACTTGGAATCCATATGGTATTAGGCCTGTTGTAACAAATATTAGGTGTTGGCTTGACCCTCAGAAAGCCTTGAGTAAACTGAATTAAAATGTAATAAACATCCCACACTAAAACACACTAACTGCCAATAATAACTCTATGAAAAGGCATCACTGCAAATATTCTACCAGGCCCTAAAACACAGATATACCTCCTATTAGGAAAACTGAAAAAAAAAACCAGGCTGTTAGAGGTCCCTACACAGAAACTACATGCCAGCAGAATACCTCACTTCAATCACGCATGCACAACACAGAGAAAAAATAAAGAATAGAGCAACCCTAAAGTATAAACAGAAACATGCATGCAAAAGCTGAATTGGAAACTACATGTGCAGTGCAACAGTGGAAAAGCAGAACCATCACCGTTTCTCAAACATCAAACAAAATCAAGAAATATAATAAATACATAATCATTATAGTAAAATATTAATAGAATACTTCAAAACAGCTGATGAATAGAAGAATCAGTAATTAAAATCTCAATGGAGGTTTATTTCTTTTTTTCGTTATTTTTTAGTCTTTTTCCTGGACACTTCCTGACTCTCCTGATTTGGTCGCCACCCCCTCTGACATCATCGAGGGCGGGAATCAAATTTTCTTTTAAATCTAACACTTTCCTTGGTGTCGCGCGCCATAGCGTCACGCGCCTAAAGGAGCAAGCCCCTTAGTGCGCCCCTTTGTGCACTTTATCATTACTTCTTTCCTATATTATTTCACAACTATCTTTAATCATGCCGTTTTCTACATTACATAATATTCCCATTTTATCATACAATCATTTCATTAGAAAAGAAAAACAAATATCTAAACACAACTCACATAATCTCATCACAATATCTACTTCAACAAATACTAATTTCTCAAAACTAACACTTATAACTCTATTCTTACTCATTGCTCAATCCATATTTTAAAAAATTCCAATACTTTATGATCTCCTCATTGATCACAATCCAGACATTTACTGTATCACTGAATCATGGCTAAAAGAATCTGACATTGTCCTAATTAATCAACTTCTCAAAACACTATGACATTTTCTCTATACCTAGAAAAAAAAAAAAAAAGGAGACGGTCTACTCTTCTGTGCTTTAAAAAAATATAATTTCATATATCATAAAATTAATTCCAACTCCACTCTTGAAATTGTTTTATTTAAATCTAAATATTTATAAATCTTCTTATTATATGCTCCTCCAGGTTTCCTTGAACATAACCCCTCAACACTTATTGAATCTATTTCAAATTATATTAACATAGATAACCCAGTTATAATTCTAGGAGATTCTAATTTGCATGTTGATTCAGTTCCTCCCTCCAAACCTTGTCAACTTATTTTAGATACATTAACAGCTATTGGTCTAAAACAAATAGTAAATTCACCCACTCAAAAATCTGGACACACTTTAGATCTTATATTTATTAATAATTTTATTGAAATTTTATGCCTAATAACAGTAACAAATCTCCCTTGGTCAGATCACAATCTTATCATAACCAAATTCTTCATTAATTCCTTTCATCTAGATTCTCCTAAGCAAAACAGGCAGCTTGTGAACTCCTTGTATTCATGGCTGAAGGTGGGATAAGATCCACCAGGCAGTCTCAAGACCTCCTCTTAATTGAAGTCACTGGTAGGTTGAGATCCCCTTGGGCGGCCTGGAGCTTCCTCTGAACCGGCTGCAGGCAGGTTGGGGTCAGCTAGGTAATCCCAAAGCCTCCTCTTAATTTTGGCCATGAGTAGCCTCCAGGCTGCTGCCCACTTTGAGCTGCTGCGCTGTGCAAATGCACAGCTTGCACAGTCGCCTACGCCAGCCTTGGTGAAAGTACATGCACGCTTTCCTTTTGAAAATTATGTCACCAAAACTACCTGTACATAATTATACCCGCTAATTTGTGCAAAGATTTTTTTTGTGGCAAACTGTAGGCGGTGTGGAGATCTACACTAGTATTTTATAACCTTTGAATATTATGAAATGTGTATATGTACCTCACAGCATATTTACGTTTGTATGCTTAAGCACAAATTTATACAGTGCATTGAAAGCAAGTATTTCTATGCATTGAATTTGCATACTTTTCTTACAGATTTTAAAAATATATATGTGGGTATATTTTACTGGTGAATATAAAGTAGGACTTACAAAAAACCCGATTTACGCACGTAAGCCGGTATATTTTAAAATGTGTGCGTAATTGAAATTAGCAGTTTTCTGTTCCTCCATTGGTTGGCCCAGTCCTTCCCAGGTTATTGAGACCCTCCTGGTTCTTCAGCCTGAACTTTTCCCAGTTCACCCAGACCTCCCTTCCCAGCCAGTTGTATACCAAGTCTGATATCAATTACGCAAGATAATTAACAGGTGTAAAATTGCGCAGGTAAGTTGCCAAATGTACGCATTTGACTTTTGAAATTGAAACTTCCATGCATAACTCTTGGTCCTGCCCTGGCATGCCCCAAATCTCCTCTCTCTTTTTGCCTGTACATGTGTGCGTGAAACAATGTGACAAGGCGATAGCTAAAGCCAGAAGAATGCTGGGCTGCATAGAGAGAGGGCTGCATAGAGAGAGGAATATTGAGTAAGAAAAGGGAAGTGATAATCCCCTTGTACAGGTCCTTGGTGAGGCCTCACCTGGAGTACTGTGTTCAGTTCTGGAGCCCGTATCTCCGAAGGGACAGAGACAGGATGGAGGCGGTCCAGAGAAGGGCGACCAAAAAGGTGAATGGTCTTCACTGAATGACTTATGAGGAGAGATTGAAGAATCTAAATATGTACACCCTGGAGGAAAGGAGGAGCAGAGGTGATATGATACAGACTTTCAGATACTTGAAAGGTTTTAATGATCCAAAGACAACGACAAACCTTTTCCGTTGCAAAAAAATCAGCAGAACCAGGGGTCACGATTTAAAACTCCAGGGAGGAAGACTCAGAACCAATGTCAGGAAGTATTTCTTCACGGAGAGAGTGGTGGATGCCTGGAATGCCCTTCCGGAGGAAGTGGTGAAGACCAAAACTGTGAAGGATTTCAAAGGGGCGTGGGATAAACACTGTGGGTTTGATTTTAAAAAGCATTTACTCGAGCAAAACTGGTTTTTGCTCGAGTAAATACACTTTACTCAAGTAAGTGGGCTTTTCAAAATTGCTACAATATATGCCATTGAATTGTCCATAGGATTTACTCAAGTAAGTGCACTTTACTCGAGTAAATAGCTTTTGAAAATTGCTACGATAGTATGTCACATTTACATGCGTAATTCCTTTGAAAATTACCCCCTGTGGATCCATAAAGTCTAGAGGATGTGAATGAAGAGAAGAGGCAAGGGGGTGGCTTGCTTGCGGGAATGACGGCTACTACCTGGAGATTAATATCCTTATTCAATAAACTTACACACAGTTAATGCGACTCCAACATTGCTCTATGCTTCAACGGCAAGAGGAAATGTGGAAAATAGGATTTGCATCCACAAAAAAGCAGGGGAGTAGCTTGCTTGTTACGGCGGTTACTACCCCAAACCAAATAAGCCTGATACTTCACTTTCAATGCACATCCAGCATAGCTCTCTGTTTCAACGGCAGGGAAAATGAAGAAAAGATTATTTATATTCAGCATCAACCAACAAGGACTGAATTACATAGTCTGGGTAAACAAATAAGCATGGGTGTAGCTTGCTTGTTATGGCGGCTACTACCCCGAATCAATTAAGCATGATACTTCACTTGGAATACATATCCAGTGCAGCTCACTGCTTCAACAACAGGGGGGAATAAAGTAAAGAGGATGTATATTCAGACAACCAACAAGGACTGAATTGCACATGCAGGGTAAACAAACGGGAGTAGCTTGCTTATTACAGAGGTTACTACCCCAAACCAATTAGCTAAATACTTCACTTAGAGGCAGCTCCAGCACTGCTGTCTGCATCGATGGTGGGGGTGGAATGGAATTGGAACCAAAAAGTTACCAATAAGGGCCCTGACCTCAGCGGTCAGAGTAACAGATAAGTATGAAAACAAATAGGTGTGAAAGCTTGCTGGGCAGACTGGCTGGACCATTTGGTCTTCTTCTGCCGTCACTTCTATGTTTCTATGTTTCTATATATGTATGAAACGTAAAGTACATACATACTTTTGAGGTTTATGAAATACCGATTACGTGAGTACATGCTGCTTACACTGCTGCAAAGACATTTTCAAACGGTGCTTTTGATGGAAAGGAACATCCATTGATTGATCTACTTCACTGCTTTTAGTGCATGCTCTCTCTTTCTAGCTATTGCCAACGCGTCCTTTTCATCTTTCATTAACAAGGAAGGCTGGCAATTACCAGAAAGAGGATTTACTTTTCCAAAAGGCAAAATATAAGGAACATGTTCATAAACGTATAAAGGACTGTTTCTATTTTTGGCAGCCATTAGGTGACAGATGACTGTTGGATCCATTTTCGTATTAGAAATAATGTGTTTCTCTAGTAACTCTTGGTCTGTTTACTGAGGAGTAAGAAAGAAAGATTTTGAGAGAGTCCACAACGATATCTTGGCTCGTTCAGTAAATAATGGCCAAATACTATGCTCATTTTCTATATCATTAAGACTAGTAATCTGGGCATCAGCTGTTGAGCAGCGTGAAAATCAAGATTCTAAGTAACCCTGTTTGTTTTAAGAGGAATAAGGTCACAGGCAGCATGGAAACAGTCATGAGCCACTGAGGGAATGGGGGAAAGTGCAATTGAATTGCAACAAGTCTAATGATAACTTGCATACACCAGAGCGGAATCGTCCAAGCGATGTTCTCATGGGTCATGCCAGCATCACTAATGCAAATGTAGAGACCCTATCCGCTGTCCAGTTTGGTCCCTAGCTTAATCCCTCGGCTAGGATTTTGTAGTTTGCAGACCAATCCCCGCCGAGGCTCGGATTGGTCAGCAGTGCACTGTATAAGAAGGCTGTGCACCAGAAGCAGGGTACAATAAGGCGTTCTGAGTTGGCTTTTAGGTTTTTTTCAAGCTGCAGGAGAGGGTTGAAGTGTTTCCCATCTGTTGGGCCCCACAGCCCGATGCAGGGGAACGGGCCCACCTTTTTCTGACTGTGGAGGTGACCAGAGCAGTTGGATGATAGATTTCTTGTACCAGCCTGAGACTAAGAGAAGAGATTCTGCCCTGGCCAGCACCCCATGAAGTGGAAGGGGCTGCTTCGTTAGAGTGGAAGAGGAAGTTTGCAGAAAAGATGTTGTTTTTTCCCCCTGAGATTTTTGTTTTGGAAGCCTTGGGAGGTCAGGATGCGGTGCTGCAATTCCTTCTGCCCGGCTAAGGGGGAAGAGCAGTGACCTGACAGAGAAGAAGAGAGAAGGATTTTTGTCAAGAGTTTGGTCCCAATTGTTTTGGGAGGAATTTTTGTCACCAGTTCCTGCCCACAGGGGAAGAGGAGAGAGGATTTTTAAAACTTTTGGGACTTGTGCCAGACGTCCATCAGAGAGAGGGGCAAGGAAATCCCAGTCCCCCTCACTCTAACACTCAGGAGGGTTGGGTTTTCTCTAGTGTCTGCCACCTAAAGGACATGGACTCGGCCACCAGAGATTAGTGAGAAAGAGGTATCTTTGGACCGTCTATTTCTGTGTGAAGAGAAATTGAAAACTTTTTCTTGAAAGTTGGACTTAAAGTATTTTTGATTGCAGTAACTTTTTCTGTTGAGCACCGCACCAGAGGGTCCAGCGTCATTCTTCAGGGTCAAAGGTGCCCTCAAGCAAGGACAGGGGAATAGCGAGTACAGTACACCTGAGAGAGCAGCAAAAGAAAGACAGAGAAACCGTGTGGGGGACCCCCCCCCCCCCCAGGACCCTAAGATCCTGGGGGTTCATCCTCCTCCCACTGCAGCAAACCCTGGCACTCTGGGGCCATGTGAGAAGAGGGAGACCGGATTTAGGCGAGCAGGGCTCTGAAAATCCGCCCCTAAGTATTTAGGGGTATATTTTTAAAAGATGCGCACGCAGTTCCCGGCGCGCACAAATGGACGCACAGATTTTATAACATGCGCGTACCAGCGTGCACGTTACAAAATCCGTTGGCCGCGCACACATGCGTGCCGGATTTAAGAATTCTCACACACATGTGCAGGCGGCGCGCACAAGGGGGGTGAATTTTTGCAAAGTCTGTGCCATGATGCAATCAGGCCTTCCCCAGTTCCCTCTCAATCCGCTCCAATTAAGGAGTGGACTTGAAGGGAACTTCCCTAACCCGCTGCCTAACCTTCCTGCCCCTTCCTCTCTCCTCCCCATCCCCTAAACCTAACCTACCTTTCCTCCATTTCTTAATTTTATTACTTACTACTCCTCGGGAGCGGAAGTAATTTACGTGCGCCAGCTGGCTGCCTGCACATGCTTCCCCGGGGCAGTGGCTGTCTGCTGTCCTGGTCGGCCTCTGTCCCACCCCTCCCCACCCAGACCATGCCCCCCAGCCTGCCCCTTTTTCAGGGCCCGGCATGTGTGCGCATATCGGTACGTACGCGCGTGGCCGGGCCCTTTTGAAAATGCGTGCGCAGGACCTGGCCACGCGCATAAGTACCAATTTTTATGTGCGATGGGCATTTAAAATTAGGCCGTTATTTTTTAATGCAGCTATAACTGAGGCCTTGCATATCTATCCCAGCTCTTCTGATAGTATTTCTATTGAGGTGTTCTACTTAATTTTTCTGATAGAATTAAGGATTTGGGTTTTTCATTTGATTCATTAGGGAAGCTAACCAAATTGGTAGTGCGGTAATAATGGGAGATTTCAATTACCCCAGTATTGACGGGGTAAATGTATCATCGGGACACGCAAGAGAGATAACGTTCCTGGATGGAATAAAGGACAGCTTTATGGAGCAATTGGTTCAGGAACCGACGAGAGAGGGAGCAATTTTAGATCTAATTCTCAGTGAAGCACAGGATTTGGTGAGAGAGGTAACGGTGGTGGGGCCGCTTGGCAATAGTGATCATAATATGATCAAATTTAAATTAATGGCTGGAAGGGGGACAGTAAGCAAATCCACAGCTCTCGTGCTAAACTTTCAAAAGGGAAACATTGATAAAATGAGAAAAATAGAAAAAAACTGAAAGGAGCAGCTATACAGGTAAAAAATGTGCAAGAGGTGTGGTCATTGTTAAAAAAATACCATTCTAGAAGCACAGTCCATACATTAAGAAAGGTGGAAAGAAGGCAAAACGATTACCGGCATGGTTAAAAGGGGAGGTGAAAGAAGCTATTTTAGCCAAAAGATCTTCATTCAAAAATTGGAAGGAGGATCTAACAGAAGAAAATAGGATAATGCATAAACGTTGGCAAGTTAAATGTAAGACATTGATAAGACAGGCTAAGAGAGAATTTGAAAAGAAGTTGGCCGTAGAGGCAAAAACTCACAGTGAAACTTTTTTTTAAATATATCCAAAGCAGAAAGCCTGTGAGGGAGTCAGTTGGACCGATAGATGAGCAAGGGGTTAAAGGGGCAATTTGAGAAGATAAAGCCATTGCGGAAAGATTAAATTATTTTTTTGCTTCAGTGTTTACTGAAGAGGATGTTGGGGATATACCCGTATCAGAAAAGGTTTTCATGGGTAATGATTCAGATGGACTGAACCAAATCATGGTGAACCTAGAAGATGTGGTAGGCCTGATTGACAAACTGAAGAGTAGTAAATCACCTGGACAGGATGGTATACACCCCAGAGTTCTGAAGGAACTAAAAAGTGAAATTTCAGACCTATTAGTAAAAATTTGGAAGCTATCATTAAAATCATCCTTTGCACCTGAAGACTGGAGGGTGGCTAATGTAACCCCAATATTTAAAAAGGGCTCCAGGGGCGATCCGGGAAACTACAGTCTAGTTAGCCAGACTTCAGTGCCAGGAAAAATAGTGGAAAGTGTTCTAACTATCAAAATCACAGAACAGTGGAAGGGAGTGGACAGTGGAGTACCTCAGGGATCTGTATTGGGGCCCTTACTTTTCAATATATTTATAAATGATCTGGAAAGAAATACGACGTGTGAGGTAATAAAATTTGCAGATGATACAAAATTGTTTAGAGTAGTTAAATCACAAGCAGATTGTGATAAATTGCAGGAAGACCTTGCAAGACTGGAAAATTGGGCATCGAAATGGCAGATGAAATTTAATGTGGATAAGTGCAAGGTGATGCATATAGGGAAAAATAACCCATGCTATAGTTACACAATGTTAGGTTCCATATTAGGTGCTACCACCCAAGAAAGAGATCTAGGCGTCATAGTGGATAACACATTGAAATTGTCGGTTCAGTGTGCTGGGCAGAGCAGAGTTAGCCACATAGGTTAGGAGGCTAACTCCGATATTTGGCTAACTCTGGTTAGGCTATAGGGCTGTCCTACAGTTAGCTGGTTAGACATAATCAGTTTATCTGGCTAACTAGCCGAGCTGCACAGTAGGTGAAAATGGACCCTCATGTTATTTGCCACCTGAATCCCCAGTGGGAATACTTCTCACCTGAGAATACCACTGACCAGTGATCCTGAAAAGTGGGATGAATGTGAATGTAGTGACTGTAGCGTAAATGCCATTGACATTAAACAATATGTGCATCATGAACATTTGAGGCCTGTGTGCTATGCACACAGACTGAGTAAAAGTGCAGGCCTAAAGCAATGCAGACAGGGAGCTTGTAGCCATGTGATGTTTTTGGCAATTTTATATGATACTGTTTTTCACATAGAGGAGAAAAGACTGTTTGTTTCTTCACATCAGAGAGTTGTCATCACCTCCCAAATGAGAGGAGTACCTTGGACCAGAACTGAGAACATGTCCTTGGTAAATCTTTGTATCCAGTTCTAACGCCTGTTTTGCTGATGAACTCTAATGAGTGCCTGAGAATATTCCTACCGTATGCTTTGGGACATCATTTGCATCCCACCAATCCTGTGTCTGTAGGAGGTGGTAAATTCCAGTCCAGATTAGAGAACTAAATATGCAACGTTTGACTTGGAGAAAAGAGACTCGGAGTTACCCAGATGAACTTTTGATTTGGATGTCTGACATTATCCGAAAGAGCCTTTTACTAAGGGATTTTTCCCATGGCTTTTCCCCGGATTCCCCAAGCTCTGCCAAGAGAGCTTTGTTAACAGAACTGCTGCAGTAAACCTGCAAGCTAAACTGAATTTCAGGTACGCAGGACGGTCTGCTTTGTAGACGAGAGGCAGCTCTTCTTGCCAACATCCCTTGAAAGACTTTTGGCCAGTTCGTGAATTTTATCCTTCTGCTGCCACCATATCTCATGGCGATGTCTGTGAGATTTTGGGGGGTTTTATCTGAGGGATTTTGTTGGATTAACCCTTGCTGTTGAGACAGCATTCTATTACAGGAGGGACCCTGGGCTTGCGCAGTTCTACAGAGGGTGAGAACACTGCTTTAAATGACCTTTCAGCTGAGCTAATCTACTTTGGCAATGGCATAATTTCTAAGCGCACAGCTGAGCTTAGATAATGCTTATAAATTCTGAACGTGTTACATGACAGCGCTTGCGCTGTAAAACTAAAACTAAAACCGAAACAAAACCACAGAAAGAAAAGAAAGACGTACCCTATTAAACCTTGTTTATACTTATGCTGCATATAGACTAAAAGGCAGATTTTAAAAGCGTGCTTCTTTTAAAATGTACCTGTAATTGACTACTTCACAAAAAGTGTCCTAAAGCTAATGAATATGTATCAGAAGGTTACCAGATTAAATTCTGTTAATCAAATGTAAGATATCTACGCCCACAACTGCACCAGGGGCCCAGGAGGTTAATCATCCCCCCCACTGGATGAACCCCGTTGTGTCCGGGGGCTCTTGTGGAGTGTGCATGAGAAAAGGAAACTTCTGGGACATGGAAGAACTGCCTGGAGAACTTTGTGACGCCCTAAATTTGTTCCACCCCCGTGCGGGGGGTGTGTGTGTGTGCTTCTGGTTCCATCTTTTAAGATCTGTCTCTAGTCCTCCTGCTTCAAGAGCGTTTTCGGTTACCATTAGAACTGCAGGAAATTGAAGATTGCAAGATTTTTCATAAAAAAGCTTAAGGTTCATTTTTTTCAGATGGCTTTTTCTTAAGTTTTTGGTCTGAAATGCTTTACATATTGGGGGTAGATTTTCAACCATCTGAGCGCGTCCATGTGTGCGTGCTACCCGGCGCGCACACATGGACATGTTATAAAATAGGGGGTCGGCGCGCGCAAGGGGGTGCACAATTGTGCACCTTGCGCGCACCAAGCCGCGTTGCCTTCTCCCGTTCCTTCCCAGGCCACTCTGAAATCGGAGCAACCTCGGGGAGAAATTCCCTACCTCCCCCGCCCTTCCCCCCTACCTTTTTCTTTTTTTCTCTTTTATTCCAAAACTTACTTCAGCCCTGGGGCTGCGATCCCCGGCACAGCAGCAAATGGCCACTGAACTGGGAGCGTCTGACCCAGCCCCGCCCCCCTCCCCGCCCCTTTTTGCAAGCCCCGGGACTTACACGCGTCCCGGGGCTTTACGTGCGTCGTCGGGCCTTTTGAAAATAGGCCCGGCGCGTAACCTTTTGAAAATCCGGCCCATTGGTTTTGAGTGTTTTTATTTATGTTTTGGTTTTTGTGATTTCTATATTTTATAGTGCACATTTAATTGTAAACTGCCTAGAATGGCTCTGTTGTTGTAAGCGGTATATAAAGGTTTTAAAGTAAATAAATAAGAATAGCAAGCAAACTATGCGCGCACACACACACACTAGTGAAACGTGGTAAAAATTCACTGAAAATGTTGGCGTTCCCCCCCCCCCCCTACTTCCAGCACAACCCCAGAGGTCTCTGCCCATCCCCCGGCACTTTCTCTCCCCTCCCCACCATTCAGACCCCAACAGTCTCCTCCCAGGCTGACCATCTTTCTTTCCACCCTTCCCATAGCTTGAGTCCAGCACTTTCCCTCCGCCTTCCCCAGTCAGAGCCCCAGCACTCAGCACCCCCTCAGACGCCCTTCCTTGGCCCCACTGGACCCCCAACAAGAGCATTCTTCACCTTTCCTCCCTCCTCCTCATGGTGTCTTGCTGGTGTCTTGCTTTTAGTTCACTCGTCCTGTTGTTTTGCCGGTGGCCACAGGTGCACATTGTAAACCACACAGTTCCTCCTGGTGGCCACAAGCGGAACTGCATTGGCAGACAGAGAACTACCAGATATTTCTATTTCGGGCTGATATACTGCCTTTCTACGGCACCAAAAAATACCCAAAGTGGTTTACAGCAATTCTCAAAATAATGCAGAAGGAAAACTACCATTAGCGATAGATAATAAAGGTCAACAAATCAAAGCTAATATTAAATATAAATGATGAATTATATAAAAATGTGGTATTGTGAAAGTTTTCTACTTTCCCTGGAGCATATTTCAAATGTGACATTTCAAGGTCCTCCTCTCGATTTTGTCCAGGGAAGATGAAAAGCTGAATCCCAGGCCTGTTATCTCAGACAGTAAAGATGACCAGCAGCTCTGCTCAACTCTCTTTCCCAGCCTCCTCCCCTGTGCAGTAATCCCATGGGAAATCTTGAGGAAACCTTGCAGATGGCAAACCGAAGGACTCCGCAGCAGACAAGAAGTGACTTGGCTCCAGGGGACTTTCTACGAGAGCTTCTAACGGTGTTCGCACCTTTTAATTATCGAGAGTCTGGACATTTTAATAAGTTCGGAAGAAAGAACCGATTTTTAAAAGAAATAAATTAGAATTGGCCCCCCTCCTGTAAAGTTACCTGTTTGGTTTTCCCTTGAAAAGTGTCGGGCTAATATTCCTGCTTTGTTTTACTCTCTGAATAGCTTTGAAGCTCTTCTTACTGTAGAGCAGACCCAGCTGTCACTTCCTAGCAATTGTGTGGTCAGAAATGGTCCGGCCGATTGTTAGTCCTGGGAGCAGCATTTCAAATTGTTCTGCTGATGTAACAAAGGCACAGACAGCAGGGAGACCTGAAGAGGGTTTGCCTTAATTC
The DNA here is from genome assembly GCF_901001135.1 of Rhinatrema bivittatum. Taxonomy (NCBI): domain Eukaryota; kingdom Metazoa; phylum Chordata; class Amphibia; order Gymnophiona; family Rhinatrematidae; genus Rhinatrema; species Rhinatrema bivittatum. Next base: position 23,136,305 of record NC_042622.1, read on the forward strand.
ACCAGGTCGCTCAAAATCACCCAGGAGCATCCCAGCGCTATTGCATGCTTCTTGATATGTCAGGTGAAATTCAGTTAGGATGTGCTGTGCTGTCAACAGTTGCAACATGCAGTGTTGGGTACCCTGCAGCCCTCCCATTAAATACCAGCAAGCACTGATCCATCGTAATTTTCCCTGAATTAAAAAAAAAAAATGCAAATGCTTGAATTGTGCTAAGCCGCCAGGCACTCGGTGGACATGTGCATAGGACGCCTAAACCTCAATAGCACGCGTGCCCTTTTTATCCCATGCAAGCCCTGCTGATGTTCAGACACCAGCTAACTGCGTGCATAGTCTCAGAAGATGGGTTTGTTATGCAGCTAAAAGTACATGCGTGCCCCTACAATGACAAAGTACATGTCTTGGAGTACACATGCTAACAGTAGCCCTACCACATGCATACGCCCTCTTCTGAAGTGCCTTTGGGATGTAAGGCTAAAAGTGCCTCTGATATGGAAATACACGTGGATGTTTATTTTAGGCAATTGTACACTTTTGTGGATTCGGCTGCTCTACTCAAATAACTCCTTGTATATTGCATAGCAGAACCCTAACTTTCAAACATATCCACGTGGCCCCCATATACGTGCCCATAGGAGCCCATGGAGATTTGATCGAGTATTTTAGAACTTGTGTGGAGCCATCTATGCAGGTTTCTAAATATGCTTATGTCTATCTTCCAAAGAACACATATCCTTTTCAATACATGCAACATTTTGCATGTACTCGGGATCTTTAGTACGTGCGAACACTCTTTTGGGGCCAGCTGATTTCAAAATGGCTACCCCAGCACAAAAGCCTAATTTCTGGGTTCACGATGTGGTCAGGCTGCCCTCCATCATTGTTGCCAGCGAGCACTTGCTCTCCCCCATCTGGGGGGTGGAGGGGGGGGGCCAGCAGAACACCAAAAAGATGAACCAGACCTGGCAGGGTTTCCTCCAGGAATTCATTCATGGACTCTCCTACCCCCAGGAGGTAAGTGCCTCGAGGCAACTAGGGGGTCAAAAATAAAATAAAGTAAGGGCAGCTAGGATGCATTGTGCAAAAACCACAAGAATTAGGTTCAGGCTCTTACACTTTGCATGCAGTTTTGCACAAAAGCCAGGGAAAAGGTTTCACATGTTAAGGAGCTTCCTTACACATGGACACACTGGGGCAATGTGTTAGGATCTCCAGCCTCGGCTGCCTGCAGCCAAGTCCCCTTACCTCCGCCGGGAGGCCTCCAGGTCTGGCTCTCCCCCGTCGCCGACCGCTGCCGGTGAGGCCTGCCCTCGTGGTGTGGCATGCCGCCGTCCCGGCCTCTGCACTCTCTCCCCTAGGCACACGCCGTCGTGCCTAAATTAAATGGCCCGCAGTGGGAAAGTTCCCCGCGGCCCATGAAGATGATGTCAGCCAGGGCGGGTTTATATACCTGGCCCTGACTCCAGGACTTTGCCTCAGCAAATGGGTCCTGCTCAGATATTGAGTGCGTCGTCTGCATTGTTCCTGATCCTGCGTTCCAGCCTTGCCTTCCTGATTCTGCGTTCTGGTCCAATCTCCTGTTCCTATGCTCCTGCCTCGGTTCCGTTCCTGCTCCTACCTTCGGACTGACTCCCTGGTTTTGGACTTCTGCCTGATACTTCGTCTGTGCTTGACCTCCGCCTGCCCTGACCTCCAGCTTGTCTCTTCATCCTGCCTGTCTGCCGCCTGCCTCGACCTTGCCTGCCTGATGCTGTGCTGTCTTCTCCTTGGACTACTCGATGTGAGAGACCTGCACTTAAGTTCTACTGGCTCCGGCACCCAAGAGCTCAACCTGTGGGGAACTTGGACTGGTAAAGGTGAAACTCCAATTGGGTCTTCTCCGCCTGCACCACCTCCTGACGACGAGGATCACTGGGGGCCTCCTCTTGGTGGCGGTATCAACCTCGTCTCAGCTCAAGGGTCCACATACGCAACACAATGCACAGCCCCATAGCTATAGCTGTGAGAGCAGCACAGTCCTGCAAGGAGCTTCAGAGGTAGGGGTGGTTCTATAATGAGGCAGGGTGAGGCGGCTGCCTCAGATGGCAAAATTTTGGAGTGGCAAAAAAATGCCTCAAAATATTCTGCAGTGGCTGCCCTCACCTTGTCACGAGTGTTAAAGGATGAAAGAACCATGGCGGCACGAGAAAGTGAAGAGCCCACGGTGTTCCCACTCCCCATGGGCTGGAAGAAAAGCCCTGTGGTGTCACCGGCACTGAAAAATGACAGGCTCATGAGGTTCCCACTCCTCAAGGGCTAGAAACAGAGCTTTGTAGTGGTGCCAGAAAGTCAGGTGCTTGCAGATTCCTCCTCCCACTGGGCTGGAATAAAAACCCTACGGTGGCAACATAGATGGCCTTGTGCCGATTGAGTTTCTATTAGGGATGTGCAATCGTTTTTCCCGAATTAGGCAATTTCAACAAAATTGCCTAATTCGGAAAGGTTCGGGAAAACCGAAAAACGATTGATTTTTTTCCGAAATTTCGGAAACATTTCATTTTTGGGTTAGCGAGCACTAATGGGCAGTTAGCGTGCACTAACTCCTGTTAGTGAGCACCAACCCGAAAATCGGGGCCCCCCCCCCAAAAAAAACCCCGAGCCGCGGGAAAAACAAAATTCCCACGGGGGGCCCTGAAACGAAGCCCGACATGACATACCAACCCGAAGCACATCTCTAGTTTCTATACCCCACTCTCAGGAAGAAAAAAAAAAAGACTGAAGGCATTTCATACCATCTGCATGTTGAGGGAGTGGAAACCCTTGCAGTTGTAAAAGGTGGGCCTTGTTGCCTTACACAGTTTGCCTTATAGGGACATAAGTACAATTGATAGTCCCCAAAACAGAGGGGTAACATGCAATCTGGTAGAAATCATTCATAATTTGCTGTTGATGTCTGCTTTGAGGGAAACATATATATTGAATGTTTCCTGAGAAATGTAGCAAGAAATTGATCTACACATCTGGAGGTGGCTGACTGACTTATTTCAGTCCAGCCGTGACCCCTAGAGGTGTCTGGAAGGTGCCAGTGGCATAAAAGGCCAGAGCCATAGTGACCTTGAGGTGTACTGGCAAGGCGTGGCCCCCTCTGAGTGGAAGGGCACAGGCCATCCTCTAACTGCTGCCATGGGTATAATAATGTTTTCTTGTTGAATCTGAACCTGCACAAGACTTGCTCCTCTGACAGATCCAGAAACTGTGCCCTGGTTCTGTATACTCTCTCTAAGGGGTACCTCCTCCTCCTCTGTTTTCTCAGCCTTCTCAAATGTTGCACCCTGAGTATTGTCACGTGCTGTTCCTTCCGGCACAGAGAACTCACTTAATTTTTCATGTGAAGTTAATTAAGTCCTGTTTAACACAGCTCTTACTTCTACAGTAAGGTTAGCCATGCAGTATCCCCAGGCCCACCACAACAAGGTGTGCATACTATGCATTTGCACGGGGGCAGCACACTTAGGGGGGTGGTGGCTCCACAGCTGCAGCAGACTTGGATATTGTTCCCTTTCCCCCCCTTGAGCGACCTGGTGAAGGCTGGCATGGCGAGGAGCTGCTAACTGTGCAGGCAGTGCCGCTTTGGCTCGTTCTACAAAAATTGATTCGGGGCCTCGGGGGGGTGGGGGGGAGGAGGGAGGTGTTGGGGGCATTATGTGCGCTGTGCTGCTTCACCCACAACAAAAAAATGGCTAATTATCTTATTTCTTACTCTTATGGGTCGGGTGACGAAGGGCAGCGGGCAGCAGCTTAGCATACAAGAAGGGCCGGCCGCACCAAATAAATGGCGGAGGAGGTGCGGCGGGACCCAAAACAACAAGAGCAGGCAATTTCTTTGTAAATCTCTGCTCCTCCATCCTGCTGCTTTCCGCTTGCACTGAGGGCCGGGCCGGCCCACTTGACCCCATTACTGACCTCAGGTGGCTGAGCCAATGGTTGGAACTAAAAGGGGGGCTGCACGTCTGCACCAGCAGGGGAGAGCAGGATGCCCACACCTCATCTGCGCCGGAGGCCGGCGATAAGTAAAGGAGGAGCAACAACAGAAGCTTCCAGCCTGGAAGGAGCTCCGCTGGTCTGCTGGGAAGCAAATGTCAGCCTGCGTGGGACCCGGGGGGGTCACAGCAAAGCAGAAGAAAGGTGCAGAGCAGAGGACTGTGCTGGCTCAGTAAGAATCACCTGGGTTTCCCTCTTCCAGACAGCTAACTTTCCTTCCCAATCAGTCTTCAGGCAAGATCTTTTAAGTTTGAAATTATTTATTGTACAGATAATTTTCCATTACTTACAATTGTCGCATTCCAAACATGTAGCCCCAGGCCGAGAACTTGTAGCTGGAGTAGGTAGGAGGGAGGAGAATGGAGCTTCTTGGGTTTCAGGGTGAGAAGACAAAGGGGTTCTGAAGCTGATTTAATCTTTAGAATTAAAGTGATAGGAAGAAATGTAAAAAAGCTAATTGTATTACAGAGGTTGCAGGCACTTCTAGCTTTGAAGCAGCATGGTTGAGACTGACTAACAGTCTTGGAGAGTGATTACAGGAAATGTCCCCACAAGCTGGGGCTAGAGGGTGAGATCCAATGGTAGCAAGCCTAGGATCCATGTAACACAGGGGGGAGCATGAAGGGCAGTCCCTTGAGCCAATAAGGCACTTAAGAAGACTCAAGTTAGATTGAGAGGGCATACAAGCTCTTCCCAGAGAGAGAAGGCAAAAGGGGAAGGAACTTCTCTTAAGGGCAAAGTTTCCCTTAAAGGCAAGGCTCACAGGCTTTTATCATGGGTTACAAAATAAGGACTGCACTAGACACAGTTAATCTGCAATGTATATACAGATGCCAACATGTACCCACTGCTGGGGACAGAACAAGGACACTGTGATTGGTTAGCCTGTTTGGAGGCTGGAGCTGGAGGGGAAGGCTGAGGGATGTAAGCAGGGCCGGTTAAAATGATGGCATCTGTAGGTAGAGAACCAGGGGCTGGGAGATTTTGCCCCCAGAAATCAGACAGCAGCAGGGGGAGTCCCAGTTTGTGGGTACCTTCAGAATCTGGTGCCCATGGCACATGCCTGTTCCATTCCCACGCATGTTATAAAATCCGGGGTCGGCGCACACAAGGGGGTGCACACTAGTGCACCTTGCGTGCGCCGAGCCCTAGGAGAGCCCTGGTGGCTTTCCCCATTCCCTCTGCCCCCCCACCTTCCTCTCCCTTTCCCTACCCTACCTAACCCGCTCCCCAGCCCTATCTAAACCCCCCCCAACCTTTATTTTACAAGTTGCGCCTGCCTCTGGGCAGGTGTAGCTTGTGCGCACCGGCCGAGTGGCCCTTTGGAGGCCTCTGGCCACGCCCCCACCCCTCCTAGGACCACCCCCACCCCGCCCCTTTTTTCAAGCCCCAGGACATAAGTGCATCCCGGGGCTTTGCGCGCGTCACCGGGCCTATGCAAAATAGGCTCGGCCCACATAAATACAGCTGGATCTACGCGCATAGGGCTTTTAAAATTTGCCCCTCTGTTTTGCATTGGCCCCATAGAAAGGGAGGAGTCAGCCAGAAGGAAGTGCCTGTGCAGTGTTAGTGAGGCTTCTGTCAGAGGCGACTTGGCTCTGAGAGGGGCAGTTGGCTACGGAATCAGTGAGTTTCCAGGAGATAGGGGATGCTGAAAAGGGGGAGAGACTGGGAAAGAGACTAGGCTGCTGCAGGCAGAGGAAAGGCTGGCAACAAGCAAGAATGTTTACATAATGATGTGGAAGTGCTGGGTAGGGAGCACTTGCTCAGTGAGCAGGTGAGCAGCAGCACAACAGCAAATGTCTTTCAGGCCAATGCAATAAGAGGTGCTGGGGAGCCAGCGCTCCGAGTTGAGTGCCCACTCTCCCAACGCGCATCCAGGCACCTCTCCTGGGCGCTCGATTTTGTATTCAAATGAGGCCGTGCGCTAATAAGGAGGTGCTAGGGACACTAGCGCATCCCTAGCTCCTACTTATTAGCGAAAGCGGCAGCTGTCAGCAGGTCCGACAACCAACCCTTAATTTTATCGGCGTTGGTTGTCGAACCCGCTGACAGCCACGGGTTCGGAAAACGGACGCTGGCAAAATTGAGTGTCCATTTTCAAACCCGCCAACTGGCGGGCAGATTTTTTTTTTTTTGGTGCCTCCGACTTAATATCGCTACGAAAGCATTTTTTTCTGCTTTTCTGTACAGTTTTGCTGCCCTTGGGCAGGCGTTACTTTCAGTATTCTGGGCGAATAACTAATAGGCTCATGAACATGCATTTGCATGTGATGAGCACTATTAGTTTTGTGGTTGGTTGGCTGTGCGTTTTCCACGCGCTATTACCCCGTACAGTATAAGGGGTAATAATAGCCCGTCTAAAACACGTGGCCAAATGGGGGCTAAACGGTGCGCTCGGCCGAGCACACCGTTCTGTATCGGCCTGTTTGTGTGTGTGAATGAGCCACTGGTTGGCAGTGCGGTTGTCTCATTAATTGGCAATTGGTTCAACATTTGAAAGGTTGGCAAGCAAAATTAACTCCAGACCAGGATATATATGAGAGATGCAACCATACTTGTGGAAGGCGCAACAAATTGTGTGGATGGAAGGGGGACTGCAGTTCAGTTTGCTCACTCCTGGTTTAAGGTGCGCTATAGTTAGTTGTTTAGAAAAGTACGAAATTTGTTGGAGATTTTTTGTCTCAGTTCTGCCAGGTTCCAGGTCCCACGATGTATCTTTCAAGGGTCGACGGTGTGGTTTTTGGAGCTTTTGAAATTTGCCAACTGTCCAGTTTTGGACTGGACAACCAGGTTTTCAGGCATTCTGTACAGTGTCCAGTCAGAAGTACTGACCGGACATTTAGGAGGAGCGGAGCAAGGGGTGGGGCAAAGGGCGGGGCAAGGAGTGGGGCAGAGGGGGGGAAGCACAATCATTGTTCGCACAGGGCAGCTAAAAGCCTAGCACCTGCCCCGAGTATCCCAGCCCAAAAGTCAGTTTGCAAAGTAACAAGTGATAGTCCTCCTTCAACCAGGCATTCAGAACTCCCTGCTCACCACGAGGTTTATCTGAAACAACTGTTGCCAAATGGAGTGTAAATCGTTGTGAACAGTGTCACCCTGTCAACCCAAACGCCTGTTTAAACAGTATCGCCTTCAGTTTCTCCCTAAATTTTAAATAGTCTGCCTCCATTCATAATTCCAAGGGCAGACTGTTCCACAGACATGGTGCAGTCTTATTTTGTTCCGTCTATCACATGCAGATCAGTGGTGAGACATTAGCATCAATCAGTACTCGGTCCCCAGCTAGAAATTCTGCTGATTTATTCTGAGAATAAATGTACTCAATAGAAACAGCAATTAAAAAAAAAAAAGCCCATAACTACTGCTATGAGCACTAAATGTTCTTGTAACTTTTTTTTTTTTTTTGATAGGTCTGTTCCGTGCTATGAAATTGCTATTTCAATGATTTTAAGCCAAAATAAAGCACATTTAAGGTCATTCTCTAAAACAGCGCTTCTCAACCGGTGTGTCGCGTCTCCCGGTGTCCCACTGCCCCGTTGTACTTTCCTTCTCCCTTTTTCCAGCCCCCGCGGGCCAATTGGAAGCCTCTTTTCTTCCAACCCCCACTGTCCAATGGGAAGCCTCCTTCATTCTGCTTGCCCCCGTGCAGGCCAATCGGAAGCCTTCTCCTTTCTACCTGCCAGTGGGAGTAGGAAGAAGGGAGGAAGCCTTTGATTGGCCGGTGAGGCAGGCATCGCATAGCCCGGGGGTGGGGTGGGAGGAATGGCAGTGTCGAACCCCGACGAAGCAAGGCTGCCACAGGAGCCCATCCAGGTGGCGGTGAAGAGGAAAACCCGACCCCGACCAAGCAAGGCCGCCACGGGAGCCCATCCCCTTGGCCTCAAAGAAGAAACCCGACCCTGACCAAGCAAGGCCGCTGTGGGAGCCCATCCCAGTGGTGGCGAAAAAAGAAGGCCCGCCGGAGTAAAGCCACGGCAGAACTGGAGCCCATCCCTGCAGTGAAGGAAGAAGTTTTTGGTGAGAGTTTGTGTGTGTGGGTGTGAATGAGTGCCTGGGTGAGAGCTTGTGTGTCTGTGTGTGAATGGGTGTCTGGGTGAGAGCTTGTGTCTGTGGATGTGAATGGATGCCTGGGTGAGAGCTTGTGTCTGTGGGTGTGAATGGGTGCCTGGGTGAGAGCTTGTGTTTGTGGGTATGAATGGGTGCCTAAGTGAGAGCTTGTGTGTGTGGGTGCCTGGGTGAGAGCTTGTGTGTGTGGGTGTGAATGGAAGCCTTGGTGAGAGCTTGTGTGTGTAGGTGTGAATGGAAGCCTGGGAGAGAGCTTGTGGGTGTGAATCAGTGCCTGGGTGAGAGCTGGAGTGAATGGGTGGGAGAGCATTTGTGTGTGATTGAGAGCTTGTATATAAGAGAGCATGAGTGTGATTGAGAGAGAGACTGGTCAGGGAGGGTGTTTCTGTGTGAGAGAGAGATTGGTCAGGAAGATGGCTGGTGTGAGAAAGATCGAGACTGGTCGTGGGGTCTAATTGGGTGTGTGTGTGTGTGAGTGACTGGTTGTGTGTGTAGGTGTGAATGGAAGCCTGGGTGAGAGCTTGTGGGTATGAATCAGTGCCTGGGTGAGAGCTGGTGTGAATGGGTGGGAGAGCATTTGTTTGTGATTGAGAGCTTGTATATAAGAGAGCATGAGTGTGATTGAGAGAGAGACTGGTCAGGGAGGGTGTTTCTGTGTGAGAGAGAGAGACTGGTCAGGAAGATGGCTGGTGTGAGAAAGACCGAGACTGGTCGTGGGGTCTAATTGGGTGTGTGTGTGTGTGAGTGACTGGTTGTGGGCGCTAAGGAAGAGGACTGTGAGGACAGAGCTTCAGCAGCCCTTGCTGCTTCTGGTGAGTGCTATTGGCCTGGAAGGGAAAGGAGTAGGAGAGTTGCTGGAGAGGGTAAGTAAAGGTGGCTTTTTAAATTTATTTTTCGTGATTGACTGCCATTTTAATTATTGGGTATTATGTGGTCTGCTGTTTTGAAATATTTTATTGATATTTGGACTTGTTTTAATAATTTTTATGAGTTTTTAATTGTTGGATATTATTCCGTTCAGCAGCTGTTTTGTAATATTTTTAATGTAGCTTTACAATTATTTCTGGTGGGGCTCTATAGCAGCTTGGCTTATTCTGTTTTTCCAATAGGAAATGTATTAGTGTTTAGGGCCTGGATTAATATTTGTAGTGTTGCCTTTTCATAGATAGGGTTGTTACTGTTTGAGTGCATGCCATAATGCAGGTGTAATTTTGTGCGGGTTAGTTTGTGTGCATTATTGCAAATCCTGAGAGTCTGTTAGGTGCTATATTTCTCTTTCTATTTCTCCAGGTTTGCACTGCATGCAGAGTGGCTTTTTTGGTTTTCCATTCCAGTTTCTGTCTCCATATTTATAATTTGTGGTTTTTCTGTACTTGGTGAAGGTTAGTTCTGGGTGTGTGACCGCGGTGAGGTATTTTATTAGCATGTAGGCATTTGCATCAATCTTATTTGTTGGGTTTTCTCAATAGGACATGCATTAGTGGTAAATTACTGTCTTTTCATAAGGAAGGCTATTGTACCTGGTAGTAAAGGGAGTTTGTTTTGCTCTTACTGAGATGTCATCAGAACCAGAATATCTTTTTTGTATGGCAAGTTGTACAGGGTAATGCCCTAGATCTGCTCTGCACCCATTGTTGGGGGTCGAGGGGGTTTCTGAGGATGCAGAGTGCATGTTTACATTTAGCCCCTTGATGGTCACATGTCCAGGGTGTCACGCATGTGAGAACCATCTGTCAGGAGTGTCCCAGACAAAAAAAGGTTGAGAACCACTGCTCTAAAAGATACATTTTAAAAGCTTGACACGTGCCGAAACTGGGAGATACGCGAATATGTTGGGCCGTTGCTCGCTGAGCGGATTTTAAAAGCCGCCTGAATACGCGCGTACATGTCGCTACGTGTGCAAATGAAAAGTTCCAAAGGAGGGGCGGGCTGTGGGTGTAGCCTGGGCGTTCATGGATTTCACATTGAAATCTGCGCGTCAATACTTACGGGCACAGGTGCGCATCGGGCTCCCCTGCCGTGTAACTTTACTTCTGATATTGATGGCGGGTAAGTCATAAAACAAAAAACACTAAACAGATCAGCGGAGTTTTAAGGGTTGGAGCTAACAGGGGGGATGGAGAGCTATTAAACTAGGAGGGCTTGGAAGCCCTAACCCTTACCTGGGTGAACAGGAAACGAACTGGGAAAATGGACAGTGAGATCAGGGCACGTGTGTTTTAAAAGCCCCCACTTACAAGGTAGAAGCGGGATTTGCACGCACAAGCGTGAGTCCGTTTAAAATGGTGTGCACATGTGTGCACGATCAAACTATTTTATAAAATGCACGTACATACGCACATATGTTATTACATGGCCACATCCCTAGGCGCAGGCTGACGAATGCGCGCACATGCACGCCTGTTTCAAAGTTACCGTCTAAGCTCCAGTGCAGCTACCACCCAAGAAAGAGATCTAGGTGTCATAGTGGATAACACATTGAAATCGTCGGCGCAGTGTGCTGCGGGAGTCAAAAAAGCAAACAGAATGTTAGGAATTATTAGGAAGGGAATGGTGAATAAAACGGAAAATGTCATAATGCCTCTGTATCGCTCCATGGTGAGACCGCACCTTGAATACTGTGTACAATTCTGGTCGCCGCATCTCAAAAAAGATATAATTGCGATGGAGAAGGTACAGAGAAGGGCGACCAAAATGATAAAGGGAATGGAACAGCTCCCCTATGAGGAAAGACTAAAGAGGTTAAGACTTTTCAGCTTGGAGAAGAGTAGGCTGAGAGGGGATATGATAGAGGTGTTTAAAATCATGAGAGGTCTAGAACAGGTAGATGTGAATCGGTTATTTAGTCTTTCAGATAATAGAAAGACTAGGGGGCACTCCATGAAGTTAGCATGGGGCACATTTAAAACTAATCGGAGAAAGTTCTTCTTCACTCAACTCACAATTAAACTCTGGAATTTGTTGCCAGAGGATGTGGTTAGTGCAGTTAGTATAGCTGTGTTTAAAAAAGGATTGGATAAGTTCTTGAAGGAGAAGTCCATTACCTGCTATTAATTAAGTTGACTTAGAAAATAGCCACTGCTATTACTAGCATCAGGAGCATGGGATAGACTTAGTGTTTGGGTACTTGCCAGGTTCTTATGGCCTGGATTGGCCACTGTTGGAAACAGGATGCTGGGCTTGATGGACCCTTGGTCTGACCCAGTATGGCATGTTCTTATGTTCTTAAGCTTTTTACTCACAGACATAGAATGTGAAAAAAAGCTTTAGTAAATGCTGTGACCCTTCCTTGAGACAACTCTCTGTTTCTCTTCTGCAGTTGGACAGAAGACAAAATCTAGACAAGCCTGTGGGTTTTTGCTTTTCTGAAAAAGCCTAGAGGACAATTCTCCAGTATTCTCCTACCAGCTTTTTATTCACAGGGCTGGGTTTACAGCTTTTTTGGCCAGTTCGGCCCTTCAAGCTTCTATTAGACTGAGGTGTTGGGGGTGATAAGAACATAAGAAATGCCATACTGGGTCAGACCAAGGGTCCATCAAGCCCAGTATCCTGTTTCCAACAGTGGCCAATCCAGGCCAAAAGAACCTGGCAAGTAACCAAACATTAGATAGATCACAAGCCTCTATTGCTTATTAATTACCGAAATAGCAATTTATGGATTTATCCTCTAGGAACTTATCCAAACCTTTTTTTAAACCCAGTTTCAGTAACTGCTGTAACCACATCCCCTGGCAATGAATTCCAGAGCTTAACTATGCGTTGAGTGAAAAATAATTTTCTTCAGTTTGTTTTAAATGATTTATTTGCTAACTTCATGGAGTGCCCCCTGGTCCTTCTATTATCTGAGAGAATAAATAACCGATTTACATTAACTTGTTCAAGTCCTTTCATGATTTTGTAGACCTCTATCACATCCCCCCTCAGCAGTCTCTTCTCCAAGCTGAACAGCCCTAACCTCTTCAGCCTTTCCTCATAGGGGAGCTGTTCCATCCCCTTTATCATTTTGGTTGCCCTTCTCTGTACCTTCTCCATCGCAACTATATCTTTTTTGAGATGCGGCGACAAGAATTGTACACAGAACGCAAGATGCGGTCTCACTATGGAGCGATAGAGAGGCATTATGATATTTTCCATTTTATTAACCATTCCCTTCCTAATAATTCCTAACATTCTGTTTGCATTTTTGATCGCCACAGTACACTTACACTGAGCCAAACTTCCAGTGGAAGGGAGGGGAGGTCCCCCTACTCCTTCCTTGGCCTCTTCCTGGGTCTTTTACTCTCCCATTTCCTTTCCCTCCCTTCACCTTGAACAGCAGTTTCTATAAGAGGGAGGCAACGACGTCATAAGGAGCCCCGCCATCCCATTGCTGCCACCAGTTTTCAAGTGGCAGCTTCTCCAGGGATAATAGGAAGAAAGTTCAAGTTACATTTCGGCACCCAATAGCTGAGCACCCTGATTCTAGCTGGGTAGATTTGGCTGAAAATCAGCTTAACTTGTGCAGTCAAAATGTGGGTGGTTTAGTTAGGTGCTAAGCCTTTCTTTGTAAATTGGCCTGTAAATAACTTTCAGTACTAGCATGGCCAATGCCCAGCCATCCAGCCTCATAGGCCCCTGTGTAGGCTGCCAGACAGACCCAGTTATGCGAGTGCCTGCGTTTGTGCTAGGGCTTCTAGCTGCCAGACAGACCTGGCTGCTGCTGGTTAATTCTGCATCCCATTAATTTACTATTTACTCAGATTGCTAGAAACAAAATCACTAAATTCCACCAAAAACAATAGTTGAAGTGGAAAACCAGAGATCCAACTGGCGTCTCTGCAGACTAGATGAGACTTAAAATCCTTCCCGATCATCATTTTTTTATCATGGCAGTTTCCTCCCTCTCCTCTCTACTTCCAGCTCAACTAGGACCAGGGCCGGGACCCAGCTCCCATGAACCTTCATTCACAGCTACCCAGGGATTCCCCCACCGCCATCTTATATCCCCCCTCCCAACCTGCTTTTCAGTCCTGTCATTGGCATGACCGTCCTCGGCTGGAGAGGCTATCTGCGCACCAGGGCTCCTTGCAATATCCTGCAGTCATGGGCCCTGAATCCAACCACTGGGTGTTCACCCTTGCACGATTGCTATGACTCCCTCCCACCCCCCTCTCCATGGGACTATGAATGCCGCCTCTGAAGCATCCCCAGACCCCAGACAACCCAGGGAGTGGAACGCATATTTGCTAATTCATGGAAAACTGTTAAACTTAAAAAAACCCAAAACATAATAATAACCATAGGCAGACAATTTCAACAAACCTGTGAAATTCTCCCAGTTTCATGGAACTAATTCAGAAATTGCTTTTAGAAAAATTTGCAGATTTCTACTGGAAAAGTAAATCATGCCTGGGGAAATGATTCACTGGTTTATTATCTCCTAGGTTGTTTGTTTTTTTTTACACTCATCCATCGGTTCTAAAAATTTAATGAGGATTTCATACACGTATTAAGTAGAGGAATGTGGTTTGCTCTTAGTATTCTATGTAAGTCGACACTTTTGAACTACTGGTAATCAAATATTTATCAGTGAGGATTCAGCCTTCTGAATTTCAGTCCCAGTTCTGCTGCTGACTTTTTACATGGTACACAGCGGCTCATGTCAGCATGCCCCTGATTCTAATTTAGTAATGACATTATGCCGTCCATGGGATGGGTATATCAAGCTAAGCCTTTCTTTGGTCCATCGAGCAAACGACAATGAAGTAGATTTTAAAAGCCTCGCGCGCACAAAAATGGCCACATGCGCGTGTAAGTGGACCCCGCGGGAGCTACGTGACTTTTAAACAGCCGGGAAGGGCGCGTGTACATTCATGTAGGTGTGCCCAGAAAAGGGAAAGGGCCAGGACTGATGCACATAAACCTAATTTTCCTCATCCAGCGCATGTAACTGTGCTGCAGCTCCTCAGTAGTCATAGGAGAAGGAGAGAGAGAGAGAGAGAGAAAACCTCTTTATAGGGCTCAGCCTGGCACTCAATATATATATGCACCATTGTAAGGGGGACACTTTGATTCGAGGTGCGTTTTTGGGAGATGGGCTGGGGTTTGGAGGGTGGTGTTACTGAAACATTCAGGGGTATTCATTGTAAGATTGACCTCATTAAAGAATGTTAGCCCGTATAAGCGATGAAATGGAGTTGATTTGCACAATGCAGCTAGCAGAGGCTGCAGTGTACAAATCAACTCCTATTGTTGGAATTTTCATCATTTATAAGGTCTAAAATTCTTTACTGATGTCAGTTTTACAATGTACTCCTCTGAATGTTTCTGTAACACCAAAAACAGATGAGGTCAGATAGAATTTTATAAAATTCATTAGGCAGACCATCTGGGCCAGGAGACTTATATAAAGCAGAGGATTTAATTGCTGTCACCACTTTCTGAAGTGTAATTGGGGCATTTAAACACTGCAGATCTCCATCTGCAACCTGAGGGAGAGTTGTTTAGCTAAAAAAGCCCTGCTTGATTGTGTCTCAAAGGGTTCAGCTCTGTATACATTTTGATAATATTGATAAAAAATATCACCAGTTTCTTTACAGGAATGTTTCAACTGTCTTGTGTTATCTTTCAAGGCTAAAATATGTTTCTTACCATCCCATGTTTTTATGATATTGGCCATTAGCTTCCCTACTTTATTTCCATAAAGAAAACATGTATTCTTATGGTAGAGTAAGCTCTTCTAATTTTCTGATATACAAGCTCATTCAATGTGCTTTGAGTTGCATAAAATTGCATACGACTCTCAGCCGAAGGGTTCTGACAATATCTCTTGTTTATCTACTTCCAATTGTTTTTCCAAATGTAATATGTCATTTGCCACCTCTCTCTTCCATTTAGCAACATCTATTACTTCTCCCCGTAACACTACTTTGGTGGACTCCCAATAGAGGGCAGGACTATTCTTTCCACTTGTCCTGCAAATATGCATGAAATTTGGTATCATGATAAAGGTGTGCGGGAAATCTCTACCTTTGACTTGTTGGCAAGGGGGAGATGCCTCCAACGTCCAACCACACTGGGGCATTATCAGAAATCTCAAGGGGACCTATTTCTGGACCCACCACCTTCGAGAAATAATCCTTGCTCACCAGTAAATAATCCAATTGTGATTTCGAACTATGTGCCCTAGAGATGTGTGTAAAATCCTCCTCCGAAGGATGAAGGGTGCTCCAAACATCTATTAAATCGAGGCGATTCCGTAGATAGGGAAGGCCTCGATTTTGATCAGATCGTGAGGTGGGTCGGGCTGGTTTGTCCAATCAAAGCTGCTAGGGGAGAATGCAATAAGAGGATATTTAATATCAGATTGAAAAAAGTCTGTGAATGTATATTTGGAGCATAGATATTGCTTACCAAAAATTTCTGTTACTAGACATAAATATATCCACTCTCTCTGGATCAGCAATGGAATTTTGTACATTGAGGGAGAGAGTCTTATGAAAATGCATGGCTACTCCACTTTCTGTTTAGTGGATGAGGCAGTTTTGTCTTGGAGCATGGCTATATCTATGTGAAATCTGCGCATCAACTGTAATAACTTGTAGCGTTTAGTTACCAAACCTATCCCACACACATTCCAAGTACAGCATCTGAGATTCACCATCATAGTCCCAAGAATTAATGGAAAAACAGCAGTGATAAAGTTCCTATCTCTTGCAGGCGGTAGGACTTCCAGCCCAGACCTCTCACCCTAAAGAAGAAACAAATATATGTAGTAAAAGCATACCATGAGATAGAAAGTAGCCTTCTATGAGTTAAATTACATGGAATTCCTCAATATTTTCTGAGTTAATGCCTTCCCAACAGTGTCCCCAAGAAAATCCCCAACAGTAGAAAGGAAGAAAAAAAGCCTTTCAATCTAGCTGCCAACTAGAGCGAAAAAATTATCCAAAAAGGATAAATCAT
Organism: Rhinatrema bivittatum; assembly: GCF_901001135.1. NCBI lineage: Eukaryota > Metazoa > Chordata > Amphibia > Gymnophiona > Rhinatrematidae > Rhinatrema > Rhinatrema bivittatum. The sequence continues at coordinate 23,152,337 of NC_042622.1, forward strand.
TTGTGCTGTGAGGGCCCTCCCCACAATTCTTTAGGCTGATACAGTAAGATTCGCAGGAGAGCAGGCGCTCACTCTCCCAACGCACACGCAGCCACCTCTCCTGGGTGCGCGAGTCTTTATTTAAATGAGGGGTTGTGCTAATAAGGAGGCGCTAAGGACAATGGAGCGTCCCTAGTGCCTCCTTATTAGCACAGAGGTGGCTGTCAGCGGGTCCGACAACGGACGCTCTATTTTACCGGTGTTGGTTTTCAAATCCACTGACAGCTACGGGTTAAGAAAATGGACGCCAGTAAAATTGAGCATCCGTTTTTTTTAGCCGCAGATTTTACTTTCAGTATCCCGGGGACTAACTAATAGCCTCATCAACATTTGCTGCTATTTTTCGAGGAGGTTGGCTGTGCGCTTTCGACATGCTAAACCCTTTACTGTATAAGGGGTAATAGACGCATGTCAAAAACGCACGGCCAATTGTATGCTAAAAGGTGCGCTCAGCTGAGCGCACTGTACTTTATCGGCCTGCTTGCATTTAAAAAGAAAACCAGCAGCAAGAAGACAATATTATGTAGGAAAGAGAGAGTAACAAATAGAAGCCAGCAAAGAACACCAATGAAAAATATTTAAGTATCAGCCCGGGTTCAATCCTTGTAAAAATGTGTTAGCTTCTTCAACTGAATTAAGGAAGGCATCTTTCCCTTTGTGGAGAACTTTCAATCTTGCCGGAAAAAGCAGTGTCGATCTGATATGCATTTTCATCAGTTGAGTGCAGACCGGGGCAAGTAATCCTGAAAAAGAAGTACCCTTTCTCCTTCAAACTGTAATTCCCCGAGGCGCCGATATGCTTTAAAAATGTCAATCTTGTGTGCAAAGTTCGGGACCTTGAAAATAACTGCTCAGGGTTTGGAATTAACACTGTCCCCAGTGCCTGGAGGTCCTAAATGAGGGGCCCTTTCAATGGACATTACACCATGTTTTTCATCCAAATTCGGGACTTGCTTGAGCCAGGTCTCTAAACAGGCTCCCAGTTTTCTGGTACAGACTCTGGTATCCCTATTACTCATAGATTGTTTCTTTTTGACCTATTTTCAAGGTCATCGACTTTTAATTGGAGTGAGTCACATTTTTTATTCATTCGGGCCATTTCAGTCTGCATGGAGGCTGTTTTATCTTCAACATCTGATATACGTAGCACTGCCATTTACAGCTGTTGTTGAATCGCTGTGAGCTGCGAGCTCAAACCTAATTGCGTAGATATCGGGGTAAATTTCCCCTCTAAGGCCGTGAGCACCGCCGCAGCAACCTCTGAAATCACTGGATCTGAGCTACCAGGGGCCGGGCTGAGATCGGGTGCGTCGGCCATTTTAAGATCGTTCTCTTTCGATTTTTCTTTTTCTTTCCCGGCCAATCTTGTTGCCATATTGAAGCAAAGAAATGGCAGACAAATAGGTCGTTCAGTTCACCAGGGTAAGTACAAACTGACCCTTGCAGAGCTGCCCAGGTCGTAAAGCCAAACTCGCTTGGAAGTTAGAATTAAGGGAGAGGGCCCTTGGAGAGATCAGTCAGAACGCCATCTCTCCCTCACAGCATCACATGGCCTCCTCCTCACACGCTGCATTATAAGGGATTATAAGGCACATGCAAGGGGGCACTATTTCATTTCAGTTTGTTTTGTTTGCTAAACCAAAAATAATTATTTTTTAAAAAGCCCCCCCCCCCCAAAAAAGAAGAAATGTCTCACCTACTCCCCCTTAGCCACCAGTCCCTATTGGCTCCTCCTAGGCTTCTACTTACTACTACTACTACTACTACCACTACTACTACTACTACTACTACTACTACTACAACTACTACCACTACTACTACCACTACTACTACTACTACTACTACTACTACTACTACTACAACTATTACCACTACTACTACTACTACTACTACCACTACTACTACTACTACTACTACAACTACTACCACTACTACTACTGCTTTTAACATCTATAGTGCTACCTGACATATGCAGTGCTGTTCAAACACAGAAGAGACAGTCCCTGCTCTGTAGACCTTACAGTCTAATCAAGTTAAATAATCTAATGAAGACAAACTTATCCCATCGGGGGTTTCCAAGAGAGGAAGGTGAATGACTGAGCTCAAGTCTCTCCTTCCCTGCCAGCTCTGATTTAGAAATGGCGCTGGTTTCAGGCTGCTGGGCCTCAAGCTGTTTTCTGCCCTAAAGCACTACAGTTCTAAATCATTACAACCGATAAAACAATGCCATAAGGAAAGCCGTGTTATTCTGGTGTAGCAGAAATGACAGCAGTTGAATTAGGCAGGACATGGTGTGGAGAGAGTGTGTAAAGCATTATAGTATAGTCTACTGACAACTGAGGAAAGTGAGAAAAGACAGGATGGACTGAGAGCAGTTAAGTTCATAGAAAGTTGTAGTAAGTCATGAAACCTTTGCCACTGTTCGGAACTAAGGTGATGATAAGTTTTTTTAACGAGTTCCAATTCAACAGTTTCACGCTGTAGTGCTCCTTTGAAGTTCCTCTGTAGGAGAATGGCAGCCTTAAGGTCTGACAGAGAATGTCCTGGAAGTAGGGTTGCCAACACTTGAGGACCGGGGGTGGGGGCATGGTACCCCTTCATTTGCATAAATTTTAGATCCTGCCAGTTAACTGCCTAAACAGTAGAGTTGTGCATTGGGTGCCCAATCGTTTCCGTTTTCATGTAGCCGCAGGAAACGTTGGTATTCCTGCGGATCGGCATTTTATATAGAATCGTTTTCGGTTTAGCACACACTAACGGGAGTCCCGTTAGGGCGCGCTAACACAAACCTGTTAGCACGCACCCCAATCCTTCAGATTTAATTATTTACAATCCCCCACCCTCCCGACCCCCCAAAACTTGCCTAAAGTCCCTGGTGGTCCAGCGGGAGTCCCGGGAGCCATCTCCAGCTCTCGGGCCGTCGGCTGCCAGTAAACAAAATGGCGCCGGTAGCCCTTTGCCCTTACCATGTGACAGGGGCTATCGGTGCCATTGGCTGGTCCCTGTCACATGGTAGGAGCAATGGAGCGGGTTTTTTTTTTTTCTGTGTGCCCTCCCCCCCCCCCCAACGATAGGAAAACCACACGAAATTTCATGGGGTTTTCCTATCATTTTCGGGGACCCCCGATACATGATGAATTATGAAATATAGTACAATATTTTAATTCATCATAAAAACGATGCACATCCCTACTAAACAGTGTATCTATGTATCTGCAGAACCACTGGGAGCTGAGGGCTGTGGTGTGCACCACCTCCTCTCCCTATGCTGTCCAATCACAGCATGGGAAAGGAGGCAGGGATATAGCACAACTCTCCTCCTATAGGCTCCAACCTGCCTTTCTCTTCTTCTAACTAAAAGGCTGTGAGAAAAAGGAAGATCCACCTGCAAAACCGGCCATTTAGCATCCGGTCGGTACTTCTGACTGGACATTGTTCAGAATGCCTGAAAACCTGGCTGTCCAGTCCAAAACTGGACAGTTGGCACCCCTACCTGGAAGGTTGAAATGTTCTCCTATAAGTTTCTGGATGTTGCCATTTCTAATGTCAGGTTTATATCCATTTATTCCTTAGGGATTGACCTGTTTGTCCTATGTACACAACAGAGGGACATTGAGGCAGGTGATGGCGTATATTACATTGGAAGAAGAGCAGGTGGATAAGCCACTGATGTTGCAGTTTATTGTTGGGTCCTGTGATGGTGTTGCCTGGGTTAATATTTGCAATTACCCACAATAAAGGAGAACCTTATATAATATATAACACAATTAATTTTAAAACACACATTTATTAAGAAAAACACATCTTAATGTAACCCCACTAAATACACAAACAATACACATTAAAAACATCAAACATGGATATCATATGAGCAGAAAATATTTTCAAATATAATATGATCATCAACAGTGTAAATCTTCACATATTAAAGTGCTTCAAACATTAAAGTGCTTCAAACAATGCAGATTCTCGTAGTTTTCAACTTTGCTGCCGTAATGAAATTCACTTGTGAACTCCCCGACACAATTCCCAACAAAACTCCCGACGAAGATCTCCGTTTCACCTGACAAGCAGGCTTCCTCAGGGGAAACTTCTAATATCCCTGCAATGATTAAACAAAATCATTACATTTACCTCATCCCACATATAACCGACGCCTACATCACTATAACTATAAATGCTTACCATATGCGTCCAACCAAGGAACACACACAAATTCTTATCCAAATCACGAATTTCTCCGAATATCTTTAATATCAATTTCATCAAAGCTTTATATCAGTTCTTCAATTATTGGTCACGAAACTGTAAACCACAAACATATATTTAATCATCAAAATTTAAAGAAAATGAAAGACAGCACACTACCTGAACAAACGCTACCCAAACGTACCTTCAAAAAACGGAAGTGACATCATCACTTCCTTTCTGCAAAAATCTCCATTCTGCACAACTGATGAAATGCCTACTCTATATATGTCCTCAACCACCTAATCAACCAATTAAGAAACACTCATCAACAATGATCCAGTACTACACTTACTGGGGGGAACCCACACAATCAACCAATCACAGTAAATATTAAACTACCAAATTCCAACAAAAAATATTTCCATCTAACCAATTATTAAAAAAATTATTTAAAGAAAGCCCCCCATTCAATAGGGCCGTTGAGTCCATGTGGACTCACGGTGTCCCAGTTGAAAATATACCGTTGTTCAACCCGTCTTAGAATAGCTGATAAATCACCCCCAAACTGGAGTTTAATCTTTTTAATAACGAAGAATTTTAATTCTTCAATCAAATGACTTTTGTCCATCCAGTGTTTAACTAATGGGGCATTCTCCACACATGACCTAATCCTACTCCTGTGTTCCCCAATGCGTAATTTAATAGCTCTAGCAGTTTGCCCAATGTAAATGAGCCGACATGGACAAATAATTGCATAAATCACACCATTAGAAGTGCAAGTAAACCTTTCAGGAATCACATAAGGTTGGCTCAAATTCGAATGATAAAACACTTTCAAAGATAACACATGCTCACAAACGGAACATGAACCACAAACAAATTGACCCCGTTCAGATTCTGCTCCACTGTCCTGACTCCCACTGAGCTTTAAATTGTCCCATAAGTTCTTCCGTTTTTTCAAAGAGAAAATAGGTTCATCAACAAAAATATTCAATGGGGATAATACTTGCCAATATCTTTTAACAATGTCTTTGATTTGAAAAGCTTTCTTTGAATAAGGAATGGTGCACACCATTCGCGAAAGAGGTTCCTTCTGCAAATTAATCAACAAGTTATCCCTATTAGAAAACAGGGCACGTTTGTATGCCTTTTTTAAAACCGAATTGGAATAACCACGGTTCTGAAATCTGGTATTTAATGTTTCAGATTGTATCTTAAATTCATCAATGGAGGTACATAAACGCCTGTATCTAAGGAACTGTCCCACTGGTATATTATTCTTCAATTGCAGCGGATGAAAGCTACGAGAATGCAAGAGTGTATTTTTGTCAGTTGGTTTCCTGTATACAGTGGTCATAATCTGAAAATTTTGAAAAAATACCTTCATATCTAAAAAAGACACAACATGTTTATCCATAGTTACTGAAAATTTCAAATTTGGATCACCACAATTAATAACTTGGAAAAATTGTTTCAGGTCTTCAACTTCTCCCCTCCAAATCAGAAAAACATCATCTATGTACCTACCCCACCAAAGAACCTGTGTATACCAATTGGAAGAATAAACCACCCGTTGTTCAAATGCTGCCACATAAAGGCATGCTAAAGTGGGCGCAATGGGAGACCCCATGGGGATTCCTTTGACTTGCAGAAAAAATCAAGACTTATATGTAAAATAACTATTGAACAGTGTAATTTCTGCTATAGTCATTAAAAATTGTAATTTCTTCTCTGAAAAATCCATAGACCCAAGCAGTTCTTTAATAATATCAAGGGCAGCGGACTGTGGAACGTTAGTATAAAGGGCAGTAATATCTGCTGTAGCCAAAAGCCAATCCGATTCAACCTTAGGTAATGCCTTTAATTGGTTGAGAAAATGAATGGAATCTTTTATATAAGAAGGAATAAGGAGTGCCTGGGGTTGCAAGATCTTATCCAAGTATTTTGACAATGGCTCAAAATAGAACCTATGCCAGACACTATGGGCCGACCCGGCGGGGACACAAGGGACTTATGAATTTTTGGTAAGATAAAAAAATGTGGAATACACGGACAAACTACAGTCAGATAATTAAACTCTTTACCGGAAATGATTTTATCTTTAAAAGCAGCCTGTAAAATGTTGTTAATCCGCAAATGAATATCACAGGTAGGGTCAGTATCCAAAGCTAGATAATATTCAGTATCTTCTAACTGTCTAAGCACCTCGCTGTCATAATCCACTTCATCTAACACCACAATTCCGCCTCCTTTATCTGCTGAAACAATTTTAATGGAACTGTCATTCTGTAATTCTTTCAAAGCTAACCATTCATTTTTGGATAGATTATACTCTGGAATTTCCCTAGTTTTCTCCAAATTCTCCAAATCATTCAAAACCAAAGTTTCAAATGCTTGAATCAAAGTACTAGGTGGTGTAGGTGGAGACCATCCCGAAGGTTTAAACAAAACATTTTTATCAGGGATATAATCACTCGGTCCAAAGAACTCTCTAATATGCAATCTACGAAAAAATTTTTGAAGTTCAATACGAGTCTGGAAGGGATCATATCTCGAGAACGGAACGAAAGAAAACCCTTTATCCAATACATTAATCATAGATGTAGAAAGATGTTTAGAGGATAAATTCACAACGGCTTCACTGCCCTTTTTAAATTTCTCAACAGTGTCCCTCTCTTCCCTGCATGGATTTAATCTCAATGGCGCAAATTGTAATTGGTCTGCGAACGAGTATTTTTTTGTGTACGAAATGTTTTTGAATTTTTGCTGCCTTGGGTCCGAGCACCTAAAAAAGACGAGGAAGAATGCTCCTCTCTGTTATCAGTTGCAGTGTCCTTAAAATGAACATGCCGAGAGTCTAATTTATTTTTCACTGTATTTTGACCTACATCATCCCCTGAATCATCAGAGGATGAAAAATCCCCTCGTTTTTTAAAACCCTTCTTTCTATTCACGTTCATCCACGGGTAGACATAGCCACCCGTGTAGTCCCTTTCATCACGTCTGAATTTATTGATCTTAAATAATTTAATCTCTTTTCGCAACTCATCTAGTTGGACCTGTAAATCCCCTAACTGGTTTTCTACTGTATCTTTAGGACAACATTCAAACACTTTAGTAAGTTCATCATCAATTTCAATTTTAAGTCCCTCAATCTTGGTTTTGGTGGTTTCCACAAGTAAGAGCATCAGGTCATGCGAACATTTGTTTAAAATGGAATTCCATTTTAAAATAAATGTCTCGTCTTCATTAAACATAGAAGGTTCCTTATTAAGACGTAACCCCCGGGGTATAGGTTTTATATGGCAGTATTCAGCTAGAGTGGCAGCGTGCAGTTCCATTCGGATGGCTTTTTTTCTATTTCTAACATAATTTTCCCAGTTACCACTAGAGGTTTCTGTAGAAGTATTATCAAATAAATGATAACCAGCCAAAATCTCATTGGCAGCCTGTTCAGAATATGTATGCATGTCTTCCATAACCCTCTATTCCGGAAACCACCAAGGTAGATTGCACATTAGAGAGTTCTTTGGACCGAGTGATTATATCCCTGATAAAAATGTTTTGTTTAAACCTTCGGGATGGTCTCCACCTACACCACCTAGTACTTTGATTCAAGCATTTGAAACTTTGGTTTTGAATGATTTGGAGAATTTGGAGAAAACTAGGGAAATTCCAGAGTATAATCTATCCAAAAATGAATGGTTAGCTTTGAAAGAATTACAGAATGACAGTTCCATTAAAATTGTTTCAGCAGATAAAGGAGGCGGAATTGTGGTGTTAGATGAAGTGGATTATGACAGCGAGGTGCTTAGACAGTTAGAAGATACTGAATATTATCTAGCTTTGGATACTGACCCTACCTGTGATATTCATTTGCGGATTAACAACATTTTACAGGCTGCTTTTAAAGATAAAATCATTTCCGGTAAAGAGTTTAATTATCTGACTGTAGTTTGTCCGTGTATTCCACATTTTTTTATCTTACCAAAAATTCATAAGTCCCTTGTGTCCCCGCCGGGTCGGCCCATAGTGTCTGGCATAGGTTCTATTTTTGAGCCATTGTCAAAATACTTGGATAAGATCTTGCAACCCCAGGCACTCCTTATTCCTTCTTATATAAAAGATTCCATTCATTTTCTCAACCAATTAAAGGCATTACCTAAGGTTGAATCGGATTGGCTTTTGGCTACAGCAGATATTACTGCCCTTTATACTAACGTTCCACAGTCCGCTGCCCTTGATATTATTAAAGAACTGCTTGGGTCTATGGATTTTTCAGAGAAGAAATTACAATTTTTAATGACTATAGCAGAAATTACACTGTTCAATAGTTATTTTACATATAAGTCTCGATTTTTTCTGCAAGTCAAAGGAATCCCCATGGGGTCTCCCATTGCGCCCACTTTAGCATGCCTTTATGTGGCAGCATTTGAACAACGGGTGGTTTATTCTTCCAATTGGTATACACAGGTTCTTTGGTGGGGTAGGTACATAGATGATGTTTTTCTGATTTGGAGGGGAGAAGTTGAAGACCTGAAACAATTTTTCCAAGTTATTAATTGTGGTGATCCAAATTTGAAATTTTCAGTAACTATGGATAAACATGTTGTGTCTTTTTTAGATATGAAGGTATTTTTTCAAAATTTTCAGATTATGACCACTGTATACAGGAAACCAACTGACAAAAATACACTCTTGCATTCTCGTAGCTTTCATCCGCTGCAATTGAAGAATAATATACCAGTGGGACAGTTCCTTAGATACAGGCGTTTATGTACCTCCATTGATGAATTTAAGATACAATCTGAAACATTAAATACCAGATTTCAGAACCGTGGTTATTCCAATTCGGTTTTAAAAAAGGCATACAAACGTGCCCTGTTTTCTAATAGGGATAACTTGTTGATTAATTTGCAGAAGGAACCTCTTTCGCGAATGGTGTGCACCATTCCTTATTCAAAGAAAGCTTTTCAAATCAAAGACATTGTTAAAAGATATTGGCAAGTATTATCCCCATTGAATATTTTTGTTGATGAACCTATTTTCTCTTTGAAAAAACGGAAGAAATTATGGGACAATTTAAAGCTCAGTGGGAGTCAGGACAGTGGAGCAGAATCTGAACGGGGTCAATTTGTTTGTGGTTCATGTTCCGTTTGTGAGCATGTGTTATCTTTGAAAGTGTTTTATCATTCGAATTTGAGCCAACCTTATGTGATTCCTGAAAGGTTTACTTGCACTTCTAATGGTGTGATTTATGCAATTATTTGTCCATGTCGGCTCATTTACATTGGGCAAACTGCTAGAGCTATTAAATTACGCATTGGGGAACACAGGAGTAGGATTAGTCATGTGTGGAGAATGCCCCATTAGTTAAACACTGGATGGACAAAAGTCATTTGATTGAAGAATTAAAATTCTTCGTTATTAAAAAGATTAAACTCCAGTTTGGGGGTGATTTATCAGCTATTCTAAGACGGGTTGAACAACGGTATATTTTCAACTGGGACACCGTGAGTCCACATGGACTCAACGGCCCTATTGAATGGGGGGCTTTCTTTAAATAATTTTTTAAATAATTGGTTAGATGGAAATATTTTTTGTTGGAATTTGGTAGTTTAATATTTACTGTGATTGGTTGATTGTGTGGGTTCCCCCCAGTAAGTGTAGTACTGGATCATTGTTGATGAGTGTTTCTTAATTGGTTGATTAGGTGGTTGAGGACATATATAGAGTAGGCATTTCATCAGTTGTGCAGAATGGAGATTTTTGCAGAAAGGAAGTGATGATGTCACTTCCGTTTTTTGAAGGTACGTTTGGGTAGCGTTTGTTCAGGTAGTGTGCTGTCTTTCATTTTCTTTAAATTTTGATGATTAAATATATGTTTGTGGTTTACAGTTTCGTGACCAATAATTGAAGAACTGATATAAAGCTTTGATGAAATTGATATTAAAGATATTCGGAGAAATTCGTGATTTGGATAAGAATTTGTGTGTGTTCCTTGGTTGGACGCATATGGTAAGCATTTATAGTTATAGTGATGTAGGCGTCGGTTATATGTGGGATGAGGTAAATGTAATGATTTTGTTTAATCATTGCAGGGATATTAGAAGTTTCCCCTGAGGAAGCCTGCTTGTCAGGTGAAACGGAGATCTTCGTCGGGAGTTTTGTTGGGAATTGTGTCGGGGAGTTCACAAGTGAATTTCATTACGGCAGCAAAGTTGAAAACTACGAGAATCTGCATTGTTTGAAGCACTTTAATGTTTGAAGCACTTTAATATGTGAAGATTTACACTGTTGATGATCATATTATATTTGAAAATATTTTCTGCTCATATGATATCCATGTTTGATGTTTTTAATGTGTATTGTTTGTGTATTTAGTGGGGTTACATTAAGATGTGTTTTTCTTAATAAATGTGTGTTTTAAAATTAATTGTGTTATATATTATATAAGGTTCTCCTTTATTGTGGGTAATTGCGTGTATTGGGGAACCAATATTTGATTATTTTCCCTCAGTTATTGTATACCTTGGTGGGTTAATATTTGGACAGAGTTTGCATCTGGGTTTACGGCAGGGTCTGGTTCCAGAGTTGATGTCATTGTTGTACAGTTTGTGATTGCTGGTGAGTATCTGTTTGAGGTTAGGAAGCTGCAGGTAAGCCAGGATAGGTTTGACACCCATGGCCTGTGAGAGGAAGGGTTGTAGATCCTTGATGATATGTTTCAGTGGTTTCATCTGGGAGCTATAGGAAACAACCAGTGGTGTTCTGTAGTTTTCTTTTTTTAATGATCCTGTAGCAGAGTGTCCTTGGGTATTTGTCTTGCTCTGTTGATTTGTTTTCTTAGTTCATTGATGGGTACTGTAATTCAAAAAATGTCAGTTGTAATTTCTTCAGATGGGAGTCACTCTCTGAGGGGTTAGAACAGATGTGATTGTACCATAGGGCTTGGCTGTAGATAATAGACCTGGATGTGGGGGGTGGGTGAACGCTGGAGGCATGTAGTTATGTATGGCAGACAGTGGGTTTTCAATATAATGTGGTTCTTATGTGTCCTTCATGTATTTGGGCAGTGGTGTCCAGGAAGTGGACTTGCTGTGTGGATTGTTGTAGGCTCAGAATGATGGCAGGGTGCAGTTTTGTTGAATTCTTAGTGGAATTCTTTAAGTGCATCAAGTCCACACATCCAGATGATGAAGACGTCATCAATGTATCTTAGGTAGAGGAGCAGCTTCTGGGTGTAGGAAATGAGTAATCATTTTTCAAAGTCTGCCATGAAAATGCTGGTATATTGTGGAGCCATGTGGGCACACATGGCAGTGCCATTGACTTGCAGATGCAAGTTCTCTTCAAATCTGAAGTAATTGTGTGTAAGGACAAAATGGCAACGTTTGTTGGCCAGAACAGCTGTGGGGGAATTTGGGATGATATTCCTGATAGCTTGTAGTCCGTATTTGTCAGGGATGTTGGTGCAAAGGGATTCAACTTCCATGGTTGCCAGAATGATATTGTGTGGGAGGTGGCCAACAGAGTGGAGTTTCCTCAGAAAATCTGTGCTGTAGCGAAGGTAGCTGGGAGTACTGGTAGCATAGGGTCTGAGGATGGAGTCCATTTAGCCAGATACTCCTACTGTGAGAGTGTTGATGCCAGAAATAATGGGGTGTCCAGGGTTCCCTGGTTTGTGTATTTTGGGTAATAGGTTGAGATTCCTGGAGTGTGTCCATGTAAGAACATAAGAGCATAAGAAATTGCCATGCTGGGTCAGACCAAGGGTCCATCAAGCCCAGCATCCTGTTTCCAACAGAGGCCAAAACCTCTGGTGTATGTTGTGTCTGTGGACCCTTGAGCTGAGGCAAGATTGACGCTATTTGCAGGTAGGAGCCCTGCAGGTACTCACTGTCGGCAGGCGGACCCAGATGAAGCAGGTTTGGACCTTCACCTATAACGGCCCACGTTCCCCTTGGGTTAAGCCTTTGGGTGCCGGGGCCAGCAGGACTTAGGTGGGGTCTCTGCTGATGGCTGTTAAGAAGGTCCATGGTTAGCTAGGGTCGTAGGCAGGAGACTGTCAGGCGTATCCAGAATTCAGACAGTGGTCAAAAGCAGGCAACAATTAGGCATATCTGAGATCCAGGCAGTGGTCAGAGGCAGGTGGCAGTCAGATGTATCAGAGGTCCAGGCTGGGTTCCGAGGCAGATGGCGATCAGGTGTATCCAAGTCCAAGCTGAGGTCAAACTGGTTATCTGTCCAAAGGAGAGGGAGAAGATGGCTAGGGCAGAGGCAGGCAAGAGCTGGAACAAGGCATGCGACGGGAGATGGAACAGACTGGAATGAAGACTAAAAACAGGCTGGACGAAAACTGGAATGCAGAGAAGCAACACACACTGCAAAGGAGTAGCTGGACTTGTTGCTGAGGCAGTGAGAGAAGAACAGAGAGAGCCCTTTATAGCCCTTGGCTTGTGAGGTCATCAATAGGTGTCGCAGGGCTTTTCCCACCGCGGGCCCTTTAAATAGAGAGAGGTCGGGCATGTGCGCACCTAAGGAGGAGCGCGGAAGAATGGGGCCAGCAGTGTCCTGCCACTTAAAATGCTGGTGGGGTCTTGTGTCAGAGCGCAGCATTCCGCCCCGTGGAGAGCCAGCGGCATTTGGCCATGTCAGGAGCCAGCAGAGATGGCCTGGCCGGGGAGGTGAGTGCGGCAGTTCACAGGGGCGGCCCGCGGACTGCCAAACGTAACAGCGTATTGCAGTGGGGAATCCCTTTAGGAGATTGTGTGGTCCTTTCTGCAATTCTACAGTGAGGTCAGAGGGCAAGGGCTTGTAGAATGCTTTGTTGGAGAGTTGTCTCTTTGCTCCTCCTTTGTCAGTTTCTTGGAGGCTATGGATGGCTTCCTGTTCTATGTGGCAGAGGTTGTGGGGCAAGTGGTTCCGTAACTTCCGTTTACTGATAATCAGGCTGATACAGTACAGTGCGCTCCGATGGAGCGTACCGTTAACCTGCATTTGGACGCATGTTTTCAACGCGCTAGCTTTAACCCCCCCCTCGAAACTAATAGCGCCCGCAACAAGTAAATGCATGTTGATGGCCCTATTAGTTATTCCCATGCGATTCACTATGTAAAATGTGCAGCCAAGCCGCACATTTTACTTTCAGAAATTAGCGCCTACCCAAAGGTAGGTGTTCATTTCTGCCGGCACCGGGAAAGTGTACAGAAAAGCAGTATAAACTGCTTTTCTGTACACCCTCCGACTTAATATCATGGCGATATTAAGTCGGAGGTCCCAAAGTAAAAAATAATTAAAAAGTAAAAAAAAAAAAAGTAAAATCGGCTCGTGGGTTGAAAACTAGATGCTCAATTTTGCCGGCGTCCGGTTTCCGAACCCGTGGCTGTCAGCGGGTTTGAGAACCAACGCCGGCAAAATTGAGCGTCGGCTGTCAAACTCGCTGATAGGCGCCGCTCCTGTCAAAAAAGAGGCGCTAGGGACGCGCTAGTGTCCCTAGCGCCTCTTTTTACCGCGGGCCCTCATTTAAATACTGAATCGCGCGCACAAGAGAGTGGCCTATGCGTGCGCCAGGAGAGCGGGCGCTCGCTAGCTCTCCCGCGACTTTTACCGAATCGGCCTGTATGTCAGGAATATCATCCCAGGCCTTGAAACGCCTGGTGCACCGCGGCATTTACGCAAGTATCTGGGCGCTTTTAAAAATACAGTCAGCGCGATCCCGACTTATTCGCGCATCCCCCAATTTATGCGTGCTCCGGGCTTTTAAAATTCACTTTATTATCTCTGAATAGGGCGCACTAACAATGTAGAAGGAAAAAGATGAAATTTCATAGTTTGTTTCATTTTGAAAACGACATGAAACAACATAGACAATGTCGTTGACATTATCTATGCCGTTTCAAAGGAATGCACTTTCCTACTATCTATATTGGTTGGCGTTTGTCGTTCTCCATGGTGATTTGTGAAAAGATGATGAAAAGCATCCATCACATACTGGAACTGAACTGGGTCTGGTCACATTGTAGATTTTTTTTATTTTTTTTTTAAATTAAACTCCCTCCTTCCCAACCCAGGTTCAATAATTTGTGAAATCTGAGCAAAAGTAAATCCACCCCAGGAGACGTTGTGCGCCGAGTGGCCACTCAAACTCCCTCTTGGTTGTAGTAATTCTAGGTCTGTTTTCCATGGACATTACTGCTCTCGGAAGACCTGGTGGTCTGCAGGCTGTAGCCGGACTTAGGAAAGGAACAAGCAGCTGTCTAACGTTCGGTGCCCAGTGCTTCAGCCTTGCACTTTGCTTTTCCATAGCCCTTACCTTTGGAGAATAAAGTATTGTGCGTGAGCTGTAGGCAGCTTTTATTACATCACTATCTTTCCAAAGACCCGCTGATGCTGGTTATGAAAACGGAGCACTCTGCTGCTTTATACTGAAATGTTATTTTACTCAAGGACACGGCATTCAGTGCTCTGCACTAATGTCCAATCTCCTGGAATTCATATCCAAACCACTTGAACATGCTGTTTACTACTATTATAACAATGACTAAGAATTATTGTTATTATTATTATTATTGCCTCCTGCTTTTACATCCAAACGTGCTGTTTATCTGCATTGCTTTGACTTTCTGGCATCCCAAGCTCTTCTTGTTCTGCTCCAATCTGGCTTCCGCCCTCTCCATTCCACTGAGATGACCCTTTTCATAGTTTCTAGTGACCTCTTCATGGCCAAGGCCAGGGGCAACGACGCAATATTAGAGGTGCGCAGAGTTTTTCTTTCATTTCGTTCGGGGGGAAGGTGGGTTGTGCACAGACATTTTTTTCATTTTATTTTTATTTGTTTCACATGTTGTTTGTTTCAGAGTCTGCGAGTGAATTTACCTGTGCAAAAAAGGGGTGGGCTGAGGAGATCCAGGGAGGGGCCAACATTTACACAAGTAAATTGCTATCAGTATTAGGAGTAAGTGATCGTAAACATCTTAAATGTGATAAAACGGACTGAGTGGAGGGTCTGGGTGGAATGGGAGGATGTCATGCTGAAGAACCAGGAGGGTCTTCACGAGCTGCAGATGCACTGGGTTAACTGGTAGACTAATTGGTAAAACTGGTTGTTTCATTGCTGCGCACAGGTTAGAAAATCCCCTTACGCATGTAAAAGCTGGCATCTAAATAACACAAGTAAAATCTACTCGCATACCCCTTTAAAATTTGAAGTACAAATATGCGGGTACATCAATTGCACACACTTGTCCAGCTAAATGTGTTCGGCTAAGTAGCACGTTTGCCATTACTTAGATGGACAAATTTGAACTTATCCGGCTATGTTATCAAAGGCATTTGGTATGTCCCTTTAAGAGTTTGTGTAGAGGGAGATTTTTGGGGTCAAAATAAGGGGGTGTTCGGAACAGGAATTGTGGTTCTTGTTATAGAGGGTACTGTGACTGTTGCCTGGAACTGACCACTGCCTGCTTGACCATTCTCTTGTCTGCTGCCTGGAACCGACCCTCGCTTGCCTTGACTACGCTCGGACTGACTCTGTTATTGACTAGGGATGTGAATCGGTGCCGGAATCGGTTCCGGTTTCGTGGACCATCGAGAAATTCTGTTTCCCAAGGTCCGAATGTTTCTTTTTTTTATCGGCTGCGCCCGAGCCGAAAAACAAAAAACCCACCCCGACTCTTTAAATCAAATTCTTTAGAATCCTCCACCCTCCTGACCCCCCCCCAAAACTTTTCTAAAGTACCTGGTGGTCCAGCGGGGGTCCCGGGAGCGATCTTATGGCACGGGCCATCCATTGCTCCTACTATGTGACAGGGGCCGGCCAATGGCACCGATAGCCCCTGTCACTTGGTAAGGGCAAAGGGCCATCAGCGCCACTTTGATTAGTGGTAGCCAATGGCCCGAGAGCGGGAAATTGCTCCCTGGACCCCCGCTGGACCACCAGGTACTTTATAAAAGTTTTGGGGGGTCGGGAGGGTGGGGGATTCTAAATAATGAGATTTACAGGGTCGCGGTGGGTTTGGGGGTTGTTTTTGTGTGCCCTTTCTTCCCACCTCCCCACCCCCCAAAATGATAAGAGAACCCCACAAAAGTTTCATGGGGTTTTCCTATCGCTTTACGGGACCCCCCGATATTTGACGAGTTTGAAAATATCGTCCGATATTTTCAATCGTCAGAATAACGATTCACAACCCTAGTATTGACCCCTGGTTTGGCTGACTACTCCTGGACTGATACTCTGGCTCTGACCCTTGGGCTTCACTCAGACACTCTCTTCTGGCCTACTGTGACTACCAGACCAATCTGCTTGGAAATTAACCATGGCTTCCATTTGACTAGATCCGCAGGAGCTGCCTGCCTCGCCCGGAGAACCTTCCTGAACTGTTACCTCCTGAGGTCTCCGGAGCCTCCAGTTTGGGTCTAGTCCATCCACTCTGCATCAGCCGCGCCCCCTTGCTCGTGGTGGGCACACTCCTCTGCTACCTCTCTGGGAGACCACCAGAAGCCCACCTAAATCCAGGCGGTCCAGGTACCCAAGGGCTCAACCTGCGGAAACCCCAGACTGTTATTGGTGAAGCTCCAGCCAGCCTCTGTCTCCTTGGGTGCTCCGCCTCCTGGTGGCAGGCGCTCTCTGGGTCCGACCAGAGGGCTGTACCAATCCTGCACCAGGCCAAGGGTCCACCTCCAGGGCAACAGGTTGCCAAGGCCTTGGACTTGGCGGAGTCTCTCGTCTTGCAGGCCATCCCTGGTCTGGCTAAT
This sequence comes from Rhinatrema bivittatum, assembly GCF_901001135.1. Taxonomy (NCBI): domain Eukaryota; kingdom Metazoa; phylum Chordata; class Amphibia; order Gymnophiona; family Rhinatrematidae; genus Rhinatrema; species Rhinatrema bivittatum. The sequence goes on from NC_042622.1 coordinate 23,169,323, forward strand.
CATGTCCGAGAACAACAACGGATCATGGAAGTGTTGGCTTCTTCTGTGAAGAAACTATGCTCTCAACTGGAGGAATCTGTCAGGGCCAACCCAGGGGCTCTTGCCCACACCTTGCCCTCATGGGCACCGCTGGCCCTCCCAGCTCCACTCTGTATTAATGGGGATCTGCACCTTTTTCGAGGCTTCATAAATCAATGTTATATGCAGTTCTCACTGCAACCCTCGCTGTTTCCTGATGAGGCAACAAAAATCACATTCATTCTCTCGCACCTTGAGGGGAAGGCCCTCGCATGGGCTTCCCCACTCTGGGAGCGTTCTGACTCCATCCTTCGCTGGCTCCCTCAGTTCATCTCCGTCTTCCGACGTACCTTCGAGGAACCAGGCCGACAGGCGGTCACTAGCCACCACCTACTCCACCTCCGTCAAGGCTCGCACTTGCTCGCTGAATATACAGTGGAGTTTAGAACGCTAGCTACTGAGTTAGGTTGGCAAGAAGACTACTTGCGGGCACTCTACCTTGAGGGACTGTCTCCTGCCCTTAAGGATGAACTGGCCGCCCGCAAGGTCCCCGTATCTCTGGAAGACCTGATCTCCCTGATTGGTAGAATCAACTACCGTCTTTGACAACGACATCGGAAGGTAAGGGTCCTATGACCTCCTGCCCTACGATCACCCCGTTTGATGAGTCCTCAGTTGAAGGCCTTACCAGCAGCTCCGCAGCCTCCTGAGGAGCCCATGCGAATCAATCGCGGCTGCCTGACCCTAGAGGAATGTCTCCAATGCAGAAAAGCGGGTCTTTGCTTATATTGCGGCACTCCCGGACACCTTCTCCAGACTTGCCATGTGCGCCCGGGAAAACTCCAAAGCCTGAGCCCGGCGGAGGTCCAGAGCTTGGGCGCTACTGTTTCTGGCCCTCAACTGTTGCTCCGTATCTCCCTTCTTAGGGAGTCACGGTCATTTGCTACCACCGCCCTCGTGGACACTGGGGCGAGTGGAAATTTTATTATGTAGGATATCGTCAAGCTTCTCCAGATACGGTCAAACTGCTGGAAGTACCACCCATATTGCCTTGATCCAGGGAGAGCATCTCCCCGGTCGTATCATTTACCGAACCATGACCATTCACCTCACTGTTGGGACCCTCCATGACGAGGAGATCTCCCTCCTGATCTTGAAATGATCCACGCACCCCGTAATCCTTGGACTTCCCTGCTCCAGTTACGGACCGGATGGTATACACCCCAGAGTTCTGAAGGAACTAAAAAATGAAATTTCAGACCTATTAGTAAAAATTTGTAACTTATCATTAAAATCATCCATTGTACCTGAAGACTGGAGGATAGCAAATGTAACCCCAATATTTAAAAAGGGCTCCAGGGGCAATCCAGGAAACTACAGACCGGTTAGCCTGACTTCAGTGCCAGGAAAAATAGTGGAAAGTGTTCTAAACATCAAAATCACAGAACATATAGAAAGACATGGTTTAATGGAACAAAGTCAGCATGGCTTTACCCAGGGCATGTCTTGCCTCACAAATCTGCTTCACTTTTTTGAAGGAGGTAATAAACATGTGGATAAAGGTAAACCGGTAGATATAGTATACTTGGATTTTCAGAAGGCGTTTGACAAAGTTCCTCATGAGAGGCTTCTAGGAAAAGTAAAAAGTCATGGGATAGGTGGCGATGTCCTTTCATGAATTGCAAACTGGCTAAAAGACAGGAAACAGAGAGTAGGATTAAATGGACAATTTTCTCAGTGGAAGGGAGTGGACAGTGGAGTGCCTCAGGGATCTGTATTGGGACCCTTACTTTTCAATATATTTATAAATGATCTGGAAAGAAATACGATGAGTGAGATAATCAAATTTGCAGATGACACAAAATTGTTCAGAGTAGTTAAATCACAAGCAGATTGTGATAAATTGCAGGAAGACCTTGTGAGACTGGAAAACTGGGCATCCAAATGGCAGATGAAATTTAATGTGGATAAGTGCAAGGTGATGCATATAGGGAAAAATAACCCATGCTATAATTACACAATTTTGGGTTCCATATTAGGTGCTACAACCCAAGAAAGAGATCTAGGTGTCATAGTGGATAACACATTGAAATCGTCGGTTCAGTGTGCTGCGGCAGTCAAAAAAGCAAACAGAATGTTGGGAATTATTAGAAAGGGAATGGTGAATAAAACGGAAAATGTCATAATGCCTCTGTATCGCTCCATGGTGAGACCACACCTTGAATACTGTGTACAATTCTGGTCGCCGCATCTCAAAAAAGATATAATTGTGATGGAGAAGGTACAGAGAAGGGCTACCAAAATGATAAGGGGAATGGAACAACTCCCCTATGAGGAAAGACTAAAGAGGTTAGGACTTTTCAGCTTGGAGAAGAGACGACTGAGGGGGGATATGATAGAGGTGTTTAAAATCATGAGAGGTCTAGAACGGGTAGATGTGATTCTGTTATTTACTCTTTCGGATAGTAGAAAGACTAGGGGGCACTCCATGAAGTTAGCATGGGGCACATTTAAAACTAATTGGAGAAAGTTCTTTTTTACTCAACGCACAATTAAACTCTGGAATTTGTTGCCAGAGGATGTGGTTAGTGCAGTTAGTATAGCTATGTTTAAAAAAGGATTGGATAAGTTCTTGGAGGAGAAGTCCATTACCTACTATTAAGTTCACTTAGAGAATAGCCACTGCCATTAGCAATGGTTACATGGACTAGACTTAGTTTTTGGGTACTTGCCAGGTTCTTATGGCCTGGATTGGCCACTGTTGGAAACAGGATGCTGGGCTTGATGGACCCTTGGTCTGACCCAGTATGGCATTTTCTTATGTTCTTATGCACCCCATTTTGACTGGCAATCCCTGCAACTAACTCAGTGGGGTCCTCAATGCCAAACCCACTGTTTAGGGCAAGTGTCTCCATCTGTGACCATTCTAAACTCTACAACCCTTCCTGGGTTACCTACCCTGTACTCTGAATTCAAAGATGTGTTCTCCAAACAAAATGCTGACATCCTGCCTCCACTCTGAGAGTTTAACTGCCCCATAGATCTGCTACCTGGAACCATGCCTCCCAAGGGCAGAACCTATCCCCTTTCACTCCCTGAAACCCAAGCAATGACAGCATACATCAAGGAAAATTTGGATAAAGGATTCTCTCCAGTCCCCTCACCCCTTTTCCAGTTTCCTTTTCTTCTACCGGAAACTGGAGAAGGACACCCACAAAGAGACTTTAAAGTGGTGACAATACTGTGACTTAAAGCAAGCACCTTGGAATGATGATGCCACATTTCCCTCATAATAAAAGAAAAATCTGTGTAATCAGGGAGTCCTTAGTGTCGGGGGAGCCACTAACGTGTCAAAAATGTGAGAAAAACGTGCATTTAACAAAACAGGTTCACCTATAGAAATCCACCCCTGTACTGTTCATAGTGCATGGCTGACTGTGAAGTTTGTAAAGCCGGACTTCCCAGACTTTTCCTGTTCACCCGATAGTACATTAGGTGAGAGATATGAGTACTGGACTCCTGTCTTGTTTAAAGGGAGAGAACTGTCGTCTCTGCAGTCAGGATGTTCCACTGCCCAAAGGAGGAATAACCAATAACTAAATAAATAATAACAAAGCTTTCCAGAAATGAGAAAAAAAAAATGCTTACGGAAATAGAATAAATACCAAGCATATCTATGCCGGACAGAAAGAGACTAATGAGGGCTTGTCCAAAGCTGAAAATATTTACTGAAGAGACAGATGGTATTGACGAATGGAGAGAAATTCATGATCAAAGGATCAAAGACCAGCACAGCCTCCTAGGGGGAATTACACAGCAGCTCTGAACTATATGGACACCCTGTGCCAGGGAAATGATTCATACTTTGTGATACGTTTGTATAAAAAAAATAAAGATGTATACTCATCAAATTAAATGCAGTTTTGTCCATGGTTAATAAAACTTTGATGAGACTGTGGTATCTCTTGTCTGCCTTAGGTGTAAGGAGAAGGGGGCGTGCTCATCATTAATAAACAACAGGAGGACAATTCTGAAATCATATTTTACCCAGTTAAATTGGTAGCTGAAAACTGCCTTCCCCTCCATGGGTAAAACTACCCACACATCACCCGCACCACAAGGTGTGTGTATATGTGTGCATGCATATATTGGAGGGAGGGGATTAGCAAGTAACATACTTTTGTTCTGTGAAGCTGATCTTGCACCCATTGGAAAGCAGCTGGAAAGTTTGTGCGCATGACGTACGCACCACATTGCTGGATGACCTGCAAAGTTTTAAAGGGACATTATGTGAGGGGTTTCCCTTTAAAAGGAAGAGCTGCCTAGAGCAATAGGCCAAGAATAATAATCCAAGCAATAATCCAAGCAATAATCCAGCAATAATCCAAGTCTACTTAGCGTACCCAGACCTTACATTAACTCCAGTATGTACCTAGATCTTCAACCAAAACAAAAAACAATGTTTTATTTATTCTTCCTTAACATAACTGTTTAGTTACCTCCCTTTATCTGATCCAAGTTCTAAGCTCTGTTCAATGTAATCGCATTCTTACATGCATGTTACCGTTATAATGTAAACCGAGATGATATGTAATATTTTACATGAATCCCGGTATATAAAAATGTTAAATAAATAAAATAAATAAATAAGAACCAGAAAAATCAGAGTTCAAATCCCACTGCACCCACCAATGCTTCTTGTGAACTTGGGCAAGTCACTTTATCTCCCATTGCTTCTAGTATCCATTTAAGGGGTAATTTTCAAAAGGATTTACTCACTTAAAATTGGGTTTTAGACAGGTAAATGCACTTTACATGTGTGACTTTTGAAAATTGCTACGTTATATGCCATTGAGTTGTCAATAGTTTTACATGTGTACATGCATTTTAAGTACGTAAATAGCTTTTGAAAAATGATTATGATAGGAAACATTTACATGCATAACTCCTTTGAAAATTACCTCCTTAGAATGCAAGCTCTTTAGAGCACCATTGTCACCATTGTACAGTGCTGCATATGCCTAGTAGCTCTATAAAAGTGATAAGTATTATTTGAAAATTTGCTTGCACCTCTGCAGAGATTTAAATTTCGGTGTTCATATGGTCAGCTGGCTCCATATTTTTTTTAGGAGAGTCTGGTCCAGTACTGCTTTTACCCATTGTAGGTATGGGATTATGATCCTGTTTTTTTGGTTTTTTTTTTTTTTTGGGGGGGGGTTGGGGGGTAGGAAATGAGATCTAAATATCACTGCATTCAGTGAGTTAAAACCAGGACTGGATCAACCGGCCCTGAAAAACAATGTAAGCCACTGGCGGTTAATAGGAGAGAGATGCAGTGGTTCAGTTTTCCTGGAAGACTATGAGGGGATCCTCTGGGGGTCAATTCTGAGACAAAGTTTGTGGACACCTTTTACCTGTGGACTTTGCATAACACTTGTATATTTCTGAAAACGCAGAGCTCTCCTTTTGCAGAAGTTGTAATTTCGGGGGCAAGCTTTAAAAAGTGTTCTGCTGTGTCTTTAAACCTTGTCCACTTGCTGTCTGTCCTGCGTGGAGGAAGTGGTAGGGAGAGTCTAAAAAAAAGTGAACAGTGGTTCAGGGGAGGTGGGGAGAGCTGCTCAGCTAGTGGGTGGAGCGGAGTCGCCTGATTCACCTTGTACAAAGGACAGGTGCCAGAAGCAGGTCTGAAAGGCCCCGGGGGGGGGGGGGGGGGGGCAGTGCAGGTGGCCCCCTGTACATCTTTTTTTTATTCTGATGTTACAAATTTTTTGCACTGCCCAGTCCTGGAATGGAAACTTCTTTGCTTTCTGAGTTTTTGTGGGCCTTCTGTAGGTAAAGGCAAAATCTCTGAGCAGGGGTGTTCTCTTTCTCTGAGAGAGTGGATCGTCCCCCCCCCCCTTCCCGTTTCACCAAAGAGCATCTGAAGGGGGCACATTTAATTTGGGCGGCTCCACTTCTAAAATCTATCCCAGACCCAGATGTTAGATTTGCAGCAAGCTTCCGAGGGAAAGCAGGCACGTTACTTTGACTTGGAAACCTGCGCGGACTTTTGCACGTGCTTTTTCTGGGGGGGGTGCTCTTTCCATCGAAAATAGCGCTTCCTCCACCCGCCCGCCCTCTGGTAAATGTGGAACGCCTCGCATCCTTTTCCAGCCATCTTGAGGGAGGGTGACTTTCAGGTGACCAGCGTTTCCCCAGGTGTATTGCTTTATTTACCAGTGTTAATGGCTGTCAGAATTGGCCTCCTCAGTTTGCACTCGCAGCTAGAAGGGAAAGCTAGAAGGATTGTTTGTTTCTGTTTTTACCGTGCTCAGGGGTACATGCGGAGTTCCAGCCGTATTTACTCTGATGCAGGGTAGGGGACACAACGCCAGTCCTCAAGCGGTCACGATTTTCGCTGTGCGTTTTAGGGGTCTCCATCATGACTCTGCATCACTAATACTTCCATGCTCCTGGTCAATGGGCACATCATATTTGCAACGGAAATCAGACTTGAGCTCAGAGAACCAAAGGGGGCACAATTTCCCCACCATCCACCCTGGGACAAAGTCCATGGCCACTTTGTCTCTGTGGCCTTGGCACCGATTTTCAAAGAGCGGGTTCGAGTCGAGCTTATGGCCACCTAGAAATGTGCCTTGGGGCCAGGCGCGCTAAAATGTAACGTGTTGTAGATTTGAAAATGGCTGTCTGCGTGTTTTATTTACCGCCCCCCTCCCCCCCCCCGGAACTCCTCCTCTTAATGCAGAACAGCAGCAGGGTCATTTCCAGATGGGAGATTCATGCGTGCGAATCGCCTTTTACCTCCGCAGCTGCCATGGAAAATGTGACCCCTTTCTGTCCTAGCACAGGCGCTCAAGGCAAAAAAAAAAAATTAATGCACCAGACATTTTCATGAGCCTTAATTTTACCACAACAGAAAATATAGTCCTCCCCCGACACTTTTTAAGAATATATATATATATTGTTGTTTTTCCTGTGATAGAATCTTAATTACAGTGCTTTGGGGAATGAGTCATTCAGTAAAAGTGCCCTGGCATTGTCCTTTGAAGGAGGAGGACCCGGCTGTTTCACACCGCGGCAGACCTAAGGACTATAACGAGGAGAGTGGATTGTGAAAGCGAATGCCATAAAACTTCATTATTACTGGAATGGGAGCTGATTTTGCACATAAATCCATCAGCTTTATGTGAAGTGATTTCTGGGGGCCCTAGTGTGTCTGCATGTGTAGTTCATGAATTCCACTTTATCTACATACAATATCTACACTGAAATACTGTTAAAGCAATATATTCATGTGAATGTGGTGAAAAAAAATATAAAATAAATAATCCTGGTTACCTGCCCGATGGGGAGATCCTGCTGTGGTCCTGGGGTCATGGTGGGGCACTGAGCCCATCCAAATTTGGCCCGATTTTTTTTCCCCCAGAGATTTTGGAGAACCGAGGGATTTAGAAGAACGGAGAGGCTCAGGTGGCATAGTCACATGGTTTTGTTTTGCTTTTTTTTTTGCTTTTTAATGGGCTGAGGTGGAGGGAGAGCAAGTAGGCTCTAGCTGCTCATGCCATGTTTTAAAAATGAAAGTGATGGCTTCCACATTGAAGGGGAGAGGTGCCACGTGTGAGGGACAGTGCCGAGGCATTGCCACGTGCGTGTAGGAGGCCGAGCAGGCGTCCGGGAGCTAGAGCAGGTGGCCGGGAAATGCCATAGCGGCTCTGGGCTTCCCTGAGGTGGCTTAGGAGGACTGCCAGCATGGTCCCGAGTACCATGGGAGTCTGGGTCGTCTACGGGATCAAGAGGTGAGAGACGTTGAGAGGTCTACAGGCCATGCGCTCTATCAGTGAGCTCTAGAGTTGGATTCTGACAGCTAAAGCAGCTCTTCTTCCAGGGGTGTCCTAGTCCCACACGTACAAGCCCTGCCCTCTAGCCCAATTGTGAAGATATAAAGCTAAGTGTGCACCTACAAGAGACATTAGTAAAAGAGAAGGAAAGGGAAACACATAATAAGAAACACTACTTACCTGAGATGAATCCTTCGTCAGTAGATGAGGTTCTTGATCTTCTTGAGTTTCTGTTTAAGAGAAAGAGACAGAAAAAAAAATCAGTTCTTTAAACACTAAAGGTTACATCACTTTAAGTAAACGAAAACACATATAGTAAAAATCGTTACTTATCTGAAAGGCTGTGAATGTTGAACATTTTGCTGTTTCTGTCCTGGGAACCGGTTTCCATGATAATTTAATGATCTGTTGAAATATATCACATTTTTTTGTAACTGAATGTTATAATTTGTCTTTGCCAGTTTAATTCTACCTCAAATAAAACATATTATTTTCTTTGATTATTTTGTGAACTGGTAATTTAACAATTGTTTATTTAAAGAAACCCTTTTTCCTTGGTACTCTCAAGCTACCCACGTGACATGCGATCTGCAATTCACATCCCTAGCAATGATTTACATTAATATGACGAGAATATCATCAGCAGGTATTTGTTTCACACGTACTACATATCCCATCTGTATTAGTTTCTGAGAATTAATAGTATTATTATTGTATAGAATGCCATTCCTAAGTACTGAGGAATAACTCCTTGCCCCATCCTCTTTTGTATCTCTTCAGAATCTCCATAAGTCCATCTCATATCCCTCAAAGGTATAAATAAGACACACAAAGCAAGCATGTTCCAGTGATAGGGGACAGACTCAGAAGTCACATTAGGAAATACTTCTTCACTACACAGTTGGTAGACGCAAAGCATGATCTTCCATTGGATGCAGGGGCTGCCGCATGGATGAACAAGATGGGCATCTGCCCGGGGTGTCAAGCTGAAGGGGAGTCAGAAGATGGAAGAAAATGGGGTGAACCACATATTGCTGGCCCAATTCTGTATACTCCTCCCTGCACACCAGGCCTCTGTGCATGCTTCCAACATGAGGGCAGGAACCTTGCAAACAGCCAGGGAGGGGAAGGAGTGTACCTGGGGGATGCTGACAACAACCCTTGCCCAGGATGTCAGTGCTGCCCCTGGAGGAGGCCCAAAGAGTAAGATAATTTAAAAAAAAAACCTGGGACAAGCACAGATGATCCCTGGATGAGAAGAAGTGGGCTCATGTTGCATCGTTATGTAAAACACCAGTTTCTGTGTTTCTATGTTATACATACAAATGTCTTAGATTTACAGATAATCATATGCACAATTCACACAAAATATTTCATCTGGAAACATATATTATTCAATAAGAAAACACTGGTAAGAGAGCTCATTATGATTAATGAAAAACTAGTACCCATAAAAATGCAAACATATTTCACTTGAACAAAAGTGATGAACATAATTCTGATTTGCCATTAAGACCTATAGTGTACACATATAAATTAATATTATATAAAAAGGAGATTTTGAAAAATAACCACTCAACATGACTGGAATAAACTGAAATGTTATTCCTTGGATGTGTTTTGCAAGATGCAATGTCCTTGTTTTTCAGGTTTTCTGTGAGCTTTTATGCACACGTCAGTACAGTTTACAGAAATGAACCCTGCCCCGTACATAACATAATTCATTCACCAATGCACTGTGTGTGACATACAAACCCATGGTCTATGATCAATGCCTGCTAACAGCAATTACCCATTGCTTAACCTAAAATGCATAGCTTTAATTTAAAAAAAGTGTCACTGAAACAGCATTCGCTCATTCATCTGCTTAAGAGCTGAAGGCTACACTTTTCAAAACTGCTTTATTCCATTCTCCGCTTACTGCTAAACTCTTGTTTAAAGGACCTTGAAATGTTTATAAACTAACCTGTTTGCAGCCTTAGTGAATATTGCCATGGCTCAAGGATAAATCATCATAGATTTGATAACTATTATTATTATTATTATTATTGTATTGTATTGAAGGTGAGGGGGAGGTAATGCCTTGGTTCAGGGATTCTTGCAACCGATTTTTGACTGCCTTATAGGCTGCTACCTCTTGATAGCAGCCACATTGACAGTTTTTCCTGAAATACGTAGCTAATGTTAAAGAAAACCAAGATGACCCTCTTCTTCCTGCCATCCTTATGCAAGCTGGCTCCTTGCTTCATCCATGCACTAGCGACCACAAAAAAAAAAAAAAAAGTGCTGGTGGCCACATTTTAGAAACACTGGCCTAGTGTTCAAGGAAAGATTTGGAAACCTGGAGATCAGGGTTCAAATTCAGCTTCTTCCAGTCATGCTTTCCACCAGAGTGTAAGCCCTTTGGGGAAGAGACATACCAATATGCAGTTTGCTTTAACGCCACCTGGTGAAGAGTACTAGAGAAATGCCGGTTACCCCAAAGCAGAGGGGTAACCTGGTTGGGGTGATGGTTACAACTGTAAACAGCAGTAATATAACTGCATCAGGCTTCCAAAATGGGGTAACCTGCATGGAATGACCATGGTTATATTCTCAACTTCAATGAGCAGGCGGAGACTGCATGGTTTGGACAACAGCCTTGCTAATTTTGGTGCCTGCGTGAATTATGACAAAACCTGATAATAAGACATGGAAAGGGGCCTGAGCATTAGAATGAGTATTTGTCTTGCAAGAGTCATAGAGGAAGATGGCAAGGCCTGAAGGGGCCTCCCTTTGGAGGTAGTGAGGGCTAGCACTGTTAACACATTTTGGGCATGGTGTTGGGACAGATATAGAGGGCAGTGGTAGGAGAAGGGTTGAGAGGTCAGGTAAAAGGCGTGGAACGCGATGGGGCTGCCTATGGGAATCTGTACCCTCATCTACCCAAAGCAGACTGGGTAGGCCAATTTGATCTTTATCTGCCCTCATTTACTATTTTACCATGCAATAATAAAACATTCTAGAAACTTAATGGACAGCAACTGTCCTCTCGCTTTCTGCTGAGTGTTACAGACAGGAGATGAGACTAAGAAGCCTCAAATCTCTCATCATCCTGTTGATGGGTCAGAAGAGATTATGGACGTCATTTTTTTTTGTGTGTGTGTAATAACTTTTGTATTAAACTTTTACACATTTAAAACAAGAACTGAGGATAATGGGCAAAAACATTATAAAGGACGTCATTGTTGCTTCTCCATATTTCGTTTTCATATTTATAGACAGCCTCCCCCTCCACCAAAGAAAAATAAGACTCAAAGTGGTTTAGATGGTAAACAGCAAAATGTCATATAAAAATCCCTAAAACAGACCGCTCTAACTAGCTACATACAAAGAAAATACCCTCCCTCCCTCCCAAACCGATATAATCATATATTAAAATACAGCAAAGCCAATGAGATAGTCTAAATAAGAAGGGCAAAAAATTCGAACATTATCCTCTAACCCTGGCACTTGCAGGCCACTCCACTAAACCTTAGGGATGCCTTTTCGGGGGCGACCCCCCTCCCTCTGGCAAGACTTGACTTTAAAGTGGGCCCATGGTGACGTCAGTGGGAGGAGACAGGCGCGTCGGGCTTGGACAAAACGGCGTCTGGGAAAGCAGCTTAGCCGATTGCTTCCAGCTCTTGAAATTGGGGGATTGTCACGACTCCCTCATCTTGGAGCGATTTGAAGATCCGGTGTCTCTGTTCTTCTCGACTCCTTAACTTGCAATTACTTTCAGATTTCGTGCATTTTAATTAAGCTCTTCCTAGGTATGAAAGTCAGACGCGCTGCTCGGCAGATGTTTTCCTCCTTTTTTTTTCTTCTAATTATGATCCATGTGTAACAACAACTGTACCATAGTGAGTTTTAAGGGTGTGCAAAAAAAAAATGTTTTCATTTCTTTTGGGGTTTTTTTTTTTCATATTTTCTAAATTTGTTTCTGATTTTGTTTAATGTTCAATTATTATTTCACGTCATTTAACTGAACCGAAATAAAAACGGAAAGAAAAATCAGGAAGAAAGGAAGAGGCCAGGTTCCCCTCCCGTTGCCGAAATCCGAAAGTGCTGCCGAAAGAAATAATAATAAAAAAAATCCCCCGCCCCCCATCCATGGACAAGCGCACCAAGCAGCCAAAAGCGGGCGGAAGCAATCGCTTCTCACCTCTGTCCCTCCTGCTGCCGTACAGAACATGGCACCGGCTGGAAACAGGAGGCAGGAGCGACTGGGGATGCAGGTTTGACGTGAAATAAACAGAAAAAAAGAGAACACTGAAAACCCTCCGCAAACAGAACGTGCAAAGCGAAGGGGGCAGTGTTCGCCTATATCTTGCCGCTGAATCCGAGGCTCTTCCCCTAGGCGCTCTTACTCCTCCTCTCTGACAGGTCTATCCAGTAACGAGCGGTAGGAAGAGCTGCGTTAGTGCCCGGCGCACCCGCGGTTGCCACACGCACAGGTTGGAACAGAGCGGGAACCCTCCCGCCTCGCTGGGTTCCCCCTGGGAAATGGCGCCATTACAGCAAACTGGAAGAGGGGCGCAGGGAACGGCCTGGGCTGCAATTCTTCAAACTTTTGGCGGTGCCGAGAGGCAGCGGCGGGAGAGCGGGCCAAGGGGGGCGTTTGCTATTTTTGAAATGAAAGGGGAAAACCCAATGAATTTCATTGGCTTTATTTTGAAATGAGACGAAACATGACAGACTCAGGCCGATACAGTACAGGGCGCTCCAACCTGTCCTTGGACGCACGTTTTCCCTTACCCCTTATTCAGTAAGGGGCGGAAGTAAAATGTGCAGCCAAGCCGCACTTTAAGTAAAAACTGCTTTTCTGTGCACCCTCCGACCTAATATCATGGCCATATTAAGTCGGAGGTCCCGAAGGGTAAAAAAGTAAAAAAAAAAAATTTTAAATGGGCCGGCGGCTGTCAGGCCGAAAACCGGACACTCAATTTTGCCAGCGTCCGGTTTCCGAGCCCATGGCTGTCAGCCAGCAAAATTGAGCGTCGGCTGTCAAACCTGCTGACAGCCACCGCTCCGGGTCAAAAGGAGGCACTAGGGACGCGCCCGTTTCTACTGCACCACCTAATTTAAATACAGAATCGCACGCACAGGCGAGTGGCCTGTGCGTGTGCTGGGAGAGCGGGCGTTCGTCCGCTCTCCCGCGGACTTTACTGAATCAGCCCGACTGTTAGCTGTATTTGTCATGTCGTTCCAAAGACGCGCACCCCCCCCCACTGGGGGTCCCCCAGTCATGCCACAGATACTGAGGACATTGCTCATTGTACTCAGAGAACAAAACTGCTGGGAAAGTTCATAGGTTTGCTGCATATTTCCAACTCAGTGTGTCATCATCCCATTCTTGTGCTGTGTACAACGAAATGGTAAAATCTGGTGTTTTCCCCCTAACCTTAAAAAATGAACTAGTAAGGGTAAATAGGAGAAAATCAGCGTTTATTAATTTTAAATGAATTTCTAAGTCAGCAGCTAATGAACTTGCTGATTTTTTTCTGCGTATTTTATTTTGAATAAATAGAACAGTCAATGCCGTATTTGAGATGTGACATTATTTTTATAATTTCACAATGTTTGTTTCTTTCTTAATTAAGTTGTACTAGAGACAGTACTTTTTTTTACAGACATCATTAAAGTCCAATTGGATACACAAACAGACTGAAATCAGAGATATATAATAATTGGGAGAAAACCAGCATGCATTTAATTATACTTCATTTTCATCTAATTAAAAAAACACTTGAGAGTCTTGTGTGCTTGTCGAGAGCTTGGCTTGCTTCTTCTCTAAGCTCTGTCTGCTTCTGCTCACCCCTTCCATCCTCTCCAATGGCCTCAATTTCTGGACCAGCTTCTTTAATCCCCGAATTCGCCATTTGTTACCATAACCACCATTAATCCCCACCACTGATGTCATGTGGAAGCAAGGCAAGTTATTTTTGCATGTGGAATCCAAACCAAACATCAGAAGAAGGAGTATATAACTACTGAAGGTCAAAGTAATGCGGACAGAGGTCATACCAGGAGTGCACCACTACTTGAAGCAAACCAGCTGTCTTTGCTGGTGGACTTTGTGCTTATAGGGGCGGATTTTAAGAGCCCTGCTCGCCTAAATCCGCCTAAATCCGGGCGGATTTAGGCGAGCAGGGCCCTGCGCGCCGGTGCGCCTATTTTACATAGGCCTACCGGCGCGCGCAGAGCCCCGGGACTCGCGTAAGTCCCGGGGTTTTCTGAGGGGGGCGTGTCGGGGGGCGGGCCCGATCCGCGTGGCGTTTTCGGGGCGTGTCGGGAGCGTTTCGGGGGCGGGCCTGGGGGCGTGGTTATGGCCCGGGGCGGTCCAGGGGCGTGGCCGCGCCCTCCGGACCCGCCCCCAGGTCGCGTCCCGGCGCGCTAGCGGCCCGCTGGTGCGCGGGGATTTACGTCTCCCTCCGGGAGGCGTAAATCCCCCGACAAAGGTAAGGGGGGGGGGGTTTAGACAGGGCCGGGCGGGTGGGTTAGGGAGGGGAAGGTGAGGGGAGGACAAAAGAAAGTTCCCTCCGAGGCCGCTCCGATTTCGGAGTGGCCTCGGAGGGAACGGGGGTAGGCTGCGCGGCTCGGCGCTCGCCGGCTATAAGGAATCGATAGCCTTGCGCGCGCCGATCCAGGATTTTAGCGGATACGCGCGGCTACGCGCGTATCTACTAAAATCCCGCGTACTTTTGCTTGCGCCTGATGCGCCAGCAAAAGTACGCCAAATCGCGCGGTTTGAAAATCTACCCCTCCGGATTTAGGCGGATTTAGGCGAGCAGGGCTCTTAAAATCCGCCCCATAATGTACAATTAAAAATAATAATAAAAAAAAGTGAATGCAAAATTAAACACATCTAATCATTATCCATCAATATTTAAGAAGAAAAATGTTTTATATATGCAAAAGCATCAAACCTGGAGCTTCACCATGGAATTTTTTAAGTGAAAGACTCCACCCCTTGTCATCATATGCCAGTCTTTTTCTTTTCAGAAAGTGAAACAAACTACAATCCAAAAAAAATTAACCAAAGCTTTTGAAAAAAATGTCACTTCAAACTAATACAAAACATGATTTAAAAATGATGCCCACTTTGTTCGTCCACATATTGGGCTAAATTATGAAAGACTTGTACACAAGTTAGTCATTTGAAACTGGCACTTCGATGGCTGTCAGTATTTATCATGGCCACCATCACATGCCGTCTCTGTGGTGAACATTGGCAGCTATGGTGCGTCGGTTCCCTCTGTACTCTCTACTTCCTCCTTATTTTGCTCATTTCTCCAGATCTTGGCCATTTTGAATGTCATTGTCCCAGACTGCTCTCTGCTTTCCTCTATTTTTTTATTTCTTGTTTGCCCCTTATCATGCCGTAAATTATTTAACTTGCCCCTAGAGCTTCTGAGTTACATGAACCTTTAAATCTTAGGTTCCTTCTGGACAGGTCTTTGAAGCAGGGTTCTTCCATCATTTCATGTGAGATCATGCTCTACCAGATGAGCTTCCGAATTCTTCCAAAAAAAAATAGTGTCGGTAATTAGTCATATAAAAATGTTTCAAATGTTGCCAGCTCTGTTTCTTAGTTTGTAAGGCTGTTTAAGCCTTCACCATAGGTTAATGTGAGAAACCGTCCGGCAAGGGAAGGTTCCAGGGGTGTTGACTATTGTTTGATTGATTTTCCTGGTCCAACCCAAAAAAGGGCAGGTCTCTGTCCAAACTTGTACTAGGGCAGGGCTTCCCAAAGTGTGGGTCATGACCCTAAATGGGATCACAGAACCTTCAGCGGGGGGTCACAAGTGCCTCAGATGGCAGCGCTCTAGTCGTGCGAGTCAGCGGGAGAGGGGGGGGCCCTGTGAGCCGGCGCATGTTCACAGGCCCTGCAGTAGCCCCACCCTCACATGAATTTCTGTGCTAGCAAGAAGAAGCCCTGTGCAAGGAGAGGTCGGGGGGAGCCGTTGCAGGGCCTGTGAACATGCTGACCTCACGCTGACCTTCGTCACTAATACCACTGCTGCACTTTTCCTAAGCCACCGCTAAACCTACCCAACAGAAAAATGTTGGCCCCTTAGTTATCAACCACTGTCAGCCAGAGGCCAAAAGGAAAATGCTGCCACTGACTCTGGCCAGGGGATGTTCGGAGGAGAGGCCATTTTAAGGGACAGATCAGATGTAAGAGGGATTTCAGGGCTTGGATCAGCTGAAAATGGTGTGGGGGTGGGGAGAGGATGGGCTGTGGAGGGGGTGGAAATGACAGAAGATTGACTAAGGGGTATAAGAGAAAGAGTTGAGGCTGGGAGGGGAAAGACAAGGGTAGGGATGAGAGTGAGGATGAGAGGGGATGAGAGAGGATCAGTTTTAGGTTTATAAGAAGGGTTTGGGGATGAGAGGATTAGCTGGAGAGATGCAAAAGGGGCTGAGGGGGGATGAGAGATGCTGGGGGATGTAAAAGGGGATCAAACGGAAGGGAGGATGTTAAACGAGTAGAGGATGAGAGGAAGGATTGGTTGGACAGGGTGAAGGTTGAGAGAGGGGATCAGCTGGAGTACAGGGAGGGTGAGAGCGGAGTGATTGGGATTTGCCCCCTTGCTATTTTGTTGTCTGGGGGTCAGGTGAATTTTCAAGTTCTAAAATGGGGTCACTTAGGCTAAAAGTTTGGGAAGCCTTGCTCCAAGGGGGGGGGGGCTTACCGACTTACCGACTGGGAAGCTGGAGGGAGGCTCCAGGAGAGGAGAGGAGAGGGCAGCTTGCCTTTCATCTCCACGTGAGAGAGTGGCTTAGAGGGGGGGGGGGTCCCAGGAGGAGCTCAGCAAGCAGTGCTCAGGAGAGTCCCTTTCCCCAAGCTGAAAGGGAGAAGGAGACTCATCGGAGAGGCCGAGTGACGCTGTCTGTCTGTGGGAGAAGAGGATTTCACGTTCTAAGTGGGCTTCGCCACAGAGGAGGTCCTAATTCCTGCGCACGGTTACTCACGCAGCCTGAGAAATTGACTTCTGCTGATTTTGTCATTGCTGGCTGCTTGGGATGTCTGAGTGTCTGTTGCTTTTTGTGAAGAACTGTTTTGCCTGTGCTTTTTCCTGCTGCCGTGCTGCTGTTTCTGATTTTTGCCTTCCGTAAACGCGTTTATGTGGGAGTATTACCAAACCAACCGTCTAACGGGCTTCCAACCGTCTTAACGGACACTCGCTGACCTCACTAACAGCGGTAGGAGCTGCTGAGAGCCCCAATTCTTTACTACTGGCACACCAGGTCTCTTGAAACCACTATGGCTATAACAGTTAAAGGCAATTCCTCTAGTAAGGGGCAAATTTGACGTCCCCCTTACACTTGTGTGTGCTTTATCTCTAATGCTATAAAGGATTACAATCCCAAATGTAAAATAAACAGATAGCCTTGGTTGCTCTATTCATAGCACTCGTACACAAACACCAGTCTTTCCTTGGCATGTTTCCATGCTAATAACGACATAAATGACTATTTCTTTACTTTTCTTTACACATTACAAATAGGAAATTACTGTAAGTACTTCTCTAATCATGTTCTCTTCTAATAATTGCATCCTATAGCTTCACTGCAATAGTAGAGATTGTAGCATACTTGAGTCACTCTTATAGGATGATGACATTGGTTGAACTCAAAGCAATGTAATTATAATGCTATTATTTAACTAGCTACTTTGTTAACCCGCATATATTATTCCCGTAGCTCGCACAGCAAGGTATTAGTTTTGAATTTTGAGAAAATGGAAAGCAAATATTGTCGAATCAGGCTATGTTTGATAAAAGAATATTCTTGCCTAAATGGAAAATCAAAGAGCTTGTTGTATAGATCTTCAGAGGGATAGCCATGTTAGTGTGGTGTAGCAAAAATGACAAGAGGCGGGTGGCACTAACCAGTTTATTGAGGCATAAGCTTTCGAGGACTATAGATGAGAAGCAAGGAGACAACTCTCCAACACAACATTTTACAAGCCCCTGCCCTCAGACCCCACTGGAGAATACTAGAAGGAACTACACAAACTCTTGAAGGGATTCCCCAATGGAATACATCAACAGATTTACAGGGACACACTCCAAGAGTCTCAGCCAGGTTCTTTCTAACTATTACCCAAAATACACAGATTGGGGAGCTCTGGATGCCCCATTTCTAGTATCAACACTCACAGAAGGAATATCTGACTACATGGACTCATCCTCTGACCCTATGCCACCTGCATTCCCAGCTACCTTCGAGACACCACAGATTTCCCGAGGAAGCTCCATTCTATTGGCCACCTCCCAGACAACACCATTTTGGCAACCATTACACCAACATCCCTCACAAAGACAGATTACAAGCCATCAGGAATATCCCAGATGCTAACAGCTGTTCTGGCCAACAAATTTTACCATTTTGTCCTCACACACACAGATTTGAAAAGGACTTGTATCTGCAAGTCAATGGCACTGCCACGGGTACCTGCATGGCTCCACAATATGCCCATATTTTCTTGTCTGATTTAGAACAGTGTTTCCTCAGCTTCTACACTCAGAAGCCGCTCCTGTACTTAAGGTGCATTGATGACATTATCATCATCTGGACCCATGGACTTGAAGCACTTAAAGAATTCCACCAAGAACTCAACAAACTCCACCCTACCATCAACCTGAGCCTGGAACAATCCACACAGCAAGTCCACTTTCTGGATACCACCTACTATGAGGGACACATAAGAATCATATTATACCAGAAGCCACACATACCTAAATGCCTCCAGCTTCCACCCACCCCATACCAACAGGTCCATTTTCTACAGCCAAGCTCTACGGTACAATCGTTATCTGTTCTGACCTTTCAGAGAGGGAATCCCATCTGGAGAAATTACAATGGACATTTTTAGAATTAGAGTTCCCAATGAGGTAAGAAAACAGATTAATAGAGACAAATACCCAGAAACACTCTGCTACAGAATAATATGAAAAAAAGAAAATAACAGAACACCTCTCGTTGTTACCTATAGTTCCCACTGAAACATATCATCATGGATCTACAAGCCATCATGGATAATGATACCATCGTCTCACAGTCCGTGGGTGGCAAGCCTATCCTGGCCTACCGACAGCCCCTCAACCTCAAATGGATACTTGCCAGGAACCACAAATTGTACAACAAGGAAACCAACTCAGGAACCAGACCCTGCCAGAAACCCAGATGTCAACAGTGTCCACATATTAACTCGGACAACACTATCACTGGACTCAACAACATCAACTACAACATCTGGGGCTCATTCACCTGCCCCTCTTCCAATGTAATATACGCCATCACCTGCCTCAATGTCCCTCTGCTGTCCACATAGGACAAACAGGTCAATCTATAAGGAAAAGAATAAATGGATATAAATCTGACATAAGAAATGGCACAATTCAGAAACCAATAGGAGAACATTTTAACCTTCCAGGACATTCTCTGTCAGACCTTAAGGCTGCCATTCTCCTACAGAGAAACTTCAAAGGATCACTACAGTGTGAAACTGCTGAATTGGAACTCGTTAAAAAACTTATCATTCATCACCTTAGTTCTGAACGGTGGCAAAGGCTTCATGACTTACTACAACTTTCTATGAACTTAACTGCTCTCAGTCCATCCTGTCTTCTCACTTCCCTCAGTTATCAGTAGGCTATACTATAATGCTTTACACACTCTCTCCACACCATGTCCTGCCTAATTCAGTGCCTTCCCTTTGCTCTCCCCCCTCCCCCCCCCCACTATCCCTATATATATATTACCCATTCATCTGTACTACACTTCATGCATCTGACAAAGTGGACTCTGTCCTTGAAAGCTTAGGCCTCAATAAATTGGTTAGTGTATAAGGTGCCACCTGCCTCTTTGTCATTCTTCTTGTATAGAGCAATTCCGCATTTCAAGAAATGTTTTTTTCCCTGGTTTATTTGAGATTAACAATGGCTGAGAGGAACATACTGTTTGTAATAAGCAATTTTAATATTACATGTATTTCCATGTATCACAGCTCATTAATATTTTGCATGCATTAATCTGTTTTGTTTTATATTATTGATAGCACTTATGTGAACATTACTGATAATGCGTGTTAATATGGATTTAACATATATTAAGTGCCATATTTGACGTTTAATGCATGTTAATACACTTTACTAAATAAGCCTCAACATACGGCTCTGCTACCCCTAGCAGTTCAAGGTAGAATTACCCTGGTTGTTTCCCCCTTAGCAAAGGGTGAAATGTCTGAATGTGCTGAAAGGTCATACAAGGTTAATAGGTGTATAGATTTTAGCTTTTCAGTCTCGTTTTGACTATGATCAGCAGATATGAGATGCGAGTCTTGAGTTAAGGCCTTCATAGTCTTTTGGCTGAGGTTGAGAACCTGTAAAATATCAACCGGGGGTGGGGGGTGGGAGGGATGTGGTTAATGCCTGCTACTCAATCCCATTAGGAACACAAAAGTGTTTGGACCCCTGACCAAACCATGAAAAATAAGTCTGTATGTAGCTCTCAGGGTAAAACCAGAATATGTCTAATAGTTGGTATGTTTTCATAGAAGAGGTCTATGTAGGTCATTTGTTGTTAAGCTGTAATACCAAGATTTCCAAATTTTACAGTGGGGTATGCTCACACATCAGCTGCAGGCAATAGATCATGTGTGTAATATTACATCTTGCATTTTTAAACTTGCCATAAAGTGGAAGTAATTTTCCCATTAATTTCTGATTCTGAAGCTGTATTGTGTTCATTGCAAACAAGATACAGTTCTCTTTATATATACATATATATATATATATATATTTTTTTTTTTTTCCTTGGTTCGGAACTCTATTTGAAACCAGTCTGAAAATGCACAATAAACTGAATTCAGTAAGGCATTTAGATAATGATTAGTGGCGACTTTACCGTGTTATCCTATCAGAGCAAAATTCATTAGGGCGAAATGGAATATTGTAAGCAGGTCCGAATGTGGCTAATAAATGCAGCAAGCAGTCACGGCACCCGGAACCAGCACAGACTATTTACCTTGCACTGTTCTTTCAAGTACTTTGTAATCTCAGGCTTGTGGATCTGGATCCCGCCGCTTGGCACACCCCTCAGTACCGGAGAGGCTCTTTCGATTTTGGACAGCAGCAGTTCTCTTCCCGATCCATCTGGTTGCACAGCTGTGCTGGACCTGCGGGTCTCTGCCATGCCTTGTGTTTTTCAGTGGAGATGAGAAGGAAGGACGGGGTTGCAGCACGCCTTGAATTGGACTTTGCTTCTATTCCAGCGGGGTCCAGATCCCTTGAAGTCATTTGAGTGGCTCTGAGCTACTGGGAAAATAAAAATGCCTGCTCAGTCTTTCAAAGAAAGTCGGTGCCCTCAGAAGTAAAGCCAAGCAGGCAAGAGTGTGTGTGTGTGGGCGGGGGATGTGGCAAGAGCATTCATGAGGCTGAATTCAAATTTCACTTGAAGCAGGTTTTCAGTGCAGCCGAATATAAAGTTGACCACCGCAGGGGAAAAATGCACAGAGGACGCTGTTCTCCAGATACAAAAGGTCATCGATCCGAGCAGTTTCCATGTGGGTTTGCGTCACTTTCTTGCACAGATATTAACAGTGGCATTGCCCTTGCCATTTTCAGTAGCCATGCTGGCAGGGTAGCGGGAAAGAAAGAGGAATAGGGTGAGAGGGTCCAAAGGGGCACCGGGGGGGGGGGGGGGATTTAGTGGAGGGTGAGGAGAGCCTAGGAGGGATGTTTGTCTTTTGCACTGGAGGCCCTGTCACTTTTTTTTTTTTCTAATTTCCTTTATTTTTTTTTTTCAATCAATGACAAGAAATGAAATGAACAACTGATACAAAACAACCCCCCCCCTAAGAAAATGAAATGAAAAAAAAAAAGTCTTTGCAGACCCCTAATGTTTGTCATAAAGTGGGTTTCTGCCTTGCAAAGGTTATAATTATAGATCATATTCTCACTCGTGCAGTTTGTCAGCAGGACCAGGTTGTAATCTGTGGAGTAGTTTGGGGGGTTTATAATTAACTTAAAAAATAGATGGAAATCATTCTGAACAATGGTCCAGTTTACAGCAATGGACTGCAGGGACATCAGAACCCAAGGAGATCGGACCAGCAGTTGTCCCTGATGCTGTTGGGACCTCACGATTCTGCTTTCCTTCTCTTGGTATGGATTTCCGTTCTGCTAAACTTTATGTAACGCCCCCTTGACCGCTTACCTCGCGGGGCCGGTTCCTGGGCTCGAGACCAACCTGGTGGGAGCCCCCCTTAGGGCAGACTCCGTCGGTCCTCGCACTCTTGGCACCGGGTGCCTCCACCTGGGGAAAAAGGTGTTAGTGGATGGGATTTCCCTCCCTTCACCCCAGGAAAACAAATGGGACTGTGAACAAGGCTGGCAGTATGTACAAATATATACAGGTTTATTAGACTACATAAGTATATACATTTCTACATGACTGTTTACATCGCTAATAGGATGTCAAACAGCTCACTTATCTACTCATGGTTAATAGTCTCAGGCCACACAACTATATACATTTTCACAAGGTAGCAAGAACATTTAATATTTGGCAATTTGGGGCTGTTGACCCCCACAGTATACCACCTATAGAATAGAAGGGACCTCTTGTGTTCCCACTTAATCAAGTATTATTATCCTCCCCCTTTTATCCCAAGTCTCACCTATGTGAAAAGATGGAACTGGGTTGGTGGGCAGTGTTGGACTGGGGGGGTCCATTGTATCTAAACCACTGCCATCTCCTTGGTGCCGCTTCCAGTCTGCTGAAAGGTCCGTGCCAATGTTGGGGTCCATGCCCTCCTGGGGACCTGACTCCACCTCCCAGTCTGTCACTGGGGTCCACGCCCACCTGGGGAACCCGACTGCACCTCTGGACCTTCCGCTGCAGTCCCCTTCCTCCTGGGGGACTGCTCGATCTGCTGCTGGGGTCCACACCCTCCTGGGGGACCACTTGATCTGCCGTTAGAGTCCCCTTGCTCAACGGGGTCCCAGGGTCACCTCCCGATCTGCTGCTAGGGTCCATACCATCCAGGGGGACCGCTCGATGTTCCGCTGGGGTCCCCTTCCTTCTGGGGGACCACTCCACCTCTGAATCTGCCGCTGTCCTTCGGTTCTTCTCCCTTGGTAGGAGGGTTTTTCCTGGCTTGGGTTTACAGCTCCATTAGGCTCATGGCTTGTTTAGCATTCAGTGATTCAGGCCCTCCACAATCTCAGTCTTCAGTGATTTTAGCTCTGCTAAGCTCATGGCCAGTCAATCAATGTTACCCAGCTTTGATGGGTTATCTTCTCTCAGCCAAAAGTCCAAGACCCAGGCAAGACCATGGAAATAGAATATGAGCACACCCTTTCATCCTGCCTGGCCTTTTCTTCTGTTGTCTGAGAACTGGATACCCAAGGGTCTGACTCCCCTTGTTAGTCAGGATGAGAATCTGTTTGCTTCCCAGGACATTTTTCTCAAAAATCCCTCGCTCATTCAGAATTCTACAATGTAAGACTTTTCCAGTCATAGATTTGTAATTTAGGATTTTGCCATCCTTTGATTTAAAGTGATATTTCACTGCAAGTTACCAACAGTAGTCCAGAGGGCTGTGACATGCAAATCCCCTACCTGAGTCACTGACTCATCTATTCAATGATCATTTAAGCACCTTCACAGTAAGGGGTCTGGCAACCTTTTCAATCTCATTGTGGGTTTCCTAGGCTGGCAGCTTAAATGGTTCACTTAAATGGTAGCATGCTCTTTAACCTCCATCTCCCTTGGAAGGTGGGTTTCATTTACAAAAATTGGACTATTTTCATTCATGGAAACATAGAAATATGACAGGAGAAAAAGACCATATGGCCCATCCATTCTTCCCATCTGCCCAACTAATTTAGCTTTACAATTCCCGTCACTCCCTCAGAGATCCCCTGTATTAATCCCATGCTCTCTTGAATCGATTTACTTTCCCCATTCCTAACTTCTGTGTTTTTCTCTCTCTCTCTTAATCTATAGGCAGAGCTGGGCGGTAGCATAGAGTGCCAAAATTTGAAAGGAGGCAGCAAAATATTGCCCTGGGAAGCAGCAGCAGAAGAGGGGGACTGATCACAGCTTGGGCTCTTGGGCCCACCCTGCTGCCAAGTCGGCTCATCTCACCCTAAGTAGGCCTGGGGAGGAAGGGGGCTGCATCCTGGAAATGCTGATGCAGGAGAAGAGGGGGGACAGGGCATTGCCATGGAGGCTCCTGGAAAACTCAGCCTCTCTCCTCCATTTGCCTCCTCCATACTTTCCTCCGGCTGGCGGGGGTGGGGGGGGGGGGGGCAGAAAGCCATGCTTTTTATCTGCTGCCTCCTCCTTTGACAGCTTCCTGTAAAGCAGGAATGGATGGAGCTGGTACGTCAAGTGAGAATATGAGCCCCATGAGGCTTTGTCTTTGAGAGACTGGCAGCCAGTAGAGGAGGCAGCAATAGTGGCAAATGAGAGTCACTGGGCCTGTGAGTCCCCTCCCAGCCAGCAGGTAGAGAGGGGAAGCACAGGGTGATTGGGTAGGGGAGAGAATTATGTCAGTTTATTTTAACTAGTGGGAAAAGTTCATCCTCTAGTTTTACGCTCAATTGGCTGTGATGACTTAGTTTAGTGTTGTCAAGATCTTTCTAGGACAAACACCATGATTAGTTTTTAAATTTTAATATGGTATCAATTCTTTTGTTCAAAGCAATTCTTGTGTGTTATATGTAATATATTATTGTTAGTATGTAGCATCTGTCAGCCGCCTTGATTGTTTTCGGAAAGATGGGGTATAAGGGTATGGGTGGGGGAGGGAAGTTTTATTATGCAAGGGAGGGATTAGCAGGTAATCATGCTATGGGTTGGATGGAAGAGAGAACTGTGATTATACACCAGGGGGGAGCAGGGGAAGGTGTCTGTGTTGGGTTGTGGGTTGAGGAATGGAGGATGAATTATGCAGGGTGTGACGAGAGAGGGAAAAGTGATCATACTGAGGGGTGGGCAGGCTAAAATTATTATGCCAGAGAAGGGGGCGGGAGAATTATGCCATGGGTGGGGGAGGGAGGGGAAAGGTGACTATGCCAGGATCTCCACTGCTATCTTTTCCTGATATTTTTCACAGCGATGGTTTTTTTAAGCTTCTTTCTGCAATTTCCCCAACTCTTCCTCAGGTCCTCTTGACACAGTTTCCCCTGTTTTTGTTGTCTGTGGTTTTCTCTCTTTCTCTGGATTCCCTCATTAGATGGTGGGGGGGGGGGGGGGGGGTGTTTCAAACCATTGCTAGACGGCTCCTACAGCTGAACATTGGGTGAACTAATAAAAGGTCTTCCCTCTCTGCGGAAAAGTGCGACAGTGCTCATACGTTCAAATTAGACTGGGTCCTCTTGGATTCAAGCAAAATATACTACTGAACCGTCTTTGAATGTTTGTTTTATTATTAAGTACAGAATGGAACGAGACAAGACTTCCAGGAAATATGTCAGCTATCTGCCATATCCCAACTGGTTTTGTCGGTACAGAGCAAAACGTCTTGATGGTAGCGTGTGTCAAAGACATTAGATGGTTGCTTGTAACAACTTGCCAATCTAGCACAAATACAGCGGATACACCAAGGAGATTAGACTATTTCACAGAAATTTGACACTGCAAGCAGAGCTGCATAATTTACATCTCTTTGGACCATTGCTATTGCTTGCTGTCCTCTAGGGTAGTGGTTCTCAACCCTGTCCTGGAGTATTCCCCTAGCCAGCTGGGTTTTCACAATAGCCACAATGACTTTGCATGAGATAGATTTGCATCTACTGTCTCCATTGTCTGCAAATCTATCTCATGCATAGTCATCCCGGATAGCCTATAAACCAGACTGGGCGAGATACTGGAAGACAGGACCAAGAACCACTGCTGTATCAGATAGGACATTCTTGCACTGGGATCCGTCCAACATTCTGCTCTTCCTTGCTCCTGAAGCTCACAAGTGATTTCATGTGCAGTTAATGAATGTCAGATGTTAGGAAAAGCACAAAAAAAATATCATAAGCAGGAGTCTCTCTCTGTAGCAGAAGCTATGCCTGTAAAAGTAAACAGCTGCAGTTTGTAGTGTTTCCAACCAAGCACTCTTCACAGACCTTAAATAAAAGACATTAATTGTGATTACGTGCTTTGCAACAAAAAAAAACCCTTTTGACTATGAAATCAAAGTTACTTTCTGAATGATCATATAGCTTCTGGGTATCAAAGAATCAGCATTCATCTGCCTGATGGCTTTCAAACAAGACTCAAACAGTTTGTTCTAGCTTGCAAATTCACATTTCTTTGGGAATGTATCCAAGTACCAATAGCCAATATTTGTCCAAGACTTTGAGAAAGGCAGAACAAATACTTGCCTTCTTAAAAGAGTTGGTTAGCACAAAAAACAGGAGGATGATCAGAAGAAGCTGGGCTAAAATTTTAGGGGGCACCTGCAGATTTTCTACCCATTTTTAAAAGTACTTACATACTTTTGCTTTGAAACTTGCTGTGCACAATTGCACTTGCATTTTGTATGGGTACTTTTTCCATTGAAAATACCACATGTGGACTTCATTTTCAAATCTGTGTGTGTTATTTTCCTCCCCTGGTCTAGACCCGCCCTTGAGAATGCCTTCTCTAAATTCGGATACGTGTTTTTGTGTTTTGTTTTGTGTTAGTGTGTGCTATTTTGTTTAGTGCACACTAAAACTGGTGCGCACCGAACAAACTAGTGCACACCAAAATGTATTAGTGCATGCTATTTCATTTTAGGGCACGCTATTCTGTTTTAGCATACCCTTAAATGAAATGACATGAAATGATAAAAAATAACCCAAAGTGAAATGGGAGAAAAATGCAGCAAAACAAAAGGACATTTTCAGCCTGCACACCCCCACCTCTAAATATGGCTAAAAGCATGCACATTGTTACTTTTTGTTGCACTGAGGCTGGGAAATTTTCAGACAGCTGATTTACAAGGGGTGACCGATTTTTTTACCCTAGTAAATGACTTTGAAAATTGTCTTTCCCAAGCCAACATTGCCTAATCTCACAATAGATAAAACTGTCCCCTGACTGATGGCATTTATTTATTTATTTATTTATTTATTTATTTATTTATTTAGAAGCTTTTATATACCGGTAAACGTTGGGGACATCTCATCGGTTCACAATAAACGAAACGCAGCTAAAAGTGCTTTACAGTGAAACAAAGAACCATGCACATGAAATTAAATAACAGTGAACTAGGGAACATAATGTACAAGAATAAATGAAGACAGATAACGCTTTACAAATTATATTTTTTTAAATTTGTTTTTCTACATTGGCTTTCAAAACCTTACAACAGTATCGCTATGTGATAGCTTGTGATTATTATGGGGAGCCAGTTTTCAAAGAATGTAGCTTCCTTATTTTTTTGGAGCCAGGCTTCCAAATTAGCACTTTTGAAAATTTACTAGGCCTGGATGCTTAAATTTAGGATTCCGTTTTCAGTCGGCACCTAAATTTAGGGTCCTAAAAAGAGGTTGGCGACGGGGTCGAAGAAACAGAGTGAGGAGTTTAGCACTGATTTTCAGAGCTAGGCACCTAACAAGGGCCTCATTTACTAAACATTTTTCCCACAGACACAGAATGGGAGAAAAGCCTTAGTAAATCAGGCCCTTAGGAGCCTAAATTTAGGAGAAAGAATAAAAGGCGTACATATAGGACCCTAAGTTTTAGGATTTTTAAATTTATGTGCATTTTCAGCCTGTAAATTTGACTGAAAATAGCTGCCTAACTTAGAATCCTGAATTTAGAAGCTCAGCTTTTTTTTTTTAATATCGGCCTCATTTGTAAAGATGCATGGATGTTAGGTGGTACAGTTTTATTACTTTTAAAACTAAAATGATTTTGATAGCTCTATGAGGGGGTAAGTAGTGAAGAATCTTCCTGGTTATGTTGGTCCTGGAGAAAGCTGGAATATAAAGAAGGAACCTGTGATGTCTGGAAATCTCCTTGATGATGTTTCTTTTTTTTTTTTTGTTCATCCAATGAAAGGTTCTTCATTTGTACATAACAACCTCAACAAACCTGCAAATTCTCCTTTAAATTCCTTCCGTCACTTCTTTACAGCTGCTGATTCTGGTTGTGATGTTTTCCGAGGATTTCCAACATGCATTATAAGCTTCTGTATGTGAGCTCACTTCTTTATTTGCCTTCTGAAAAGGAGCCGTGAGCTGAGCCACTGTTAAGTACTTAAAGCAGTGCATAGTTAAAAAAAAAAAAGACATCTCTTACAAGATAAAAGATTCCCTGCTTTTATGTTTGAGCCCAGTCTGGAAATTCTTTGCTTTAGCACATCCTATGTACGGTGGAAACTTGTTGCAAAGGAGTTCTCCCATCGTTTTCCAGTTATCAGCTGACAGGTTCCCAAGGCAGATGAACAGACTTCACTGCCATCCTTTCACATACTTTCGTGATAGTCCCAAATAATTATCTGCGCAAAGTTTGGCACGCTCAGTAATGCATCATAAGTGTACAGCAGGCGTGTCATTATTTACACAAGAAGGTTTCTTACATTTTGTTTGAGATTGCCATAGTAATAATGATGGCTTTTCTAGTAGCCTAGGAGAGTCAACATCACATCCCGATCATGGTTTTTCCAAAGCATATCAATCACCTTCTCTGCTTAGCACATTAAGTTGCTGTTTGTGTGTGGCTCGTGGCAATGTCATTATGTCAAGAGGCAGTCAACAAAGATGCTCTGTTTTAACTGACAGTGAGGTACTCCAGTACTTTGTCTCTCATTCTACTTCTTATCAGCAAAACATCTACTAGCATCTATGTCTGTGTGTGACAGAGAGAAGGATCATTTTGCAGGTTTTTCTCTTGCACGTGAAGCCTTGTCCGATAGAACAGAGAAAGAAAAATTAGTTCCCTGGCAGGGATCTGATTTGCTCCTGAATCAAACAGCTTTGACGTAATCATGCATCTTTTAATTAAGGATTGAGCTAATTAGAATGATGAAGGCAAACACTAAAGTGTGAGAGACCATGCTTGAATGAATATGATCCATTTGTACACATTTCCAGTAATTCAGAGACTTGCCTGAGATGATGCACAGGGCTGAAATTGTGCTAAAGCACTGCATGTGCCCTAAGCAACATTGCCCGGGCTCCCTTTCATAGCTGTGACCATAAACATTTTTTTTTCTAAACAAAGTCATAATGAAAATACAAGCCCAATGCAGTGAACTTGGTAGTGAGCAGTTTGCAAAGTTTCATCTCTCTCTCTCTCTCTGCTGCATTTCAATAGGGCAAGTCATGGTGTTATGCTAGTGAAATCTCCTCAAACATTATAGAATGGTTGCTATCATTTACTATTGAATTGAAAGATTGCACATTGTAAGAAGGCCCTGTTATGCAGAGGTTGCAAGCTCTGTCACTATCGGCAGCTTGATTTCATCAGCATTTCCTGTAGAACTCTCGACAATTAGCATCTTCCCTTTGTTCTGATGATGAATCCCTTTTCACTTTACAAAGCTCATGCCATAGCAGCATATGATTTCCTTGAACGTTTTCCGCATCTCTAGACTGCGGAATGCGTAAATAATGGGGTCAATGACTGAATTGCACATTATCAGCACCAGGTAGGTGTTGAAGTAAGACGTGTAGCAAATGCAGTAGGAGTTAGAGGGGCAGGAAATAATGAGGATGAGATGCAGAAAGAAAGGTGCCCAGCAAACCACAAAGACCCCCAGTAATATGGTGATGGTGACGGCCCCCTTCATACAGGTCCTCTGCTGGGCCACCCCGTCCACGGGCAGGGCTGCAATCCGCTTAACGTGCAGGCGGGCAAACATGAACATGTGAACGTAAAGCGTGGCCATAAGCAGAAGCATGGTGAAGAACATGGTGATGAGGCAGACAATGACAGTTTTGCTCTCGGAGTAGACAATGAAGACAATTCCACAAATGATGCAAGCAATCCAAATAGCCACAATCAAGCCCAAGGCTTTCTTTACGGTCATGATACTATGGTAGCGCAGAGCATAGAAAATAGTTATATACCTGTCAATGGCGATGACCAAGAGATTGCAAATTGATGCTACCAAAGAAATACAGATCATTGAATCAAAGACGTTGTCCATTGACTGGAGTTGCTGGTCATTAATGATCAGGTACCCATTACTCAAAACAGCCATCATGATAGTTTCCAGTGCATTTGACACACTCACCAGCATGTCAGCTGCTGCCAAGCTGCAAAGGAAGAAATACATAGGAGAATGCAGGTTTTTGTTCTTCAGCACTGCTAGGATGACGAGAATGTTTTCCAGCAGGCTGATAATCCCCAAAGTTAAAAAGACCTCTGCCTTAATGAAGACTTGCTCGCAGAATCCGATGCTGCTCCTGTTGCTGAAGAGAGCAGTTTCATTGAAGTCTGCCGTGTCGTTGAAGGGTTTGGTTTGGGTCGTAAACGTGTATTGTGTGGCATTCATGGTGAGAAGTGCACTTGGCAACTTGTGCTGGAAATGACTTCAGCTAAAAAAAAAAAAAAAAGGCTTGGTGATGATTCGGAAAAGGATCTTCCAGAATGCCTCCACCCACCCCTCCCTCCCTCCACCTCTGCTCAAGTTATGTCTTCATGTAAAAGCTGACTTTTCTGTTGCACACCCATTCACAGAGGGGTCCTTTTCTCTCCCCCCTCTCTCTTTTTAATCAAGGTGGAGAGAGCGGTGCCATCCTGCTGAGTCCTCTCTTTCCAGAAAGTCAATAGCCCGGGTCACTCCTCATCTCCCTTAATAAAACAGCAGAAGAGCACTTTTCTGCCATCTCCGTGAGCTCGGGTTATTGTTAATGACTTCCTTCTCTGAAGTCATGTTGCATTTTAGCGAAATATCTGGCATTGTTGCAAATCCAGGAAGCAAACATCGAATTTATATGTTCAGGGAGCAGAGCGCAACTCACTCCCCCTCAGTCTTCCACGAGGTTGAATGGATGCTCAGAGAGCAGGCACTTCTGATTGGCAGCTGGGCTTTGCCAGGGATGGCACAGCTTGCCGTATAAACGCAGAGGAGAAAAGAAAACTCTTTGCTGCCCCCTGCAGCTCAGATGTGCAAACTGCCAGAATGTCTTACAAATCTGTTGCTATCGCCTCCCAGAAGTTTCATTACATGATCTGCGTGTCTGTCCTTGGATACAGATACACTATAGAGATGCGTCAAAAGCAATAACAAGCCTATCCCTGTCTATTATATTGTGCACTGCAGTAACTGAATTGGATGTTTTTTTCCCCTACCTTATCTTTATACTTTCCGCTGTGAAGCTTGGCTTTTAAATATGAATCATCTCAATGGTATGCTTTATTCCATTCTCATGTCCAATTTATTTGTTAATTGTGAGCCTAAGGAAGTGAATTCCTGTACTCTCTGTTATTGTCCACTGGTTGGTTCGGAATGACATAGCCAGTGGGTACAGGTCACACCCGGGAGAAATGCCACCAGAGGGGCTGAGCTGTTTTTTTCCAGGATGAAAGGGTAAGGATGAACGAGCCATCTGGTCCCCTGTTTGTATTGCCTGGTAGGAATGTGAACTGTTTTTCTGATGATTGAAAATATCAGAAGGCGCCATCTAGATTGCGCCATCCAGTGCTCCTACCATGTGACAGGGGCCGGCCAATGGCACGGATACCCTGTCACATGCTAAGGGCAAAGGGCCATTGGCGCCATTTTGATTTGTGGCAGCCAATGACCCGAGAGCGGGAGATCTCTCCCAGGACCCCTGCTGGACCACTAGGTACGTAAAAAAAATCTTTTTTTGGGGGGGGGGGGGGGGATGCGAAAGAATTAAATTTAAAGGGTCGGGTTGATTTGTTTTTTTTTTCAGCACTATACAGCCGATTAAAATGGGTAAGAATCACGGGAACGAAGATTTCCCGCGGTTTTTACCTGAACTCGATACCGGAAACGAGTCCAGTACCAATTCACATCCCTATTGTCTGGATTCCATATTAGATGTTGGCTCCATTCCCTAGCTATCCCAGCTTAATTCAGAGCATAAGAACATAAGAAATTGCCATGCTGGGTCAGACCAAGGGTCCATCAAGCCCAGCATCCTGTTTCCAATAGTGGCCAATCCAGGCCATAAGAACCTGGCAAGTACCCGAACACTAAGAAGATCCCATGCTACTGAGGCCAGTAGTAGCAGAGGCTATTCCCTAAGCCAACTTGATTAATAGCAGTTAATGGTCTTCTCCATGAACTTATCCAAACCTTTTTTAAACCCAGCTACACTAACTGCACTAACCACATCTTCCGGCAAAGAATTCCAGAGCTTAATTGTGTGTTGGGTGAAAAAGAATTTTCGCCGATTAGTTTTAAATCTGCTACATGCTAACTTCATAGGAAAGTCCTTGCCGCACTAATAACTTTGAGAAAGGTGCCCACTTGCACTTACTGGAAAGGAAGTTGCCTCCCTTACCCTGAAAATGAAGGAGAGCCTACATGCCATCCATTTATTTATTTATTTTTGTTGGATTTCTGATTGCTGCTAATGTGCTTGCTCGTGTTTTTTCCCCAGTCTGCATATACTTCTCTGTTTCCAAAACTATTTCTCCCCCTTGTGTGCTATGACAGTTCTGCCCTTACTGCCACACCTTTGTCTCAGATTAATTTGAACTCTAACTTTCTGGCTGCAAGCTGCCGAGCTGACACTTAGCTGAACTCATAGGACACAGTAACATTTTGTAAATAACAGCAATTGACCAATCCAGTTTCAGTTTCCTATTCCTTTGGATAGATAAGCATCTACAGCCTCCTACTTAAACCAACAGCAGCTCCCCATCCCCCTACCTCCTCCCTCATGTGACCTTCTCCTAACCTCTCAGCCTTGTTCCTGTTACGATCCTGCCCGCGGACCCCATCCCACGGACAGGCCCTCATCTCTTCTCCAGCGCTGCTCTCTCTCTTGCGGCTCGGACTGCCACTGAGCCGCGCCTCCCTGCTTCTTCATGGCCTTGCCACCGCTGCTGCTGCCGGACTCCCTCCTTCGCGGCTGGAGCCGCACCATCAACTTCTCCTTCAGGGGAATCCCCTCACAGGGATTCCTCCCTCCACCACGGCCCGAACGCGGCCGCTGGACTCCTTCTTTAATGGCAGGGAGCCGCCGCCGCCTTCTCTTCATCTTCGGGGCTGTAGGACGCCCTTCTGCAGCTCCTCTTTGGCAGCAGACGCTGCCTCCAGCCAGCCCTCTTCTTCTCCATGTGGAAGGATGCCGTGGCAGGCCTTGGCTCCACCTACCTGCCTCCAGAGCTCCCTCTAGGGGAGGGTCGCGCACCACTCTCCTACCTTTAAAGGGTCAGAGACAGGAAGCACGCCTGTGCCTTCCAGATGTGTCTTCTGGGCTCTTCCTGGTCCTGCCCTATAAAAAAGGCTCTGCTTCAGTCTTTCAGAGCCTTCGGATGGAGTTACGACTGCTCCATTATTCATCCTCGGAGTTACACCACCCATGGAGCTTCTCCTTCGTCCATGGAGTTCCACCGCTTCCATCGTGGTCCATCTTACTGCTCCTGTCCGGAAGACTTCATGTTCCATATCTTCTTGTTTCTGACAATCTCCATCTGATACTTCAGGTCTCATTCCTCGTCAGATCCACCTTGTGGTATGTTCCAGCCCTTGGCTTCCCTTCCCGTAAGCCTCGGGGTTCCTTGTCCGTATCCAGACGTCCCTGACATTCCTGATGCCCAGATGTCCTGATGTCTAGATGTCCTCTGGTTCAAGTGATCCAGATGTCCAGGTGTCCAAACATCCTTTGTCCTGGAGTCCATCATCCTCTTCTCTACGACCCTCTGATCTCTACCTGTCCAGTAGTTCTCTCTTCTTCATCCATCGTCCCAGATGGATGTGTACAATTCTGGTCGCCGCATCTCAAAAAAGATATAGTTGCGATGGAGAAGGTACAGAGAAGGGCAACCAAAATGATAAAGGGGATGGAACAGCTCCTCTATGAGAAAAGGCTGAAGAGGTTAGGGCTGTTCAGCTTGGAGAAGAGACGGCTGAGGGGGGATATGATAGATGGCTGAGGGGGGGATATGATAGAGGTCTTTAAGATCATGAGAGGTCTTGAATGAGTAGATGTGACTCGGTTATTTACACTTTCGAATAATAGAAGGACTAGGGGGCATTCCGTGAAGTTAGCAAGTAGCACATTTAAGACTAATTGGAGAAAATTCTTTTTCACTCAATGCACAATAAAGCTCTGGAATTTGTTGCCAGAGGATGTGGATAGTGCAGTTAGTGTAGCTGGGTTCAAAAAAGGTTTGGATAAGTTCTTGGAGGAGAAGTCCATTAACGGCTATTAATCAAGGTTACTTAGGGAATAGCCACTGCTATTAATTGCATCAGTAGCATGGGATCTTCTTATTGTTTGGATAATTGCCAGGTTCTTGTGGCCTGGTTTGGCCTCTGTTGGAAACAGGATGCTGGGCTTGATGGACCCTTGGTCTGACCCAGCATGGCAATTTCTTATGTTCTTATGTTCTTAAGTGCTGCCTGGATCCTCTTCTCCGTCCTGTGCATGTCCCACTTTCTGCGTGGTCTGCGACCAGCCTTCCGTGTTGTGCGCGCAGCAAGACAGTGTGGTCCGTGACCAGTCCACGCTGGGCTTTGTAGGGCACCCTGAGTGACAGCACTCTCCCAAGTCTCCAAGAGTCTCATCTCGTCCAAGCCTTCAAGTGTCTCCCTTTGTTCAAGTCTTCAAGAGTATTGTCTTGTTCAAGTCTTCGAGTGTCTCCCTTCGTTCAAGTCTTCAAGAGTATCGTCTTGTCCAAGTCTTTGAGTGTCTCCCCTCGTTTAAATCTTCAAGAATATCATATTGTCCAACTCTCCACGTCTTCGAGAGTCTCGTCTCGTCCAGTCCAGGAGTCCTCTTCTCATCCAAGTTTCAGGAGACTTCGTTCCCCTATGTACTCTGACTCTTTGACTCTCATGGGTCCGGAATCTCCTACTCCGGTACCTTGCCTCAGAGTTTCCAGCCCTCTGTCCTCTCTAGTACATGTTGGTTCAACAGAGGGTTGACCCACTTTGTCCTTCTCCTGTGTTCTTGCTCTGCCCATGCCAGTACTTGCTCACCTCCTTCGGGGTGTGTCTTGGGGCTCCTTCTTGAGCCACCTTGGGCTCAAGGGCTCATTCTCTCTCAGGAGCACGCGATCGCGCCTCTACGCCCTTCCCAGGGCTCACTGAGTGCGTTTGTAACAGTTCCCACCACTGCCCTCTATATCAGTCCCAGGATCCTTGTGTAGCTTTCTCAATTTCCATCCATTCTCATGATCAGGGTTCACAGGATGTTTGTCTCAATACGACTTTAAGGGAGAGGGGTGCTGGAGGTTTCTTCCGTTTTTGTGCCAATGGAAAATAAATCATTTGTATGTGTAGCCTTTAAGAAATCTGCAGAGCACAAACTATTTGATCTCACCTCACTACTCTGAAGTGAATCAGCTAACTTTCCCCATCATTCATCAAAAAAGTTAAAGTCATGCGTTATCAAAAAGGGATGTAGAAGGAAAGAAAGAGAGAGAGAGAGAGAGAGAGAGAAACTATCTAGAAGGCCATCATAGTAGTATACCTTGGTGAAGATTTAACATCATTTGGAGTGAGGAATATCTCACAAAGATGAAATTTCTACTATGTTCTCTTACCCTAGCTTGATGGATACCATCTGTGCTGTTCGTACATCTCACTCTACATGCGAAACTGGCCTCTAAACCCTAAACCACCACTAACACCTCATCTCAACCTGTCAGGTGGCCCTCCTATAGAGATATAAATAGGTGCACACAGTGAGGCCATCCTTAGAGTCTCAGTCTCTCTCTCTCTCAGCCCAGAAATGGCCAAAAATTTATCGCACAGCTTAACGCTAGGGAAAAAGCTGTAATTATTTCCGGCATTAAAATCATGCGATAGCATAACGCATGGTATCACATGGCATGATATGGCCTCTAATTTAACTAAAACCCACCCAAACTCCTCCCCCGATTCTGCCCACCTCAAAAATTTGCATTCGCCCTACTATACTTTTCGCATGCATTATGGCGTTAACGCCATAAAGCATTTTGATAAAGGATCCTATTTGGGAGTTAAATGGTTAAACTTCTGCTTGTGCAAAATCCCCTCCCCCCCTCCCTGCCCTTGCTGGGTGGCTAAATTTAGCTCTGAGGACAATGTTCAAAAGGGGTTGAGGCTAAGTTAATATCTACCTCCTGTTGATCAGATAAGTTTTAGCTGAGTATGTAAAAGAAACACTTGGCAGGCCAGCAGCAGCTGACCTTGCCCTACATCACTCAGCCAAGAACAAAAAAAAATTGTCATATTCAGTGGGGACAGTTAAAGTTATGTGAATAATTGTAGCTGGATAACTTTAGCAGAGTAACTGCAGCTTGAATGTTTCTGAATATTTTGCTAAAGTTATCCGTCTAAATCTATCCAGATAACTTTAGACCGATAACTTTGTCGCTTGCTGGCTTACTGAATACTGACCTATAGGTGGCTGAATGTAGCTGGTTAATAAATGATATCCCTGGGGTGGGCGCATGATTTAACCTGTTGGTGGTGACTTTCAACACTGACCAGTTAACTTTAGATGGCTAACCCCAGCTGCACAAGCAGCAGTCCTGAATTGAACTGGCCAAACTTTGACTGGTCTAGATTTAGGTAAATTTTCAGCCACAGACTGCGGTAAAAAAAAAAAAAAAAAAGCTCTTAGAATTGATGGCTAAATTTTAGCTGTGATCTTAGGTGCTCCCTGCCCCGCTGAAAATCCGTCTCTAAAGCATGGACATGAACAGAATACAAACAGAAAATGCTCATTAAGAAAACAACCATGCTTATTGCTATCAAAATGCTTTTTAAGTATTTACTAAGGGCTTACGTAGACATTTCCAGGCGTGCGCATTACTTCTCTCAGCATCTGTCAGTTTGTTTCCCTATAACCTGTCTTTTTTTTTTTTTCTTACAGTGATACTTAATTTCTAATTCATTTGTTCTCTCAATGGATATAATTTCAATCAGATACCAGACAGCCTGCATTTCGTTTCATGTCAAATCTATTTCCTGCCAACTTCCCTGCATGCCAATTCGTTCATCATGTGCATCTGGCATTTGACTGCGTTCAAGATTGATGTCTGGTTGTCTTAATTAATCAGTTTGTAGACCGACGCCTCAGCTGAATTTGTGAATTACACAATACATATTTGTTAACAGATCAAGCGTTCACAGTCAATAATATTCTGCCCTATTGGATTCAGTCTTTTGCTGCTAAAACTTGTCTGTTAAGGACATGATCGCAGGCAATTCAAATTTCTGCTCTGTTGGAGGCATCTTGTTTTATTATTTTCTACTTATTATTATTAATCTTGTTTTATAACCTTGAATGTCCATTTTGTTTTTCATTCTCCCCCAGGTAGTATAGTTTCTTGTTTAAAGGTAAGCTGTTTTTTTGTTTTTTTTTTTTGGAGGGGGGGGGGTTGTGATGGGGTGATATTCTTCCTACTTTTCTTTTGCGCCCTGTAGATCTTCACCCACAGCTATCCATGGTCCTCCCCCAGCCGAGTCATTTCAGGGATAGTCATCTGGTTCAGGTGCACAGAGCACAGCTTCACGTGGGCCCTGGTACAAATGTGTCCTTAAGCAAATCAGTAGGCGTCGCTTTAAGTGATGGCTGGGCAGGGCGGTCAGGTATCTTGTTTTATACAGGACAGTCCTGTGCTTTACTGGGTTTTTTTTTTAAAGAAATTTTCCTATGTCCTGTTTAGGAAAGAACAGGACATACAATTGTCATGTTTTTTAATCCGGCCAAAAAATCTCATCTTCCATTCTGCTCGTTTGCTCCCTCTTCCTTTCCCTTTTCTTTCTCCTTTCAGGTTCTTCCTCATCCCCCCCCCCCTCCAACAAGTTCCTCTCCACCAACCTCCTCCCCATGTCTCTCTTTTGCTACCCCCAGGTTCTTTTTATCTTCTCCTCTTCTCTGTCAGGCAATACTATATCGCCCATATTCCTTAAATTCATCTCCATCTGCCCCTGAAGTTTCTATCTTCCCCCACCCCAAAAGGTTCCCCCTATCTCCTCCGCCCTTGGATTCCTCTCTGTCTCACTACTCCCGTCCCTTACGAGATTCTCCACCTTCTTCATCATCATCATCATCATGTCACCTCCTGCCAGGTATCCTCTCCATTCCTCATGGGACAGTATTATGGATAGAGTAACAGCAGCCCAGCCGAGCAGAGACACGGTGAGCAGCATGGGTTTCCCTGTCCTCTCAGCCGCTGTCCCCTCCTGGAACGCGCATACGTTTATCATCAGGAAGCATAGGAGGGGAGAAGGAGCAGCCGCAAAGGCCGGGAGTGCATGTTTATGGGGTCCCTATGCTGCTGGCCTGCTTCCATTGCTGGAGAGAAGAGGTGGAGAAAGTTGGGCCTTTTAAATGTAGCGATGTTTGTTATGTCTTTTATAGAGGAGATATCCTGTGTTCTGGGGATACGTCATTGCTCAACCTATGGCTGGGACTCCGGGGGACTCTGAACCCTGCCTCCGCATTATCCTCAGACTTTGCTGCTCCAAGAAGCATGAAGTCAGGCCCGGCAATTTCCTGTGCAATCACACAGGGCCCTGACGTTGGCCGATCAGGTCCTTCTTTAATGCTAATTGAAAGCAGCAGTGCCTTCTCAAATACTTCAATGTGTATAAAATAGTTTGCAAAATAATGCATTCTATGTATTGTCCAGTTTTATAAAAAATAATTTAGTCTATCTAAGACTCCTGTGATTTGACCGTAATATCCAACAGTCCTCTCGGTTCTTCAGTTGGAAGGACAAGATTGGAGGAGACGAGTGAAGCAGGAGGATGGGATCTCCAGTGGGAATTGTTGCGCTGGAGGTGGACCCTTGGCCTGGTGCAGGATTGGTACGGCCCTCTGGTCGGACCCAGAGAGCGCCTGCCACCAGGAGGCGGAGCACACTAGGAGACAGAGGCTGGCTGGAGCTTCACCAATAGCAATCTGGTGTTTCCACAGGTTGAGCCCTTGGGTACCCGGATGAGAGGATGGAAAAGACCTGGATAGAGATCACCGGAGACCTCAGGATATGAAAGTCCTCCGGGCGGAATAGTCAGCATCTATAGATCTCGTCAGAGGAAGGCCGCGGGCAGCGTCCGAGCAGGCTGGTCTGATGGTCACAGGAGCGAACAGAGTATCCAAGTGAAGCGCAAGGGTCAAAGCCAGAGTATCCATCCAAGGGGTGGTCAGCCAAAGGAAGGGTCAGTTCCAAGATCAGTCCGTATGTAATCAAGGAAAGCAGAGGTTAGTTCCAGGCAGAGGTCAACATGGTCAGGCAAGCAGAGGTCAGTACCGTGAATCAGTCCGAGAAGGTACTACTGAAGAGGAATGTGGAGCAGGAATCAGGACAGACGCTGGGACACAGAGAGGACCACGGGAACACAGGAACGCAGGATCGCAGGAACAGAGACAGGAACAAGGAACAAGGAACAAAGGATGGCAACTAGCTGCACCGATGGTGTCGACCCGTTTGCCAAGGCGAGGTTCTGGGGACAGGGCCTCGCCTTATATACTCAGGCTATGTGATGTAATCATTGGGCGCCGCGGACCAGTTTCCTGCGCTGGGCCCTTTAAAAGGCTGAAGGGTCCGCGCGCCTAGGGGCAGGGCCTACGCCGAGGAGGACGCTGAGCTCCAGAGTGAGGAGCGCTGCGAGTCGGAAGGCGGGCGAGAGGAGCTGGCTGCGGCTGCGAGGGAAGACGGACCAGGACCTGCTGGAGTGGGGTGAGCAGGCCTGGCTGCGCCGCTAGCGCGGCCGGGACGCGCAACATGAATCCAGCGATCTAATCCAGACCATACTGAATAGGCATAATTTGAATGCATTTTCTCCCGGGATATACAGCAATTAAAAATACAAAAATAGCATCAGGGAAATGAAAGAAGCAAGAACCACGGAAAGGCAAGGTTTGCTCACTTCAAAGGCACCTGGTTTGTATTTTGCACTGTGGCTGTAATATCTCACCTGCATCCAATGTTTTATAATGGTCTTTTTGAGAAATCAGCAGTTTCTATCTGGTAATAAGATTATGATCCATGATTCATCCCTGCATTAGCAGCGCTGTCGCAGGCCGCAGACAGGCCGGTGATATGACCTGTCTATGGGTTTCAGAGCTAGGACTTTATTCTTGTAACACTTATCAAAGGCTCAGGGCAGGTGTTACAAAAATGTGTTATCTGCAGTTCTAACCGAATCAAAACACTGACTGAATCTTTGACCTCAATACTAAAGTGCAGAACTCAATAAGAACAGATTCTGGAGAAAAGTGATTTTTTTTTCCCTTCCAGCTGTGATACTTTTTATTGGATTGACATAAGAAATATCCCAAACTCTTGTACATATGACATTTCAAACCCACTTAGATCAGGCCCTTTCGTCAGACAGGAGTTGAAATATATAACATGTTTTCTTTAGTATAAGGTTTAATCCTGCTTTAGCAATGGTGATCACATCTGTAATAAGTTAACAAGCATGTTATTTTCTTATACTATCAGTTAACCTGCTGTATATAGTTAGCTAGGTTCTCAATTAATATGTTATACTGTATCTTGTCATTAAGGCCAGATTTAACATTCAGTTATATGTAAACCGATGTGATATACCATATCAAATGTCGGTACAGAAAAATAAATAAATAAATAAATAAATAATAAAATCTTTGTGTCCTCCTCAGTGGTAGGGCATTAATACCCCTGCCCCATGCTGTACAAGCTCTAAATCAGCCAAAAGGCCAAGAAGGAACCACCCATGTCTCTGTGCTCGCTCAGCGAAAAAGTTAAAATGGACTGATCTAGTTTATCTGGATTTTTTGCCCATGTTTTTGCTATTATACCGCATAAAAGACTGATTTTGAAGGTACTGGAAGAGGAATTTGGTGATTTCATTCATGGGGAAGAAAGGAGCTGGCTGAAGGGAAGGTGCCATGAAGTAATGGCACCACTTTCCATTGGAGTAAGCTGCAATTTAATCTTTTTATTGATGATATGGTGGAAGGGGCAAACAGTAATTCTGCTGTTTATTCACATGCATAATATTATAAATAAGGTACAGAACCTTGTAGATTTTGTAGGTTAATGATGAGTAGAGTGGCAGATGAGGTTCGCTCAATGTGGATAGGCATAAATTGACCAAATACTCATGGACGTAAGAGAAGGCAAGTCCATGATACATCGGATGGAATTTGCTGATACAAGGATAAAGACCTGACCCATATTAATTGACTTAAAAAAAACAGGAGTATTCAAAGCCAAATAATAGTAACTGGAAAAGCTAGAAAAACATTTGCATCTCTTAAATGATCAGTGGCAGCAAGGCACAGAGAAGTCATCTTTTTATCATATAAGGACCTCACCAAGCCATATTTGGGGTTCAGTTTGTGTACCCATCCCCAAATAATGAATCCCAATGTTAGAAAAGTGCAAAAAAAGAAAAAAAGAGATGGCTGCTAAACTAATAAAAAACATGTGAAGGCTTACCTTACCTATCCTGAAAGACTACCCAATAAGAATGTAACCCCTGGACTGGGATCCTCTCTAGGAGTCCAAAAGTAAATTCTGGGGCTCTAACTGTTTTCACTTCCCACGCAATCCAATCCATTAGCCCCAGGTTCTCCAGGATTTCCCATAAGGGGGACGATTATTCTCCTAGGCCCTGGGTGTCGATCTTTCACAGTCTCTGTAGCAATTAGAAAATAAATCACGCTGCACTCAAGAAGAAGGTTCCAACACAACTTTATTGATAGGTTGCTGTGAACAAGTGGAATATAGTACTACTTACAAGTCCTTTCCCTTCAGGCAGTTCATAAAACAAACATTCCTGAGGATAAATCAGTGACTTTGTAGTTCCTCATAATCTACTTACCAACCAGGTTACCTTCCAGTTTAGGGGCACTTTTAAAGCTTCCTCTTTGGGGTGGCTACACTGGTGAGTTGGTAAGTTCCCAGTTTACAATACTTCTGAAGCAGGTGTCTTAGTCACGCGCTCTTCTGTTTCCGTTCACTTCTTGTCGTACCTGGAGGGTACCATTAGAACTCCTTTCCCGAGCATCCTTTGGGTATCTTAAGTAGATCTACACCGGCGGAGGTGCCACTCAGTCTCCTTTACTACTCCTTTTCTCCTCTTGAGCGCTGGGTAGCAGTCCAAGCCCTCCTTCCAAACTCCAGGTGGATTACTGAGTCCCTCAGAGAGAGAGAGAGGTTCAGAATAACCCACTGGTCAGTCAAATCCAATACAGAAGGAAGGGTGGGTTGAAAACTTCCTTTAAGTGAATCCAAAAATGGATAAATGCGTTCCTCAAAACAGAATTAAAAGCAAAAAAAAAAACCCCCCATTCCTGCTTCCTTCAAAATGAAATTAAAAATCCATACACTTGCTAGGGGTCTTCGTCTGTTATAGGGGCAGGCAGCACCCACTGCAGCAGCCCTCATGGGGGAGCTGGGAAAGTAGGTGGGTGGGTAGGATTCCCTCGACTTACGCTGATGGAATAGTCTTCTTAGTAGTGGCCCAGCCTGGTAGGGCTCTGCAATGATGTATTTTTTTCTATACTAAAAAGACAAGTGAAGGAGATTTACTTATGTTGAACAATTATATCAGTGAAGCCAAAGGGGCTACTGCAGGAGATCTGTCTATATGTGGAACAGCATTTTCCCCATATAGGTTAGATGAAAATCTTTTCTCCATTAGCCTGAAATGAAGCAGCTATGGGAAAATAGATTTTGCCACCTAAAAACAAAAAATATTTAAATTATGGAATATTTTGTTAGCAGAAACTGTTGTGGCTCTATCAGCAAAGGCCATTTCTGTATCTGTGAGGAAAGATATTGACAAATTAGGCCTTAAATAACTTCAAAATAACTTTTTGGTCAGCGGTGGCCAACTTCACTCCTCAAGAGCCACAAACAGGCCTAGTTTTCAGGATATCCACAATGAATATGCATGAAATAGATTAACATGCACTGCATCCATTGCAGGAAAATCCATCTCATATATATTCATTGTGGATATCCTGAAAAACAGTCCTGTTTGTGGCTCTTGAGGATTGGAGTTGGCCACCCTTATCATAGGTGTATAACTATATGATAATTAGATTTATGAAATGACGCTAGTCTGGGAACCTATGCCATATTTGGGATTGAGAAGAATGTTGTTTTTCTCTAGAATATCACATAGAGAAATCATAAATGTCCATATTCAGTCACTGGCCAGATTGCAAAGGTAGCCGGATAAACTTATCAGGCTCCCTTTGGAGGGATATTCAGTAGTGCAGCCACAATATTGAATATAGATGACTATCATAAAGATAGCTGGATAAATGTATCTGGCTAACTTTAGGAGAGCTCTACAGCATGACCAGAGTTAGCTGGATATAAATGTCTCTGAATGTGGACCTCAGACAGATTTCATGGGCTTCTAGTCTTTTTTTTTTGCTCCAATCTAAATTGACTATAACTATTCTGGATGCAGTCCAAATCCTTGCAAACCATTTTAACTGTCACAACAATTTTGACAAATCCTTACGCTGAATGAAAGGTCAGAAGGTGACTTGTCCTCTAGAAACACCATTCAGGTTTGTATATGGTCATGCAGTGTTGTGAAACTGACATTTCGGCATGTTTGTTTGCTATGGTGCCTTATGCCATCTCACTAATGGATTCAGCTTATTGCGACAGTTCATTTGTGACTGATGGCATGGATTTTGCTCATTTCTGCTTTTTATTCCTATTTGCTTTGTGCTGCACTTACTAAAGAATTTTCTTATAGTGTAGATGCAACATGTAAAAATGATGTATTAACTAAGGGCCATTAATCAGGAAATATATGATAGCCAAATCAAATACATTCTCATGGTATCTTCATTTCATTTATTAAAAGTTAATATCCTGCTTGACAAAACATGTTACCCAGGCGGTCATAGAGTAAAAGAGGCAATCATGTTCCACTAAAAATAAATATAACATAACACAACAAACCCAAGCAATACAAAACTCATCATAACTTAGCACAATATAAAAACTAAAATAAAAATAATAAAACATACACCAAAGAATACAACCATCAAACCAAAATCCTTATTAAGTGGCCTTGTCAGAAATCAAACAGAGACGTCCAAACGAAGAGTGTTGTTGTATGAGAAGAGTGGCTCTAAACCTTTTGCAATTCAAAGAGCAACCTGAGGAATGAACCAAGTCTCAGATGAGTAATTCAGTTGTTCTAATGATTTACTATTATTAATTATTTTTTATAAGGAAAATGTATTACCCACTCACTCTACAATTCGCTGCAGACTACATTCCATGATTTGAAAGAGCCACACTTGGGGGCCCCAGAAAGTCATGTGGGCCCCCAATTCACAGACTGTTTATCAGGAGAGTGGAAGAAAACTCTGCTAGTTTGAAATGCCATGACCACGACCTGATTCTCCAGTAGAGCTGTGCTGAAATGTGATAGAGTTAGAGAATGTCTGTGTTTTGCTCAAAGTGGCATTTTCTTCCCCAAGCAAAAGCCTTGAGAAACAAAATGTTCTATGGGGACTGTTGAACATGCATACTGCGCTCCAGATTAAAATATCATCTATAGCAACATGCCTCGGGCGAGTAGGACAAGCCCCGGTGGGTGAAGAACGTTTTGTAGAAAACAGATTTTCCACAGCAACAACCCCTTCTTCAAATTTCACGAGACGGAGATGGTATATACATGAATCAGAGACGCTGCATTCAAGTAATTCAAAATTCTCAATGTATT
The DNA here is from genome assembly GCF_901001135.1 of Rhinatrema bivittatum. Classification (NCBI taxonomy): domain Eukaryota; kingdom Metazoa; phylum Chordata; class Amphibia; order Gymnophiona; family Rhinatrematidae; genus Rhinatrema; species Rhinatrema bivittatum. Next base: position 23,214,044 of record NC_042622.1, read on the forward strand.
TGACGTGTACAATGCTATTTGTGGCTCAGAAGGAGGATTCTTGCTTTGCTTTCAGTCTTAGCCGTCAGCTGCAGCTTTTTTCTCCAAAGTGAATAAAAAGATTCTGATGTCTTCACTTACTTGGCCTTCTCTCTTCCCTTATTGGGCTGTTAAATCGTAATACGCAGCATATAGGAAAGTATCTCATTCACATGCGTAGCCACAGCGACAGAAAGCTTCCTCTGATGGAGTTTACGTTAATGCAAGGTTTAAAGTAATCTGAGGGTAATTTGGCTTTTCCAGTGCTTCCAATGACACTCACCAGGGAATGCTTATTGCTCGGAAGAAAATGTAGCTCTAGCCTCCTCTATCTTGTTTTCCTTATGTAAGAACATGAGAGCAGGTAAGGACCATAAGGTCAGTACAGTCTACCCAATTTCTCTCCTAACCAGGCTTTCTTGAATTACTGTCTCCACTCCCTACACCAGGAGGCAACTCCTCGCATCCAACACCCTTTCTCTGGATAACTATTTCCAGACATTGCTCCTGAATGCGCGCACCCTTGAAACCTCAAAAACCATGACCTTTGGCTCTAGAGCACTCTTTCTCCTGAAAAAAGTTTGCTACTGGTTCATTACCTGTACCTTGGATGTATTCAAATGTCTCTATCATATCCTCTCCTTTAGGGGATGTACAAATTTCTGGATTTTTTTGGATTAATTATATGTTTTAAGTCTTTGCCAGATGTGATTGGGATTTTCCCCCTCTGTCTTTTACATGATTGCATTTCGGGATCTTGGCGTTAATATTTTTCAGTCAGCAATGTTAGAACTGCTGCCGCCTTTCTCCTGCATTGTTTGGGGGCTGATTTGATTTTTTTTTTTTGCTTCGGCTTTTTGACACTTCAAAGCAAATTACATTCAGGTACTGTAGGGAGCGTCACAACCTACTTCGCTCATCTGTACTTCATGCTAGAGGATTAGATATTTGTTGCAAAGGGCCAGGTACCTAACTGGAGATCTTTACAGTAATTGCTTGCCGATTTCTGATTTATGAATTTTTCACTACTATTCAAATGCTGTCTTTCTGCCATGCTAGATTGCCTTATTATTTGGGATCCTTTTGGGTAATGAGAAAAATGCCTGCTTAAAGCTTGATGCTCTTGATTAATAGTTAATGTCATTGCTGCAGTATACTGCACATCAGTCGGTCTTAATGTACTGCCGTTAAGGATGAGTTCAGTCAGCCTCTTGGGACAGCATCTCTAAAACTTTTGACATTCCTTTGCCTACACAGTAAATCCTTTTATTATACTCTGCTCATTCTTATCTGAAGCAAAGGATAGAAGGAAATGGAATACAGTATCAAAATAGATGATATGAACAACTATAACTTCTTCATCAAGGTATCTATTGCGAAATATTTGGATTTTTCATCTTCCATGAGAGCCAGCATGGATCAAGGGCAATAGGAAAAACTGCTGCTATTCTCTCTCGATTGCTTTCTGTCCCTTGATACCGGCATTCCTTCTAGCCAAGCCCTGGCTATTTATTTGCCTGAAAGCAGATTTCACTGCTTCCTATTAATGATAACTTTTGGAAAGCATTTGGTGCATTTCACGTTAACCTTGACTAGCGCTACAGGGGAGAAGTCATTCGTTCCTGCAAACAGGACCGCTCTATAGCGGCGGGGAAGTGGATAAAATGCATGCGCGCAGGCCTTGGTAAGGCCAGGCAGGTCGGTGACATCGTAGAGTCTGCCAGGGGGAGCCAGGGGGGGCGATCGTGAATTCTATCATCCGCACGATTGCCTCACGTTCAGTAGGTAGGGGGTGTGCACAGACACGTTTTTAAATTTTGTTTTGTTTTATTTCTTTTTTTTTGTCTCATTTCATTTATTTAAAACAACCCCTCCCCCCCAAAAAAACCAAACAAAAAAATGAAATTAAAAAAACAAAACATAACAAAGGTCGTCGCACACCCAGACCCAGACCCAGGTCCCGGACCAGGCCAGTGACATTTTAGATGGCAAAAGTGCCATCAGCGCTTACAAGTGCAGCACTGACCTGCCCTGTGAAGAAAGTTTTAACAAGAGGGGAATAGGGAGCGGGAGGTGAGCAGCTGGGGAGGAGGATCAGAGAAGAGATTGGAAGGAGGTTTTTGGATTTTTTTTTTCCTGTGCTGGGGGCTCTGCTTTATTTATTTATTTATTTATTATTTTTTTAAAAAAGAAACAAAGGAAAACAAAAGAAATTGTGTTTTTGTTTTGTTTTAAAATGAAAAGAAATGGGAACATTTTGTCAGGCAGCTTAGTAATTTTCAGTACGAAACACAACCACACAAATCCCAGAAGGCTTTGAAATACAGTAGGGCCGGTGCAGTAAGAAAGGTGCAGAAAACGGGAGGCAGACACTGCTGGGGGAAGGGAAGCCATGGACGGGACCTCATGAATTGGGCAGAACAAACCCCGAGGAAGTAAAGAATGTTTCTCTCCTGTACAATTCGGTGCTTTTAGAAGAAGCTGTGCCTGGCTTTTAAGGTTTTATCGACCGGTCAGCTTTGCTATTTATCTGATCTTTTAATGCCTTATTTTCGAGGTAGGAATCTGCAGGCGACTGAACTGGATCTGTTAAAATTAACAAGTCCGGTTGAGCATGTACATGATAGGGAGCTTTTGCATATCAGGAGCCTCTGCTATGGAAAATCTATCACTGAGACTTTTAATTCTCTGGGTTAGCCGTCTTTTACTTCTATGTGTCAGTAGCACTGTACAGTCAGGAGGATCAGGGGATTTTACCTATCACGTGTCTTTTTAATACTATTTTATGTTTTTATGTTATGAATGGCTGCGGTGCTTTTGCGTGTCTCTGTAAGTGATGCATTTGACTTTTTTTTTAATGTTTTTGCAATTCATGTATTTTTACGTTCTTCATTTTTTTGAAACTGATGTATTTTGATGTTTTATCTTTTAATTGTAAATTACGTTGATGTGCTGTATGAAAGGTGATAGATTCAATTAATAACTTATAGTTGTGTAGCTACCAAATTTCAAAAGGATGTCGAATAGGCCTCGCCTGATAAACTTTAGTTGAATTGATACATGAAAACTATGGAATTCCCTTTTCCGTGCTATAAACCGCCTCTCGGGGCTCCTCCAGGAGGCGATGTTCTCCCTCCTAGGGATCGCGTTTCAGCCCGCTCTCTGCTGCCTGTGTCTGTAAGTGCTTCCCTGTCTTGATTGGTCAGCAGGGACCAGCCCTCATTGGTCAGGGTGTTTCTGCCTCATCTCAAGCTGCGGTCCCAGCTGGTTCATTGATAGCTTGGATTCCTTTACTGCCTGGTTGCAGTCCTCTATGTTCCTAGTTCCGGTTACCTAGGTTACTTCCATGTTCCTGGAGCCTTGCTCTAGTCCTGTGCTTCCTAACCCTCTCCTGCAGGAGGTACACCTAACGAGTCAGGTTTTCAAGGTACCTGCAATGAATGTGCATGTGCACTGGGTCTCCAAAGCATGCAAATCTATTTCATGCACATTCAATGTGGCAATCCTGAAAATCCAACTGCATAGCTGTGCCTCCAGGAGAGGGTTGGAAAGAAGCACTGCTCTCATCTTTCCTGTTACCTGGCTTTCTTGCTCTGTGTGATTCCTGACCTTGCCTTACATCCCTTGGATTGCCCTGGTTTTCAGCCGTTAAGGTAGAGTGAGATTAAACTAACTTTGTTCAGTTGCTTCTAACCTCTGCTGGCACACATTGCCAGCAGTGAGTCCCAAAGATCCCCAGCTGATGGGGGCTGACCACATCTCAGCCCGGTGATCCCCTGGACATTTGGCAGGGCCAGAGCCAACCCACTGTGCAATCTGTCCACTTGCACCGTGCAGAGGCTCGGAGGGGCCGGCAGCCTGGTGGCCACTGATGGCCGAAGTTCAGCGAAGGCCATGGGGCGAATCGGGAGAACCCAAGCTGTCAGCGGCCTCAGTTAAGAGAAAGCGATGGAGCTGCCTGGCAGACCCCCCATCCTGCCAGATGCCAGGATGCCGAGAAGGCCATGGGGGTCTCCCAGTTACTACACGGCCAAGGTGAAGAGTAGGCACAAGGCTACTGGTGGCTCCCGACCCACTGGCCCAAAAGTAGAGAGGCCAGCCTGGGGCTGATGGCTGACCCCCCTCCCCCCAACCAAAGACGAGCTGGAGAATGGAGACGCCTGGGCGTGTGTGAGAGAGAGGAAGCCAATGTGGGTGTGAGAGGGAGCGTGTGTGTGTGTCTGACCACCCTTGAGGCTGACACCATGTTGTTACACAGAGGTGTGGAGAAACCTCCGTACAAGAAAATGGCGTCAGCCTCAGGGTCGGCTAGCACCATTCTGAAGAATGGAACCTGTGGGGCAGGAGCGACTTGGGAATCCCCTGCAAGCTTTGGGTTTTGCTGAGCCCGGGAATGTGGAAGATGCAGAATCGGGGGTGGGGTTCATGCAGGCCCCTAGAGAGTATTAACTTTTCAATTTTTGTGGCAATGCTTTTTTTTTTTTATGGCGGTTGGGGAAGAAGAGACTGTGTGTGTGTGGTGGTGGTGGTGGTGGGGGGGGGGGGGGGCCTGGGGGCCTGACCAGGGCTTGAGGCTGCTTAGTGGACAATGAAACAAAATATGAATTAAATTTTGTTTGGTTTTCTTTCATTTCAAAGATGAAGTGAAACAGGAATTTTCATTTATATTTTCCATTTCATTTCCAACAAATGCACAACGCTAGGAAATACCAAATGTACCTGAAATGTAGCTCGCTTTGAGCTCAGGTCTGGAGAGGTTGAGTAATCAAAGCTGAAATCGAAATCCAGTGTGAATAGTTTTATTCCCCCTCCCCTCCCCTCCCCTCCCTAACCCGCCTCCTGAACCATCCACTTTTGCAGCAGCCTAACAGAGTGACACGAAGTGGCTATATTTAGTTGCTCATCGGAAACAATTTTCCGCCCCGTGGATCTAGCTGGCCAAGTAAATAAATAAATAAGTCATTAGATTGCTGCCGGAGCTGGCTGGATCCTTGTCCTACAGGTAAAGGCACTTACTTATCTGTCTGGGAGGCTTTGGATACTGTGATTACAGCTCCAGGGCAGTAACATCGTCCTCATTTTTTCCACGGTGACAAGAAAATGGCCTGCTGTTATACCTTAAAGACTTGCAGCTGTACTTTTCTCTTTTCTTTATTGCATTGGATGGAAACTCGACTCGGTAAATGGAGTGCGCGGGAATTATTGTTGTAATAGATTTATTTTCTCCTGAATGATGACACCGCGTGTTGTTGCTTCCGGAGACGTTCCTGGAAAGACGAGCAGGCTTGGTGGCTGCCCGCTACGATAAGTTCTAGTAAACGCCTCTCCGGCGCCGAGGCCTAGCCCAGCGCTGAGACCTAGGGCCCTGCACCAAGCCTGCATTCAGAACCCTGGCTGGCAATAAAGGATTGAAAAGTCTGAATTAAGAACTAACGGGTACAAGAGCGCAATGCATGAACAGCGCATTAAGCGCCTGAATAGAAGTTTGTTTACCTTTTCAAATAATAAAGCAAGGGGGGCGCTCCATGAAACAACAAGCGTATTTCTAGCACTGTCGCTGGGAGGCTGTGCCATGCAGCCTCCAACCTTTCCATGAAGAAATAATTCCTCGCACTGCTCCGGGGTCTACCTCATCGCCCTTTGCTGTTAAACGTCTCTTCCAACGGGGAAAAGAAATGCTTCTCCCCCCCTGCGTTGTTCATATCTTTGAGGCACTGAATGTGAATCCACCAGGGTGCAAGTTTTATTTGGGGGTCATTTACATTTACTTCGGACCTCTGCCAGTGCATCTCCTCCGAGCTGAATTTTCCGGATGGGGGTTCCAGCCACGACTCGTGCGGCGGTATTACTAGCGCGCGCTGCAGCCTGGCTCCCTGCAGCAAAGCGTGAGGAATACAATCATCGTGCCTTCCCGTAACAACTGCCGAATCATTCGTTCAATGTGATTCCGATTTCGGACACTGAAAGTACCAGCGCTGGACCCGACCCAGTACCGTTTTTCTTTTTCTAATATTAGAAAATTATCACTGCTTAATCTAGCAAGAAGATGTTCTAGTCCTCGTGATAATAAAATAGTGGAACGCAGGGTCTTCCTGCACGTGTGAAGATCTGGAGCCTTTTGCTTTTTTTTTTTTTCCACTGCCACTTTACAGACAGATGTGGCAGCTGGCACATAAGCAAAGTTCTGTGTGTTCAGCAGAACGGTAAATTCATATCTTCCTGCTAAGATAAACTCTGGTAAAGGCCAGGAACGGAACAACGAGAGATTTGCTAACACAAGACATTTAGGGTTTGCGGAGTTAATTTGAAACCTTCAGCAGAAAGACCCTGAAGAATTATTCTTCTCACGGTGTCTTGCTGAGCTGAACAAACAATACTGTGAAGGTTAAATTTTTCATGTGTAATAATATGAAAGCAAGAAAGATTTTGGTGAAGGTAGAAGATGCTAATTGGCATTAAACTCCTTTAAATATTTGATTTTGGATTGCTCCTTTGATTGCTGGCCGTGCTAAATCATTCTTTTTCTTTTTTATCACTAAAGAGTATTTTGTGATTCAGAGATGCAGCGCCATCAGGCTGGAGGCAGAGTCGTGAACTTAGCACGGAGGCATCCTCTGCACTTAATTTTAATGACCAGGGGAGAAAAACTCCGCTAGGTTCTTATCCTGGATCCAGATGCAAATGAGAGAGTGTCTGAATCAGTTGATTTACAACAGTGAAGGGCACAAGTCTAAAAATGAATGCAGCTGTATAGGTGAAACAGTTATACAGTGCCAAATATCAGTTCTTATATTTTGCACAGTATTTTTCAACTTCCGTAGCAAAACAGAGCCTGGCATCCATTTTAGAAGCTATTTTTGTATTAAAAGTTATTCTATAGCAGGGGTCAGGAACCTTTTTGGCTGAGAGAGCCATAAACGCCACATATTTTAAAATGTAATTCCATGAGAGCCATACAATATGTTTAAAACTAAATACAAGTAAATGTGTGCATTTTATGTAAGATCACACTTTTAAAGTACAATAAGTCTCTGAAAATATTACACCAGGCCTTAAGACACCAATACATCTCCTATTAGGAAAACGGACCAAGTCAGGCTGCTATAGAGTCCTACACAGAAACTACACGCCAGCAGAAAACCTCACCTGAATCACGTGCTGTCCCTCACCTAACATAGAATAAAGAGACCAAAACGCATAACAAGAAGCATGCAGACAAAAACTGAATTGGAAACTGCAACAAGCCAGAGTCTCTGTATGCAGTGTAACAAAGGAAAAAAGAAACATCACACATCCTTATAAAACAAATCAAGAAATATAAAATCATCAGCAGTAAAACTGTACTAACAAAAAGAACATATTTCGAAACAGCTGATGAGTGGAATATCCAATAATTAAAAACTCATATAAAAACATTTCCAGATACCAACAAAATATTTCAAAATAGCAGACACAAAGATCCAGTAATGAAAAATAATAAGGATACAAAAATTTTTTTGCTCTGCATACCTGGGAACGTTTGATATCCAGGTGTCCTGAGATTGTTCTGAATTAGCAGGAGGTGGGGTGGTTTGCTTGGAACTTTCTCCTCTCTCAGTCACATACCAGCGCTCTCTCTCACACTGGCTCTCAATGACACACCTATACACACATGCTCTCAGTACTCACATATACACATGTTTTTTCTCACTCACTTATATAGGCTCTTAATTACACATTTACACACATGCTGTCTATCTTTTCACGCTTACACACACACAGGCTTTCAATCACATAAATACATGCTGTCTTTTTCTCTCACACACAGACTCTCATTCACATGCTTACAAACATGTCCTCTCTTTCTCTCATTTACACACAGGCTCTCAATCACATACTCACATGCTCCCTCACCTAAATCAGCTCTCAATCACACACAGACACACATGGTCTCTCTCTCTCATTTAAACACAGGCTCTCAATCACATACTCACATGCTCCCTCACCTAAATCAGCTCTCAATCACACAGACACACATGGTCTCTCTCTCTCATTTAAACACAGGCTCTCAATCACATACTCACATGCTCCATCACCTAAACCAGCTGTCAATCAGACACAGACACACATGATCTCTCTCTTACTTATACACACAGGCTCTTAATCATACATACACATGATTTCTCTCACACACAAAGGATCTCAATCATACACACATACTCTTTCAAACAAACAGGTTTTCAATTACAAACTTACACATACAGGTTCCCAATGGTAAACTTACATTCATGCTCTCTCTCTCACAGGCAGGATCTCAATCACAGACATACTCTCTTTCACATATACAGGCTCTCAATCATTCACATACATGCAATCTCTCACTCACACACACAGGATCTCAAACACACATGCTTGCTCGCTCATTCACTCTCTCTCTCCCCCTCCCCCCCCCCGGGAACTCGCGGCAGCAGCAGCCACCTCCCAACGCTAACCTCCTTCATTTTCAGCCCTCGCGGAGGCGAAGGCGGAGTCCCATCGGCCGCGGTTGAAGATTTTCATTTTCCTCCGAGCCGCGCTGCAGTCTTCTTCCCGTCGGACACTAGCGTGCCTGCGCGGGTCTTCCCGCGCAGGCACCCGATGCTCTCCACTTCCTCTTCCGGGCCGCGGGAAGAAGAGAGCACCGGCGTGCTCTCTTCTTCCCGCGGCCCGGAAGAGGAAGTGGAGAGCATCGGGTGCCTGCGCGGGAAGACCCGCGCAGGCACCCGATGACTCCAGCGCGGGCACCCGGCTGACACCCGATGACTCCCGCGCAGGCACCCGGATGACTCCAGTCGGCGTGCTTTCTTCTCCTCCCCCCCGCGGCCCGGAAGAGGAAGTGGTGAGCATCGGGTGCCTGCGCGGAAGAAGAGACCACGCTAGTGTGGTCTCTTCTTCCCGCGCAGGCACCCGATGCTCTCCACTTCCTCTTCCGGGCCGCGGGGGGGGGGGGGGGGGGAGGAGAAGAGAGCACGCCGGTGCCGCTGACTCCAGCTGTCCTGCCGCGTTCCGCCCGGGATGACAGCATTTTAAGCCCGGGCGGCGGAGGACCGGGGAGCAGCTGGGTCACCGCGAAGTATGGCGACACTTGTCTGCGAGCCAGATGCAGCCCTCAAAAGAGCCATATCTGGCTCGCGAGCCATGGGTTCCCGACCCCTGTTCTATAGCATGAGAAAGTTACACATACAACAAAATCTCTTCTGTAGCTATTTCTCAGGGCACAGGCAGCTCAGCTCAGATTTGCACACAGGAATTGAATGCCAAATACAGAATCCACAGAACAAACAGGGACCCAAGACCATAAGTCCAGAGGGCATCCCAGGAGCTGGCAAGAACCAGCAGCAAAGTCCAAACAGTAGGCCGGAGCCAGGAGCCAGATCATAAGAGAGGACGTGAGGGCTGAAGCTCCATGTGGCTGTTAAACCAGCAATCTTCTTGAGTATCTGCTGCTTTTATGTACACCAGGTCCATCAGGGTTCATCCCTCCCCTGAACCAGGCATCTCATCTTGGGAGGGGAAGTGTCTGTGTCCTGCTGGTGGAACGCAGATTACTACCCAGGAATCCACTCCCCTTGTGCTGGAGTGGATTGCAGGAAAATATCATCCCGGGGGATTTTTTCAAAACCTTGTGCACTTTCTCTGCAGCACATGCATCAACAAGCCAAGTCGACACTGAAACCCAGCAGAATTAAGTCCAAATATCTCCAAAATAAATGTCACATTTTTCCTAAATAACTAAGAAATAGAGCATTCTCTAGACCTGTAGTGAGTAAACAAAGCTGTAGACCCCCATTCCATCCATGCAAATCAGTTGGGGCCACACCACAAGTCTGCGTAGCAGAATACCGCACCTTAGACACACATGTAGAACACAGACAGACCCTCACCAAATACAAAATGTAGAGATAATAAGGTATAAATAGAAACATGCAGACAAAAAGTGAACTTGAAACCGCAACAAGCCAAACTACATAAGAACATAAGAAAATGCCATACTGGGTCAGACCAAGGGTCCATCAAGCCCAGCATCCTGTTTCCAACAGTGGCCAATCCAGGCCATAAGAACCTGGCAAGTACCCAAAACCTAAGTCTATTCCATGTAACCATTGCTAATGGCAGTGGCTATTCCCTAAGTGAACTTAATAGCAGGTAATGGACTTCTCCTCCAAGAACTTATCCAATCCTTTTTTAAACACAGCTATACTAACTGCACGAACCACATTCTCTGGCAACAAACTCCAGAGTTTAATTGTGCGTTGAGTAAAAAAGAACTTTCTCCGATTAGTTTTAAATGTGCCCCATGCTAACTTCATGGAGTGCCCCCTAGTCTTTCTATTATCCGAAAGAGTAAATAACCGATTCACATCCACCCGTTCTAGACCTCTCATAATTTTAAACATCTCTATCATATCCCCCCTCAGCCGTCTCTTCTCCAAGCTGAAAAGTCCTAACCTCTTTAGTCTTTGCTCATAGGGGAGCTGTTCCATTCCCCTTATCATTTTGGTAGCCCTTCTAAGTACCTTCACCATCGCAATTATATCTTTTTTGAGATGCGGCGACCAGAATTGTACACAGTATTCAAGGTGTGGTCCCACCATGGAGCGATACAGAGGCATTATGACATTTTCCGTTTTATTCACCATTCCCTTTCTAATAATTCCCAACATTCTATTTGCTTTTTTGACTGCCGCAGCACACTGAACCGACGATTTCAATGTGTTATCCACTATGACACCTAGATCTCTTTCTTGGGTTGTAGCACCTAATATGGAACCCAACATTGTGTAATTATAGCATGGGTTATTTTTCCCTATATGCATCACCTTGCACTTATCCACATTAAATTTCATCTGCCATTTGGATGCCCAATTTTCCAGTCTCACAAGGTCTTCCTGCAATTTATCACAATCTGCTTGTGATTTAACTACTCTGAACAATTTTGTGTCATCTGCAAATTAGATTATCTCACTCGTCGTATTTTTTTCCAGATCATTTTAAATATATTGAAAAGTAAGGGTCCCAATACAGATACCTGAGGCACTCCACTGTCCACTCCCTTCCACTGAGAAAATTGTCCATTTAATCCTATTCTCTGTTTCCTGTCTTTTAGCCAATTTGCAATCCACGAAAGGACATCGCCACCTATCCCATAACTTTTTACTTTTCCTAGAAGCCTCTCATGAGGAACTTTGTCAAACGCCTTCTGAAAATCCAAGTATACTACATCTACTGGTTCACCTTTATCCACATGTTTATTAACTCCTTCAAAAAAGTGAAGCAGATCTGTGAGGCAAAACTTGCTTTGGGTAAATCCTTGTTGACTTTGTTCCATTAAACCATGTCTTTCTATATGTTCTGTGATTTTGATGTTTAGAACACTTTCCACTATTTTTCCTGGCACTGAAGGCAGGCTAACTGTCTGTAGTTTCCCGAATCACCCCTGGAGCCCTGTTTAAATATTGGGGTTACATTTGCTATCCTCCAGTCTTCAGGTACAATGGATGATTTTAATGATAGGTTACAAATTTTTACTAATAGGTCTGAAATTTCATTTTTTAGTTCCTTCAGAACTCTGGGGTGTATACCATCCGGTCCAGGTGATTTACTACTCTTCAGTTTGTCAATCAGGCCTACCACATCTTCTAGGTTCACCGTGATTTGATTCAGTCCATCTGAATCATTACCCATGAAAACCTTCTCCATTACGGGTACCTCCCCAACATCCTCTTCAGTAAACACTGAAGTAAAGAAATAATTTAATCTTTCCGCGATGGCCTTATCTTCTCTAAGTGCCCCTTTAACCCCTCGATCATCTAACGGTCCAACTGACTCCCTCACAGGCTTTCTGCTTCGGATATATTTTAAAAAGTTTTTACTGTGAGTTTTTGCCTCTACAGCCAACTTCTTTTCAAATTCTCTCTCTGTATGGAATGGAAAAACAAATATCATTCCTCACTAAACATCAAACAATAACATCAAGAAATATAAAGCATCAATCATAATAGTAAAACCAAACTCACAAAAAGAATAAATATTTCAAAACAGCTGATGAAAAGATCATCCAATGTTTACAAACATATAACATTGTTTTTTTAATTTCCCAAACCGATAAAATATTTCAAAATAGCAAATACAGCAAACACCCCCCAATAATTAAAATTAAAGCTAAAATAAATCCCCTGCTCTCCATATCTGGGAACTTTAGATTCCAGTCACCCTGAGATTGTCATGGATTAGGAAGGGGTGGGAGATATGCACAACTTTCTCCTCTTACTAACACACACGTTCATTCTCACACAAACTCCCTTATATTCTCTCTCACACATGCTCACTAGATCACATGCCGTCTCTTGTACATGCTCACAGACATGCTCACTGTGTCACACACTCACGCTCTTGTTCACAAACATGCTCACTGGCTCATTTGCAATTTCATATATTCACTGACTCAGTCGCTCTCTTTTACAGTCCTCTTGCTCAAACTTATGCTCATTGGCGCACTCATTCTCTCTCGCTCACAAACATGCTCTGGTAACCACATAAGCCCGACTGTATTATGCAGTGCAACAATGGAAAAACAGAAACATTATCACAACTCACAAAACATCAAGCAATAAAATCAAGAGATATAAGACATCATTCATAATATTAAAACCATGAAAAGAATGAATTTATCAAAGCAGCCAGCAAACATAGGGGGCCCATTATTCAACGCGTGTTCAGCGCTACTTAGCCGGATAAGTAGGATTTATGTGGATAAGTAGCGGTCGCTGAATATGCGCTTACATTTAGTGGCTGCTGCTTAGCCACACAAGTCCCTTATATGGCTAAAAAGCTAGCTGCATAAAGTTGTGGGCGGGCAGTAGGTGGAGCGACTTAGTTTCATAAGTTATGGGGCTAAGTAGCAATATTTTGTCTTAGCCTCAAGAGTTTACCAGCTACGTTAGATGGTTATAACTGATACGTCTTAGTACAAATATATATATGCTTATTTTCAGCGACAAGGCCGAGCTGCTGAATATACAGTGTAAGCTAGCCGGATGAGTTCTATCTGGCCAAGTTACTTAAATGGCCATCTTTAAATATTGGGCCCCAAATGATTTATAAAGTCACATAAATGTGTTCTAATATTTCCCAAACACCAATAAAATATTTCAAAACAGCAGACACATGAAATAACACCCCAAAATTTAAAACCATAAATAATTAAAAAATCTCCAGCTCTCCATCCCATTAGATAGACAAATACCCGGCATCTTTTGATTTCCCAGAGATTGTTGTGGATTTAGGTGAAGAAGGCCACACAATCTTTATCCTCTCTCTCTCTCCTTCACACACATAGGCACTCTCTTTCTCATACACATGCAGGCACTCACACACACATGCAGGTTCTCTTTCATTCTCTCATGGACACATGTGGGCTCTCACTTTCTCATGCACACATGCGGGTACTCTCATACAAACATGTAGCTGCGCTCTCTCTCATACACATGCAGGCGCTCACTCTCATGCACATATTTAGGCTCTCTTTCATATACACTTGCAAGATCTCTCTCTTTCATGCACACTTGCAGGCTCACTCTCATGCACATATTCAGGCTCTCTCTCATGCACATATACAGGTGCTCTTTCATACACACATGCAGGCTCACTCTCATGCACATATTCAGGCTCTCTCTCATGCACATATACAGGTGCTCTTTCATACACACATGCAGGCTCACTCTCATGCACATATTCAGGCTCTCTCTCTTTCATACACACAAAAGCTCTCTCATACACACACAAAGGCTCACTCTCATGCACATATTCAGGTGCTCTCTCTCTCTTTCATAAACACATGCTGATGCTGTCTCTCTCTCTTTCACACACACACACACACACACACACACACACACAGAGCTCTCAGGTGTCCTCCTTTCTTCTGAGCCTTGGTCGAGCCCGCACCGTTCGTTTATTGCCGGAGGGGGAAGTGGGAGGAAACGGCCCTACAACTGCCAGATGCTTCCTGTTGCTGAGCCTGTAGGCCTTTCTTCAGGCTGCGCTGACACTTCCCTCGGGCTGAGACAGGCCAGGCTCCGTCGCAGCCCCTCCAGCAGGCTGCCTGACCGCGCTGATACTTCCCTTGGGCCACAAGGGGTCGGGCTCCGTCGCAACCCCGCCGACACCTCTCTCGGGCTGCGTCAAGTTCTGTGGCAATCCGCCAGCAGGAGCTGAGATAACCACATGACCAGTGCAACCGGCCCACTGGGGGATGCCCGATCCCCCGATAGGCCAGTCTGCCCCTGCCTTGTGCTCTGGTGGTTTCTCTGCTGACTCTTCCTGCTCTTTATTCTTCAAATCCAGACATGCCTTATGCTTTTAGTGATAGATATTCAAACATAGCAGATTAAGGCCTAGAATCGGGAATATGGTGCGTCACCGGCCACAAAAAAAAAAGGGGCGTGGTTATGAAAAACGTTTGAGATTTTGCTTCGCATAGCTAAAAATCGTGACACGTGATAATTTTATTTTATTTTTTAAATTATTGTGTGCTTATCACGGTGCGCTATGCAATAGTGCTTTGTGCGCCCAAACTGGGAAATGAGCACACAAGTTGGGCCAATAAGCACAGAATGGGTTTTAAAAGCCGTCTGAGTATGTGCGAATCTCCCACTACGTGCACACGTGTAAATATCGATAAAGCGGTGGAGCCCAGGCATACAGGGGAGGCCAATAAATGTGCGCGCATATACGTAAGGGCACAGGGTGCATGCCAGGGTCCCTTTCTTCGTAATTTAACTACTGCTATGGATGGCGTGTAGGGCAGAAAAGGAAAACAATCTTGATTAGTCAGTGGACTATTATGGGTAATAAAATGGGGGCAACCATTGTAACACAGGCACGTATATGCGCACTTGGTATCAAATAGGCTGAAAGTGCCTACGTGTGCGTGCACATGCGTGTGCAAATCTCGATTCCATCACCTCACTGGACCAGTGAAGCAGCCAATATCCCATTACTATTAGGCTGATGCAATATCATGCGCATAAAAAAAAAAACGTGCGTCCAACGTGGGTGCTTGACGCAATACGCAAATGAGCTGCTGCGCTAAGAGAGGCGCAAAATGGATAATTTGTGCGTCCCTAGTGCTATGCATAGAGCACCCAGGAAAAGTGGCTGTGCGTCCACAACAGCCTGGCCAGAGCTCCCTCTCCACCCTCCCGGCAGGGTTGTTCCCTTTTCACTGACCAATCCCCTTTCAGGACAGCCTTCTGAAAGGGGATTGGTCCTTTTACTGAATTGTGACAGCGAACAGACCAATCGGCAAGAAGTGAAGCAGTGAATAAATTAATATTAAGTGCCCTGTAGTGTGCAGGTTACCAAAATGGACACTCAATTTATGAGTGCCTGTTTTATCCCGCAGCAGCTAATTTAATGGCACAATAAGCACGCACAATATACACGGCCCTGAGCGTGTATATTGTGCGCCCCGAAATTATTTTTTACATCAAGACTTTTTTTTTGCATGGTGCTGCTTTCTACAATGATACTAAGTAGGAGGAACCACAGAAAAGCAGTTTTTTTTGTTTTTATGTTGAGCCCGTGACGCGTGGGAAGACTTTATGCCTGCTCTGGGCAAAAAAGTACGCCTTGGGCGCACGGGGATTTTTTTTTGCATCACGGGGTAACAGCCTCATCTACATGGAATTTACATGTGCTGAGTGCTATTAGCTATGCGCGAGTTTGGATCCTCTTACTGCGTCCAAGCGCTTGTTAACCTGGGCGCTAGGCTCAGCGCACGATATTGCATCGGCCTGTTAGAATAGTTTGGAAGTCAGGGCAGGTAAGAAAAGGTTTTTTATTTGGCCCAGCAGGTCTGTGTAAGTTTGTATGAGCAAAGACCTCGTTTTCAGGATCACGATATTAGCTGCAGTTATAGCGATAACAGAGGCTATTCCACGATAAAATCTTTCCCCCTCTCTTCTGCACCAAAAAAAGATGTTATTTTTGACATTAAATCCTGCGTTAGTGTGCATTAAATTTTCGCTACATGCAGTAGGAGTCCCTTATTTGCATAAAAAGCTAGCTTTTGCATACTCATTATAAAATTTGCATACAAACGCACGACGGGATAAAGATTGCGCGTTAATCACGCTATGAGGCTCTAATATGATTTGATGAATAACCCTATAAGTAAGCTAAGCCAGCGAAGAGGAGTAGCCTAGTGGTAAGAGCAGTAGGCTTCAAACCATGAAAACCAGGGTTCAGATCCCATTGCTGCTCCTTGTGCCCTCGGGCAAGTCACTTCACCCTCCATTGCCTCAGCTACAGATAGGGCCGGAAACTTTTAAACAGCCACATAAGCGCACATGTGCTCGCACATGCCGGCTCGCAGCAAAGGAGACGGCCATTTTATAACATACGTGCGTATATGTGGAGAAGGACATTTAAGATATTCGAATGCAGTAGGAGGGTGCATCTGACGTACAAGCTCCTTCACAGGACAATACTGATGCCCTGTGTTTTATGCTCGTATCGCTGCCTCCGTGTCTAGGGCTTGTTGGAGGGGGTGTGTGGTCAAGATGGGACTTATCTGCATATGTGGCGGTGTTTTCCATATGTATTCACCTTCTGGAAGGAGCTGCAAAAGGGGATGAGCAGATGCCTGATTGTGCTGGTGCAGCTTCCACCACGCGGGTGCTTTTTGGGGGACACGGGTATACTACCTCTTAACAGGCCTCAAAGGACGCTGTGTGATCAGATGGTGCTGCTGGCCACTCGTTTTACCGTGGCAACTCTTTGGAAGACGATTCCCTCACTGTCACGCTGGTATAAACAGCTTGCAGAGGTTGCCACGATTAAAAAGCTTACATATTCATTGCAGCACAAATCTTCAGTATATGAAGGAGTGTGAGGCCCATACTGGCCCATGCATCCTGTTTAAGATACAACCAAGTTTGAAGATTGGATTATAATGAGAGATATATTCTTTAACGCTGGGTTTTTTTGTTTTTACGATGACCTGTTGTGTACTGCATGGTGTTTGTATACTATTTCTGGTACTGTTTGTTGCTGTTACAAATAAACAGTTAAAAAAAAAAATAGGCTGAAAGTGTGTATATGTGCACGCAATTTTAAGTGGGCGCACATATGTGTGCGCAAATCTCGCGCCCGTCGTATAAGAGGGGGGAATTTTTAAAGGGTCACGTGTCCATGCCATGGCCAGTGTCGCCAGTTCGTTCCCAGTTAGCCCTGACCCTTAAAACCCTGCTGACTAGCCTAGATTTTTTTATTTTATTTCTTGCACGCCGTCCACATCTACAGTAAAATTATGTGGCAGGGGACCCTGGCGTGCGCCGTGTGTGCGTTAAAATATTTATGTGCGCATTTCATGTTAAAGTCCCGCCCGGACCACGCCCATTCCCGCCTCTTTTTGGGGCTCTCTCACTTGTGCGCACGTGGACGCATTTTGAAATCTGTGCAGTGCGTGCTGGCCGGACACACTCGCGTGTCTCCCGGCTTTGGTGCTTGCCGTGCTCTTAAAATTCACCTATTAGAATGTGAGCCCTCTGGAGATAGAGAAATACCTACGGTGCCTGAATGTAATGCACTATGAAGCGCCTGAAAAGCAGAATATAAATCAAACACACAAAAATAACTTCCAAGTTATGTCCAGCAGCACGGCTATGAAGAAATCACTAGTTAGCCGGATAAATCTTATATCCGGCTAACTTTAGACCTGCTTTTGAGCAGATCTAAGTTAAGCAGGTAAGTTTTTGAATATTGCTGCTTATCTAGCTAAATTAGCTGGATAGGTAGCTCCTTCCTGGATAAGTACTTAGCTGGCTACGTGGCGGCCGCTGGACGGGACTGGATATTCAGCCTCCGCCACTTACCGGAATATCGGCCTGTGTTGGGTTCCTCTCAATCCAGCTTTCACTGCTTCCCCTTTTTCTTGCATTCCTTCTCTGTCCATTCTGTCTGCATCTTTCTCTTCTCTCTTGTAATGCTGTGACTTGGGGGTTGTACTTACTATTTACTCATTATAGGGATCAATTCACTCAGCTTTAGGAATTAGGAACATTTCTATCAGAGAGTTTTCCATTAACTTCAGAGGATAAAAATAATAGGAAAAAAAAATGTCACAAGTAATCCATAAAAAATTACTGTATGCTATTAAATTTGCTTTTTGGAAAAAAATACTAAGCTAATTTAAATTTGTAATTTTAAATGTCTTGTGTTAAGCATTTATTTATATGACGTAGCATAAATATTCACGTCCATGAAATCCGTTGTAGCCAATCAACATTCCAGAGGACTGCATTGGCTAAAATTATAATTTTATATGGAAATGCAAATTTCCATTTAAATTATATGTAAATTCAACCGGGGCACTGCCAAATAGGTAAAAGGGAGGCCAAGAGTCCATTGTTTTTTAACCTTCTTCGGATGCCTGTCTTTCAGATTTTGCAGCCATGATTCAGAATAGAAAGAAAAGGTTACTCTTTTCTCCCTGCCACCTTTGCTTGCCCCGGTAGCGGCACTCTAAGGAGACCCTTGTGCCCCGTGACCCCTGAGTTCTCCAGGAACCCCTTGCAACTTCCAACAACTCCACGGTTTCAGCCATGGGCAGATTCCTCTTGAATGAAGCAAGGAAGACTGGAAATGTGTCCCACCTGCACCTCCCCTCCGAGTCAATCAGAAGCCAAGCGAAGCGAATGCAGCGTCGTTTCTCTGGCTATGGAGTCCAATTCTTTTTTTACTCTTACCAAGCTTTCAGTGCCACCAGGAAGGCAGTAATTTCTCTCAGCACTCAAGCTTTTATTTTTAGTAATATAAAAACAAACAAAAAAACCCCACACAAACCAATTGCTGGTAGAATTATTTCAGCTTGCCTGCTTCTCGGTAAAAGGTTTTGGAAACTGTAATAGCCACTGCAATGGAGCAGTCTAAATCACCGCCATTATTCCCTAACACAGATCAACTGAAGCCGTCCGGATGTCCCTCTGTCCCCATTGCTTCTCTGCAGCCAACAGGGTGGATGATGAACCCCTTTCCCAGGTCAAAGGAGCGATTCGGCCAAGCTGGGGAATACAACAAATAGACGCTGTTCGTGTTTTAAAAAAAATTCATTTCTTTCGTTTTGTCTGAAATAAAACGAAACAAGCAACAAATGAATAATAAAAAAAAAATAAACAAAAATGAAAAAGACGTCTGTGTACACACCTAAGAGGGATATCGTGGAACTCTTCCTTTAAAAGCAGCCAAAAGAAGGCGCCCAAATGGGACTTTTTACAAACCTTTTCCTGACTTATGCTTTGGTTTCCATTCAAGGGGCAGGGGGATGGCGTAAACAGTACAAGAGCGTCAGCTGCAGCTCCCTCGCTTTTTTACAGAGAAGAGAAAGAAAATGAAAAAATGAAGTTTTCCTCCCGTCGGAGAGAAAGGGAAGCCCGTCTGGATTCACTCCTCCCCTGAGCAATAGTCCATTTATTCGGTAGCGAGGCCTCAGGGGGGGCAAATAAACGTCTCCAGCAGTGGAGCAGAACTGGATAATAAATGCGTTTAATCAGGATCTGCTTTCCGAGGACTGCAAATATTAGCTTTAGGAGAGCATCAAAACACCGTGAACAGCATCTGAATATCTCCGTTTCCGCTAGAAGACATTCCAGAAAAGCTCCTTTTTAGCTACCATTTGCCAAACCAAGCCCCATCAGCTGGGATGTAGAGAGGATTGGGCGTGGAGGTGGGGCCGGGGGCTAGACTTGCTCTGGATATGAAGAAATGTAACCCCGCTTCTATCAGGCTGGATTCAAGGTCTACCGGGGATTGTATACAATTTCTTTCAACACGTTAACCACTCTTCCCACCCTCCAGCGCCAGGAGCTTCACCAATGCGATCAATGGACTGTTTGGGAAATAGCTGTCTTTCTTCTAGAGTCTTTATTTTATTATTTGTTTGAGGCAATGAAGGTAAAAACCATGGGAACCAAGGCTGGTGTAGTTGTTGCTGGAAAAGGATTAGCGTAGATCGAGTCTTGAGAAAGTGGGTTCAAGGTAAGAACCCGTAAAGGCTCACCTTCATCCTAGATAAAAGCAGGGGACGTGAGGGCGGATAAAGGACACGCGCGGCCCACCTAAGCCACCCACCCATCCTGCCCAGTCTTACCTCCCCTTCTTCTCCCTAAGAGATGCTCTGTGCCTGTTCCGTGCTTTCTTGAACTTTGATACTGCCCTTGCCTCCACCGCATCCACTGTGGGGTCGTCCCATGCATCCCACCGCCCTTTTTGTGAAGAGAGATTTCCTTCGCTTACTCCTGAGGCTACCTCTTCAGCTTTCCTCTGGAGCCTGCAACGTCTGCAGGTGAAACATTTGAAAAATACGCCCTCGTCCTTTTGAAGATATCCCCAAGTCAGTTCTTCCTTTCTCTCTCGGGCTTTTTATTTGCTGTCTTTTGGGATTGAGGCGTGGGGCAGATCTTCCATCTTTCTCTTGAAAGCCTAGATCTTATGGGACTCCTGGAGCAGTCACAATCTGGCCAGGCGGTACCTTACGTGTGCACTGGATCCTGGCAGGGGGCTGCTTACTAATAAAAATGCCACGAGTCCCTGTTTTTGATTTCTTGTATCAGATTGTTTCCAGATGTCTCTAAAAATCACCCGGAAGAAAAGGGAGAAGTTCCTTCTTTTGAAGCCCAGAGGACTGCAGTTGGCAGGCTGATTTCTCCTAAGGCTTCCAACAAAATGTCTTTACTTAATAAATACCAGGGAGTTAGGTACAAACATTTTGACCCTGCCACCCCCAAGGACCCCAAAGATTTGATCATCTTTGGGGCTGTCAACTAGTTCTTAGAGGCTACTTGGAAATCAGATTTGCATTTGTTAACTGCTGTTTACCTTTGTTTCTTGCTTAGATTTTCACATGTTTGTGTCTCGGATCCTCTTCCTTATTTTTGGACTTGCAGAACCTGCCAGATTAATGTATGGTTTAATGCTTTAATCTTCTCGCCTGTTTCTTTCTTTTCTTTTCTATACATTGTTAACGGCCGCCCTTTTTCATAACAATCGTTTTGCTCCATTGCACCATTTATAAATAATAGAAATAACATAGTCATATTTTTCCAAAAGTACAGCTGGAGATAAGTTCATGCCCAGTACAGCTCGCTGGTGAATTCTCATTCAGTCTGCATTAACTTTCCCATTGCTAATTTGCACATAACTTTGCTTAGTCACAGATTGGAATGAAAATGGTTTGATAATGGGATTCAGGATTTTCAGGATGCCTTGGATATTGGTAAAATAGAATCCCGAACACAGCCTTCCTCTGGGCTGGATGCGTTGGGTTCCTTTTGTTTACCTGCCAGAATGTTCTTGAGGTTTCACTGACGGCATTGCTCTGCTTGGCTTTTCGATTTCTCAATGCGGAGAATCAGTTGATATCTCATCTTGTTGGGTGCTCTTCACTGCGGTAAACAGCTTGCTAAGGTTTATTATTCTCCCTTTTCTTCAGTCGAAGTTGTGCGAGAGGAAACTGCAGCAGAGGTCACCAAGGTGTTACTGAGTCTCTTATGCAACTGTTCATTAGCTTTCAATAATGCAAAGGGCAATCAGGCACAGATGCCTTCCTGATTGAACACGAACACACACACACACACACACACAAAAGAAATGCCAACTGAGATCCGTTGTCTAGAAAACCAAAACTCTGCGCATAGATTGATTGTCTTTGTCAGGAAAAACAAAACAAAACCCAGACAGACATATGTAACCCCGACTTCGGGCAGCAGATAGTGATCGGGGGCCGTGAAAGAATTTATAAAGTTCTCGGGTCTTGATCTCTCTGCACCAGCTGAGCTCTCACACAAGTCTCTCTTCCCAGGGCCTGACCTCTTTCTTATTGGGGGAAGGGATTCCTCCTTCAGGGCCCGGCACAACTCTTCTACTGCTGGGGGTGCTGTAAGGTGCCAGAAGTTATACACAGGGGCGTCTACCATCCTTACTTTACTGAGGATGAATCAGAGGAGTGCATGGCACAGTGCAAAGCAATCCTTAGCACCACAGCAGGGTCTCTTCAGTTCACAGCCTTTCCCCTGTCTCTTACTATCAGGAGAGGGAAACACTCGCCCTCCAGGGCATGGATTAAATGAGGAGCCCAACTGGACGGGGCCTCCTTGTGAGGGCAGGAAACCCCTCCCCCCCTCCAAGCTGGCAAAACTGGATAACACAGAGTCCCAAATTCCTCTCTCCCCAGGGGTGAAGACTCCAGGTCTGACACTGGTCTTAGCTGTCCTATGTCTTTCTCGACTCCTCTCACTCTTTTGAATCCCACAATGGAGGGGATCCACGCTGGAATTAGGGTTGCCAACTTTTCCACAGACTCAAGGACTAAGGGGGAGGCAATCCTCCCCTCCCCTCATATGCATACATTTGCATAAAATAAAATCAAGAAACATAAAAAGAATAAAACCATACTAATTAAAAGAAAAACTATTTCAACAAATATCCAATTGGTAAATTTAAAAAAGTTTTTAAACAGCAACAACATTTTTCAGACATAATAATTAACACCCAATAATTAAAACTAATGATTAAGAATTCCCTACTTCCCATATCTGTGAATTCTAGATTCTAGAGACTATGTAGTTATTGTGGATGGACAGTGTGCATGGTCTTATCTTTCTCTCTCTCTCACACACACACTCACACTCTAAAACAGGGGTATCTAAACTCAGTCATCAAGGGCCTCAATCCAGTCAGGTTTTCAGGATTGCCAGAATGAATAGGCTTGAAATCTGCATGTACTGCCACCATTGTATGCAATAGACCTGATGCCTATTCATTGCGGAAATCCTAAAAACCTGTCTGGATTGCACCTCCTGAGGATAAAGTTTGGAGACCTCTGCTCTTTTTTAACACACATTCGTTCTCACGCACATGATTAATTAGGGCCAGATTAAGGAATGGGAATGCTCACACACATACTGAGACTCACAGTCGCACACATGCATGCAGTCTCACACACGTGCATGCAGACTGACAGGCTGGGGAGGGATGACCTGCTCCTGATGGGGAGGGTGAGGGCTAGGTTGCATTCCGAGTGGGAGTTGGAATTGCTCTAGCGTGCGTGTGTGTGAGTGTGTGTGAGAGAGCGTGTATGTGAGACAGTGTGTGTGTGTGTGTGTGAGTTGTGAGTGTGCGTGACAGTATGTGTGTGTGTATGTGTGAGCATATGTGTGTGTGAGTTGTGAGTGTGCGTGACAGTGTGTGTGTGTGTGTGTGCGTGTGAGTGAGTGTGTGTGTGTGAGCATGTGTGTGAGAGCCTATAAATTGCAGCCTGGGGAAAGAGGGAGATGGGAGGACGCTCAGTAGTTACTCATTGATGTGGGCTGCTTGAGATGGGGGATTTTTCTGGAATAACTGGGATGCTGTAGCACTGGCCTTGGCAAAATGAGGGGGCAAAGTAAATGCTGCTAGGAGGGAGGTGTACGGCAGAGAGGAGACCAGAGCGGTGCCGGGAAGGAAGGGGTGGAAAGGGGAGCCAGGGCAGACAGGCCTGAGGTGGTACCACCCATCTGCCTCCTCTGGGCAAAAGTAAGGGGCAGGCGGAGAGAGACAGGGCTGAAAGGTGAAGAGGGGGGCGGGCAAGAGAGGTGAGGGCTGGCGGCAGGTGAGAAGGGGCTGAAGGAAAAGGGCAGGGAGGGGCGCGAGAGCAAGAGGCAATGGGGATGGGAGGAGGAGGATGGGGAGAGAGGAGGAGGCTGGCCGGGGGGGGGGGGGGGAGGAGAAGAAAAGTCCCTTTCCTCCCCCACAGCTTCTTCCACCTTTAGCAAACTCCTCCTCTTTTCCCTTCAGCCCCTCCCCAGTGCGCTTGTCCCATTCCCCTGCCCTGTCGCCCCATTTAGTCCCCTTTCTCCCTCTGTCTTCTGCCTCTTTCCCCTCTTCTCTTTGGCTTCCCTCCTACTTGCCCCTATTTTATTTTCACTTCACTCCCTCGCCAGTTATCTTGCTCTCTCTAATGCCCCCACCCCGCCCTACTCCTTGCTCCTGCTTTGCTCCCCAGACACCGCCTCTCCTGCTCCTCCCATCCATCCATCCACTGTTTTCCATAACCATGGTCCCTGTCCTGTCCTGTCCAGTGGGCAGCAAGAGCTGACCTGACCCCCATGTGACCTGGTGGTCCTGGTTTGCGGGTCTGGACTCTGGATGGGAGACAGGTGCGCCACGCAGCAGCCCGGGCAAAAACGTTTTTTTTTTTAACTTGCTTGCTGGGGAAATTACATCTTGATGCAACTTCTTTTGCAGGTAAGTTGCAGGCAGGGGGAGGATCAAAGCTTGCCTTGCCAATCATTCACTCGCAGCAGCTCTCTAATTGTTGGGACTGGTGGGGCCATGGCCCCTGTGGACCACCCCTTTCTGATGCACCCGCCCTGTAGGCTGTGAGAGCCTGAGCATGTGCAGAAGCCTCTTTTGTTCCTGGCATGTGTCCAGCTAGCCGATTCGTGCAGCAGCCAGAAGCAAAAGGTAATCTGATTGGCCCCCAGCCCGGCCACCATTTTTCTAACTCTGCTGGTTACAATATTCAAGTAAACATCAAAATTATTTACAGCATCAAATACAATGTTAATCCTTATAACCCCTCCCCATATACCCCACCCTCAGAATAAAACAAAACATTATATTGAACATCCCCTCCCATCCTGCCAAAACCCACCCTCCATCAAGTAGGAGGCCCGCACAGGCCCCGCTCTATCCATTCAATAAAATCAGCCCAAACACCCTTAAAACATCTAAGCTTCTCCCAAGTCACTTAGCGCTACTGCACATCTCATCGCTCAACACCCAAACAGACCACGGGTTACCTAGGATGCGGCACACCAGGGGCCGCAAAAACCTAAATCCATCACCAGAGCTGACATGACTGATTCTACTTCTGGGCACAGGGTGGACATACTGTGCAGCCAAGGAGTCAGGATTTTTTTTTTTTCTTTCAGTTTACAAGAAAACAAGAGTTTCCCCCCTCAAACTAGTGGATGCTGAGGGACCGCCCTTTGAAGCAACAGGAAATATGTCCTTTAAACTCTCTCTGCAATCTTGGGCAGTGTTTCCCGGCCTTCTCCTGGCAGCACACCTAATCAGTCAAGTTTTTAGGATTGCCATAATGAATATGCATGAGATAGGTTTTGCATACATTGGCGATTCGGGCAGGGTATGTAAATCTATCTCAATCACGGGGCGAATTGTAAGAAAATATCAGCCCAGGAGATTTTTTCAAAATAGGCCCAAGGGTTTATATGCTCGATACCCTTGTGCGTTGTCTGTGCAGCACATGCTTCAACAGCTCCCAAAAGCATTGGATGTTGACCCTTGAGAGGATCATGTGACCTGCAGCCAAACTATCTCAAACGCAAATTCCTCATTTATCCTAAATAACTAAGAAGAACCCTATGCCAGGGATGATCAAAGTGAACTGCAGTCCCCCTTCCATCCAGTCAACTGGCTGGCCCTGTGCCCACCAAAAGTCTGGTGAACACAGTAAATGACAGCAGAAAAAGACCCAACTAGTCCATCCAGTCTGCCCAGCATAGAAACATAGAAGTGATGGCAGAAAAGGACCCAATGGCCCATCCAGTCTTCCCAGCAAGCTCCCATAAGTTACCAGTTTCCCATACTTATCAGTTACTCAGTCCGCCAAGGTCAGGGCTCTTGTTGGTTACTGTTTGAGTCCAATTTCCTCCCCCTCTGTTGCTCAATCAGAGAGCAATGTTGGAGTTTGCATCAGAAGTGTAGTATTAGGCCTTTTAGTCAAGGGTAGTAACTGCCGCATCAAGCAAGTTACCCCCATGCTTATTTGTTTTCCCAGACTGGACAGTTCAATGTCCTTGTTGGTTGTTGTCTGAATCCAATTCCTCTTTACCTCTTTTTCTCCTGCCGTTGAAGCATCGAGCAATGATGGAGTTGCATCACAGTATGAAGGCTTATTTGTTAAGGGTAGAATCTGCCATATCAGCAAGTTACCCCCAAGCCTCTTACTCCATTCCCCTCCCCCTTGCCTTTAGGGATCCACAGTGTTTTTCCCGTGCCCTTTTGAAATCTTGTACAGTTTTTGCTTTCACCACCTCCTCTGGCAAGGCATTCCAGGTGTCCACCACCCTCTCCGAGAAGAAATATTTCCTGACATTGATTCTGAGTCGTCCTCAGCAAGACTTTTATTTCTTTCAGGGTAATAACTGCTGCTCCGCTTTTCTTCATTTTCATCCTTTAGCTGCTATGGCTCCTCTGTGTTTATCCCGCACCCTTTTGAACTTCATCACCTCTTCCAGGAAGGCATTGCATGCATCCACCCACCTTCGAGGAATATTTCCTAACACTGTTCTTATCCCCTTGGAGTTTCATATCATCACCCTAGTTCTACAGATTTCTTTCCATCGGAAAAGGTTTTATTCTTGTGCATCATTAATGCATTCCAGGAATTTAAAAGTCTGCATCATATCTCCCCTATCTTTCCAGTCCTCCAGGGAATACATATCCAGGTCTTTCAGACTCACTTCATATGGATTTTGATGCAGACCCCTCTCTATTTTGGTTGCCTTTCTCTGGGCTGCTTCCATCCTGTCTCTATTTCTTTTGAGATACAGTCTCTCTCATGTATATATAGATCCTGGATTCCTGACCTCTTGTTAAAAGTTTCTTGCCAACCAATCAGGTCTTGAACAAGTTGCTAAGTGAAGAGGCAATCACACTGCCAACCAGTGGCTCAGACACAGACACACATTCTGCTATGTGATGCTGCTCATGTGCTCATAAGAACATAAGAAATTGCCATGCTGGGTCAGACCAAGGGTCCATCAAGCCCAGCATCCTGTTTCCAACAAAGGCCAAACCAGGCCACAAGAACCTGGCAATTACCCAAACACTAAGAAGATCCCATGCTACTGATGCAATTAATAGCAGTGGCTATTCCCTAAGTAAACTTAATTAATAGCAGGTAATGGACCTCTCCTCCAAGAAGTTATCCAAACCTTTTTTGAACCCAGCTACACTAACTGCACTAACCACATCTTCTGGCAACAAATTTCACCTAGAAGGTACTTTTCAAAGGAATTACACATGCAACTGTAACATAGAATTGTAGCAATTTTCAAAAGCTCGTTTATGCACTTTCACATCTCAGACCTATTGGCAAATCAATGGCATATATTGTAGCAATTTTCAAAACCCCACTTACACATGCAAAGTGCATTTAGGTGTGTAAAACCCAGTGTTAAGCGTATAAATCCTTTTGAAAATTAGCCCCCCTAGTGAATGCCCCCTGAATCATTATGTAAAGTTCTTGCTTGCTGCTAGTAGCTCAGCCCAGCCACCTCAGACAGGGGCCTCACTAATAATGCACACGCATTTCCTCCTGGCTCACCCCTCCCTTTCTCTGCCTGTGGCTTCCCTCCAATTCTCTACCCCCTCCCCCTCTTCACCCGCTACTCCAGCGCCTTCCCATTGACTGTGTGCTGCCCAGTCTGCGGCTTTTACAGTTATGGTTTTCCAGGTTCTGCGCTGCCTACTTACTCCAGGTTAGGGAGGACCAAAAGTGATCCATGCTGCTGGATTCCTCTTGGATTATAAAAAAAAAAAATTTAGCCATAGCCAGACTGCTCGCATCACTGCTGCAGCCAAGTCTGAGGATGGCCACTGACACAAAGCTGGAGATGGATTCCTGCTTTTCCACATGGAACCAGTGCAGCCAGGACCAGTGCATGGGCATTAGACACCTAGGTAAATCTACCCTCCCAAATCACAATTAAAAATTATGCATTTATAATTGAGTTCACATGAACAAGGGCATTCAAACTACAATCTTCTGAGCTAAAACAATATTTATAACAACATGTATTCTATATTTATATACACTACTGTGGTGCCAACCACAAAACCCTGAAAAAGACATTTGGAACCCTCTATTGTTAAGCATGGACTTGGTCCTTGCAAAGTTTTCCGTAAACTGAATTACAATATAGTAAACCTCCCATACCAAATTAGCACTAACTGCCAGCACTCAAACAGTAACAACCTCACCTATGAAAAGAAAACATTATGAATATTACACTAGGCCCTAAAACACCAATATACCTCCTATTAGGAAAACCGGAAGTTAGATTGCTACTGATCCTACACAGAAATTGCACGCTAGCAGAATCCCTCACCTCAGTTTCATAGTAAGAACACAGACAGACAGTCGCCAAATGCAAAATAAAGAAACCATAAAGTATAAAAAGAAACATGCAGACAAAACTGAACTGGAAACCGCAACAAGCCAGTCTCTGTGTGCAGTGCAACAATGGAAAAACAGAAATATCACCATGTCTTATAAAACAACAAACAATAAAAGCAAGCAGTATAAAACATCAATCATAATAGAAAAAAACATGCTAATAAAAAGAATACATACTTCAAAACAGTCAATAAATAGAATATCCAATAATTACAATTTCATATAAAATGTTTAAAAAATTTCCCAAACACTAATAAAATATTTCAAAACAATTATAACTAATAAAGATAAAAAAATCCCCTACTCTTAAATCAAAATAAAATAAATAC
The DNA here is from genome assembly GCF_901001135.1 of Rhinatrema bivittatum. Classification (NCBI taxonomy): domain Eukaryota; kingdom Metazoa; phylum Chordata; class Amphibia; order Gymnophiona; family Rhinatrematidae; genus Rhinatrema; species Rhinatrema bivittatum. Next base: position 23,242,652 of record NC_042622.1, read on the forward strand.
GTCAGAACTTTTGGTTCCAAAAACCCTGAGATGGTCAGAGCTGGGGGATGTGCACAGACTTTCTCCTTTCGCTCTCATATACACATAATTAACACATACACACTTGACACATACTTACATGTTCACTCACACAGAACACTGTTACACTCTAGTCTCACACAGTCACACAAACTCACTGACTCACACACACCCAGTCACACACACACACACACACACACACTGTCAAACACGCTCCCTGACACACACTTTCTCACATGCTCACTGACACACAAATGTTCAGTCGTTTTCAGATGCTCATTGACAGAAATGCTCAGTCTCACATGCACTGTCTCACATGCTGACACACACAAATGCTCAGTCTCACACACACACATTCTCATATGCTGACACACAAACACTCAATCTCACACACATTTTCTCACATGCTGTTGCACATGCTTGCTCACATATAGTCACATGCACTCATAGACTCTGACTGGTTCACTCACACACTCTCTCTCCCCACCCCCCCAAAAAATACAGGAGCAGTAGCAGCAGCCTAGTAACTTTTTGTTAAACAAAGGTTTTACTCACATTGGTGGTTAGGGGATGATGCAGGCAAAACCTTGGGTTAACAGGATCCTGGTGAGATGGCTGCCTGTTGCTGCTGGAAGGGGCAGGCTGTAAGCCTACATACTCTGACTTTTTATTTTTTTTTTAATTGCAGCAGCCCAAGAACTAGGGGGCCTGCAGCAGAGGAGCATATGGCATGCAGCATGGACCCAGCAGCGAGGCAGCAGTGAGAGGCCTACCGCCCGCTTCCCAAAGGGACAGATAGAGCCCGAGCCATGAGGGAAGGTGGCTGCACTGTTTCCTGCTTCCGTGGTGAATATGGGGGTCGGGGGGTGGGGGGTCCGAGACAGCAGCGGGAAGAAGAGTAGGAAGCCGCCACCATCGCCATGGGAAACTTCAGTGATGGAAGCCACCACGGGTGAAACGCGGCTAAGGTCCAGGGTTGAGCGTAGTGGCCCCGTAGGCATGGGGCCGCCGCTACCAACGCTAACCACGTGATTGGCTGGTCTGGCCCACCGGGGCATGCCCAAAGCCCCGATAGGCCAACCAGCCCCTGCTCATGCATATTCTTCGTGGCAATCCTGAAAACCTGACTGGATAGGAGCGCATGCAGGAGAGGTTTGGGAAACGCTGATCTTAGGTATGATTTCCACAGGGGAAGAAGGCGCACACAGGCCACAGGAGAAACACAGAGCCTAAAAATGCAGGAAACGGCTGCTAGCGAGTTAGGCTGCCTTCTGTGAAAGCTGCAAGCTTGGAAGGGTCCCTGAAAAAGGCAGCATTCTGGAGGGCAGCTGGGTCAGGACCTCTGCCCGCCCTAGAAGAGTCAAAGCAGAAGCTTAAAAAAAATAAAAAGGAGCTATTTGGGCTTGTTCAGGTGCCCAAGTTTAAAAGCAGGTGCTTCCGAAATAGACTGAGATCCAGTTTATCTCAAAGGCAGGGTCAGTCCACTGATTCTGAATTCTGAGAATATAAAAAGAAATGTTTCTATTTTCTGTGGCCTGCACTTTCATTCCCCACCTGTTCCCCCCTCCGTATCAGATACTGACACATGGCGCTCACTGTTACTAAAGAGTAGGGATGTGAATCGTTTTTCTAACGAATTGAAATATCGTACGATATTTCTAAATTTGTTAGAAATCGGTTAAAAGAAAGAAACGATCAATTTTACCCCCGATTTTTCGTAAAAATCGTTTTTCGGGTTAGTGCGCGCTATCGGGAGTTAGCGCGCACTAACAAAAAAAACGTTAGCGCGCGCGCTATCGGGAGTTAGCGCGCACTAACCCGAAAAACAATTTTTCACTAAAAAAAACAAAACGGGGAAACGCGGGAAAAAGATTTTTTCCCCGCGGCCAGACGATCCCGAAAGCGGGAACGATCGGGCACCCGATTCACATCCCTACTAAAGAGTGCTGTTTTTTCTATAAACCACATCGGTTTCTTGTGGGTGGTGTGTGACAGAAGCCAGACTATTATTTTATAGAGGCAGGGTGCAGCGATGTTTTCACCCATCCTCCTCGGACGTACGCCGTCCTTGTCTGCAGCTTTTACGATAGCGTGGCATCTGGTGCCATCTTCTGGTCGGTTCTTCGCTTCTACCATTTACTGTCAACATCGGGGCACAGACTACAGTCTAGACAGAAAGTTAAAAAACATGTCAAAGTACAGTACTCGAGCTGTGCCGGCTGTAGTCTGTCAACATCAATTTATACTTTTTATAATTACATTAGCTTCGTTGAAAGGTACGAAACAATTGAATTAAAAAAAAAAGCATTCTCCGTAAAGGTACATGAGAGCTATATCTATATATGGAAACATATCAAAATAGTTACTTAATGCTTCCATTAGGGCAGCAGGGCTTTTCAGTTTTGTGTCTTACATTTTTAATAGCTGATTTTTAGAAGAGAATGCATTTACTGGGTGCTTTGTGTGGATTTGGATGCCATTTTTAATTCACATAATGGGAGAACAAGATCTGCCACAGGAACCTGCAGGGAGGGGAAAAAAAAAACACAGAACAACTTCACCATAGTCCAAGGGCAGAATAAGAGAAGAGAAGCGCGGGACAATGAGAGAGGGCTAACGAGACACTTACTGAAAGGAGACCGAAGCCTGTAATCGGATTACAAGCCTAGGAGAAGGAGGAAGGAAGGAAGATGAAAAGAAAAGAAAAAAAATATGGAAAAGGAAGGAAGGGGCAGAGAGAATGCAAAGTGAAGGAAAGAAAAAACAATGTCCCCCCAAATAGATAGAATAAGGGAAAGATGGGGAGATAAGATAAAAGAAAAAAAAAATTAAAGGAATGGGGAAACTTCTTTTCGCTGTCTTCCTGGTTCTTTCTTTTCTTCTCTTTCTGCGTTCTCTCGCCCTCACCTCTCCTTTGCCCCTCTCCCTGCTTCTCCAAGGCTTGGGGGCCTTACGGTACATTTTTCATTCTGGAGTGGCGCCCATCAGCGCGATGGATTTTGGAAGCTGTTTGCCGCCCTCCCCCGGCCCCTTCTCTTCTCCGCTGCCCCTCCCCCACGTTGATTCGGCGCTTACCGCGGGGTTCGCGGGCCTGCGCGGCGCCGAGAAGAAAAAAAAAAAAAAAATTCTCCCTCAGGCTCCGAGGAGCAGTGAAGCGTTTTAGAGTCTCCTCATTATCATAACGAATTAAGTGTAAAGCTAACCGAGGCCTTCTGAAATTGCCTTGTTGGCCGTGGCATTGGACTGGTTATAAATTAGATTTCCGCTCGCATTGCTAATCAAAATATATTTATTTTTCTGAGCGTAATCGAGCTTTGCAAGCAACAGCTAACTCTTTTGGTGCTGCTTCTGCTTTTCCTCCCCTCCTGTAAGCGCTGGGATCTTTATCCCGTGTCCCTGCTTTGCTCTCCGTGGTGTCATGCAAGTGATTTTTTTTTCCTCTCTCATTAGAAAGAAAGGGGGCGGCCTCTTTGGGGTCTTTCTACAGTCAGATCGCGCCCACCACGGTACAGGAGCTAGGCAAGGTCAGGCTGGGCCGGCTACGGGTGCAGAATTCAGGATCAGGACTGTGGAGTGTAAGTATTAAAGGCTAGCGTGACATGCACTAAAGCTTAACGTGCGCAAGTGATACCGTGCCATGCGCTAAGGCACCGAGGCATACACACACACTACACCAGTCTGGAAAGACGTTAGTGTGTATGTAAATGAAGGAAAATCAAATGGTGTATTCTAAATAACAGGGCTTGCTCTCCTCCATGCTCTGTTTAGCACACAGTGGCTAAGGCCTAATATGATTTAACACCTTTCTTGGGCCAGGGGTAAGCTCTTCAGTGCGCACTCTGTATCTGAGGGTTCAGCAATGCTTAGGGGCTACTGATGGAGGAGATGGGACTATTAGAGCAGGAGATGTTGCGGGAGGTGTGGGGTAGTGAATGAGGAGAGGGAGAGGCAGGCCTGGATTTGTCAATAGGCACTCTAGGCTTGTGCCCAGGGTGGCAAAAATCTTGGTGGGGGGGGGGGGGGGAGAGTGTGCTCCAGGCTCACCCCCCCTCTCTTTCCAGGCAACAGGTAGGGAACAAAATGGGAGGGGTGGGGAGCCTGGAGCACAGAGAGCAAAGAGGGATCATTTTGGTAAGATTAGGAGGGGCTGAACAGGGATAATTAAGGTTGAGAAGAGAGGTTGAGGGATGAGAGTGGATCAGATGGGGGGAAGGGGCAGTGTTTGTGTGTGAGAGAGAAGGGATCGATGCTGGCGTATGTGCGCCTGATTGAGAGGTTAGAGAGGAGTTGTAAAGGGGGAGCAGGACCAGAGCACAACAAGGACACCTCCCTCCTCTCCCCACCCCCCACCCACTGCAATTCAGGTCCTCTCTCTCCCTGGTTCTCCCTCCTATCCCCAGTCCTTTCTACCTCTCCTCTCCCACCCCTAGTCCTCTTTCCTCCTCATACCCCTCCCTCCTATCCCCAGTCCTTTCTACCTCTCCTCTCCCACCCCTAGTCCTCTTTCCTCCTCATACCCCTCCCTCCTATCCCCAGTCCTTTCTACCTCTCCTCTCCCACCCCTAGTCCTCTTTCCTCCTCTTTCCTCCTCATACCCCTCCCTCCTATCCCCAGTCCTTTCTACCTCTCCTCTCCCACCCCTAGTCCTCTTTCCTCCTCATACCCCTCCCTCCTATCCCCAGACCTTTCTACCTCTCCTCCCCATCCCGTCCTCATTCCTTTCATACTCCTCCCTCCTATCCCCAGTTCTTTCTATCTCTCCCCACCCCTAGTCCTCTTTCTTCCTCATACCCCTCCCTCCTATCCCCAGTCCTTTCTACCTCTCCTCCCCCGTCCTCTTTCCTTCTCATACTCCTCCCTCCTATCCCCAGACCTTTCTACCTCTCCCCACATCTCCAGTCCTCATTCCTTTCATACCCCTCCCTCCTATCCCCAGTCCTTTCTACCTCTCCTCTCCCACCCCTAGTCCTCTTTCCTCCTCATACCCCTCCCTCCTATCCCCAGTCCTTTCTACCTCTCCTCTCCCACCCCTAGTCCTCTTTCCTCCTCATAACCCTCCCTCCTATCCCCAGACCTTTCTACCTCTCCTCCCCATCCCATCCTCATTCCTTTCATACTCCTCCCTCCTATCCCCAGTTCTTTCTACCTCTCCCCCACCCCTAGTCCTCTTTCCTCCTCATACCCCTCCCTCCTATCCCCAGTCCTTTCTACCTCTCCTCCCCCATCCCCAGTCCTCTTTCCTTCTCATACCCCTCCCTCCTATCCCCAGTCCTTTCTACCTCTCCTCCCCGTCCCCAGTCCTCTTTCCTTCTCATACCCCTCCCTCCTATCCCCAGACCTTTCTACCTCTCCTCTCCCACCCCAGTCCTCGTTCCTTCTCATACTCCTCCCTCCTATCCCCAGTCCTTTCTACCTCTCCTCTCCCACCCCTAGTCCTCTTTCCTTCTCATACCCCTCCCTCCTATCCCCAAACCTTTCTACCTCCCCTCTCCCACCCCTAGTCCTCTTTCCTCCTCATACCCCTCCCTCCTATCCCCAGTCCTTTCTACCTCTTCTCTCCCACCCCTAGTCTTCTTTCCTTCTCATACCCCTCCCTCCTATCCCCAGACCTTTCTACCTCTCCTCTCCCACCCCTAGTCCTCTTTCCTCCTCATACCCCTCCCTCCTATCCCCAGTCCTTTCTACCTCTCCTCTCCCACCCCTAGTCCTCTTTCCTCCTCATACCCCTCCCTCCTATCCCCAGTCCTTTCTACCTCTCCTCTCCCACCCCCAGTCCTCTTTCCTTCTCATACTCCTCCCTCCTATCCCCAGACCTTTCTACCTCTCCCCCCACCCCTAGTCTTCTTTCCTTCTCATACCCCTCCCTCCTATCCCCAGAACTTCTACCTCTCCTCTCCCACCCCTAGTCCTCTTTCCTCCTCATACCCCTCCCTCCTATCCCCAGTCCTTTCTACCTCTCCTCTCCCACCCCTAGTCCTCTTTCCTCCTCATACCCCTCCCTCCTATCCCCAGACCTTTCTACCTCTCCTCCCCATCCCGTCCTCATTCCTTTCATACCCCTCCCTCCTATCCCCAGTCCTTTCTACCTCTCCCCACATCTCCAGTCCTCATTCCTTTCATACCCCTCCCTCCTATCCCCAGTCCTTTCTACCTCTCCCCCCACCCCTAGTCCTCTTTCCTTCTCATACCCCTCCCTCCTATCCCCAGTCTTTTCTACCTCTCCTCCCCATCCCCAGTCCTCATTCCTTTCATACCCCTCCCTCCTATCCCCAGTCCTTTCTACCTCTCCCCCCACCCCTAGTCCTCTTTCCTTCTCATACTCCTCCCTCCTATTCCCAGTCCTTTCACCTTCTCCATACCTCATTCCTAATTCTCTCCTTTCCTCTCCCCATCTCTGGTCCTCTCACCCTTGCCTTCTCTTTTGCCCACCCCTGAGATCTCAACCCGGTACTGATACTTAAGATCCCTTTTTCTTAACCAACAAGGTTAGAAAATGACTTTATTTTTATAATATGGGAGATGGAAATGTTGGCCAGTGTGCTGCAGACCTTTCCAGTGTTTGCCACAGAATCTGTGCCTGAGCTGCCGCTGCAAACTGGGGGACTGTGCCTTATACCTTCTGCTCACTGTTGTACTGACCTTACCGGGGGGGGGGGAAACGCAACAGTGCCTAGGGGTGGCAAACCCCTTAATCTGTCTCTGAGGTTATAGACATGTCGAGACTGGCCAATAGTGGGGGCTTGAACTAGCGAATGACTGGCAAAGCAAACCATTGCTCCAGCTACTAGGCTAAACCTTTGGCACAGGTAAAACTGGGAGTGCTGGAGGGAATGTGTTCGATGCCAGGGCCAATAGCCACACCCCTGAGGAGCTAGACTGGGCCTTTGGCCTTCAAAATGTGATCTGGGAGCCAGGAAGCTGTTCCCAGCTACTTAAAGGCTACCCAGCATCACACTTGGGGCTGAGACAATGCCTCTGAACACATGAGTTCACTACTTTGAAACCTGAACAACTTGAGCCTCCTGCTTCTGTTCTTATCTGGACTGGACCTGTTACTGCTGCACTTTGCTGCTCCTTTCTACTTGCAGACTGAACCCCAGAGACTTATACCTAACCCCTCATCCTGCGGGATGCGGCTGGTCCTCTGTCCCTGGACTCAGGGTAACCTGCCTTGGGAACTTGACAAGACACCAGCACACACTTGAAGAATGAAAAGAAAAATAGCAGGTTTATTTAGACAAAAACCAGAAGTTCATGGGTGACAACTGTTTTTCAAACAATGCGGTGCGCTGCACAGAGCGTAAGGCACAATGTTTTAACTATTGCACCTACAGGTCCAGCCCGCAAGTCGAAACCGAATGGCAGGTTTGTGCCGAAACATTGCATTATGTGTGGTTTGTGTCCTGCATGGCTTCATTGGTCTGAACGATCTGCGGGACAGGCGTTACAGGCGGCCGCAGTGACAGTGTAAGTCCCTCACAGCAGGCATCAAGTGGGAACCAGGAGGGGGGCAAGCTCCATGAGGCAGTTTCTTCCCGCCCAAGGCTGGCCGCTCCTCTCTGACCTTTTCACCCCTGCTCTGGGGCCCTCTGAGTTGGCTGCTCCTCAGACGTAGTGGACGCTGCAGAAAGGGAGGGGGAGCGGCTTCAGTGGATGGAGCTCACGGTGGTACCGTCGGTTGTCTGATATTGCTTTACAGGTATCTGCAGACGGCCACTGCTGTCATTGCCAAAGACCACTGCAGGCTTTCTGTGCCATTGTTGCTCGAACACTACAGTGCGCTGGGGGGAGGGGGAATGGTCGGATGCAGGTGTCCTGACTGTGAGCTGGCAGACTTCCCTCTCTGTCATCCATTGGATGGACATACAGTGGCACCTTCTGATGCCATCTTTCTCCTTGGCAGACTTCTGAGGGTTTTTCTTCCTCCTAGAAGTCTCACTTCCCTTCCCTCCTCTGAAGTCCGGCTGCTCTGCCCCGCCTGTCCTCTGCCCTGACCTCCAGCCTCATGTGCAAGGCTTTTTTTTTTTTTTTTTTTTAGGATTGCAGCAAGGGCGCTGAGCCATGAGAAAACGAGGACTGTGCACGCTATTTAGCACACAGCTGCTATTGGTGCACAGCCGTTCCAGTTTTATGGGATAATGTGCAAGCTTATAGAGGTCAGATGCGACGAAGGTCATGTTTTGCACATATATGGTAAAACTGTCTGTATACCATCCATTAAGTGATATTTCGGAGTGCATGTTACATTTGTTTCCAACATGCATGCTATAACTTTTTTAGCCCAAATTTTAGTACGAGGCCCCTTCCAGTCAGGCATGATTAAGTTCCATGACAGTGCTGGCCTCCACTGCCTCTGCTAGCAGATGTAGGAATGCTTGCAGATATTCCTCAGATGATACTCGCCTGAGACACAAGATCGAAGAGCAAGCTCTCTCTTATCTTGGTTGGTGGGAAGCTTGGTGATGGCTACCTAGCTGCCACCTTAGCAGATAGGGCAAGATGGACTCGGATAAGGAGGTGTGGGAATGGAAGATGATGAAAAAAGATGGAAGGAATCCCTAGTGATTGAGTAGTAAAGGGTACTTGTATTTCTATTTGAATTTTAAAAGCCCAGTGTGTGCCAGAGAACATAAGAACATAAGAACATGCCATACTGGGTCAGACCAGGGGTCCATCAAGCCCAGCATCCTGTTTCCAACAGTGGCCAATCCAGGCCATAAGAACCTGGCAAGTACCCAAAAACTAAGTCTATTCCATGTAACCATTGCTAATGGCAGTGGCTATTCTCTAAGTCAACTTAATTAATAGCAGGTAATGGACTTCTCCTCCAAGAACTTATCCAATCCTTTTTTAAACACAGCTATACTAACTGAACTAACCACGTCCTCTGGCAACAAATTCCAGAGTTTAATTGTGCGCTGAGTGAAGAAGAACTTTCTCCGATTGGTTTTAAATGTGCCACATGCTAACTTCATGGAGTGCCCCCTAGTCTTTCTATTATCTGAAAGACTAAACAACTGATTCACATCTACCTGTTCTAGACCTCTCATGATTTTGAACACCTCTATCATATCCCCCCTCAACCGTCTCTTCTCCAAGCTGAAAAGTCCTAACTTCTTTAGTCTTTCCTCATAGGGGAGCTGTTCCATTCCCCTTATCATTTTGGTCGCCCTTCTCTGTACCTTCTCCATCCATTTTTTGAGATGCGGCGACCAGAATCGTACACAGTATTCAAGGTGCGGTCTCCCCATGGAGCGATACAAAGGCATTATGACATTTTCCGTTTTACTCATCATTCGTTTTCTAATAATTCCCAACATTCTGTTTGCTTTTTTGACTGCCACAGCACACAGAACAGACGATTTCAATGTGTTATCCACTATGAGACCTAGATCTCTTTCTTGGGTTGTAGCACCTAATATGGAACCCAACATTGTGTAATTATAGCATGGGTTATTTTTCCCTATATGCATCACCTTGCACTTATCCACATTAAATTTCATCTGCCATTTGGATGCCCAATTTTCCAGTCTCACAAGGTCTTCCTGCAATTTATCACAATCTGCTTGTGATTTAACTACTCTGAACAATTTTGTATCATCTGCATGGATGCACACAATCGCGTGCAGGGGTCCCCTACCGCGTAACTTTACTTCTGCTATGGATGGTGTGTAAGTCCAGGAACAAAGAAAAATAGGCTAGACAGCGAGTTTTTAAGGGTAGGGGCTAATAGGGTAGAAGTGAGGCTACTTAACTAGGGGGTTAGGAATCCGTATCCTTTACCTTGGTGAACTGGGAACAAACTAGGGAAAATGGTAATTGCGTCAGCACACTTCTACTAAACTTCTCCCGCTTCTCCCGCTTACGCTGTAGAGGCGGCATTTGCACGCACATGCACACATCCATATAGAACTATGCGCACATGTATGCTCATACAGCCTATTTTATGCCAGCCTTTGGTGCAGGCTGGCATAAAATGTGCGTCCGCAGATTATCTGTCAGTGTACTTGTCTCTTATCCTTGCAAGAGTGCTGGATCTCAGCTAGACCTGCATATAAGAAATAAACAGGGCAGAGTAACCAATGGGACTGCTTGCCTGCTGGGAATGGTTTGGGGCGTGATTGTGATCATGAGGAATGGAGGCGCAGTGACATGCATATACACCACATGTAATCCTTACTAGAGGTTTTAACCCCATGGGCACACAAATACATTTATTTTTTTTCGGGGCTGCTCTGGCTAGCAGTTCACATCCCTGCTTGACTCTTTGTCTCATGGTGGATTTTTTTTTATTATGGGGGGAATGCTCACTCTTATAGCCCAGACATTGGTATCTCGCTTTCAGTGTGTGTAGATAATAGATGCATCCCATGGGACAAATCAGACAGGACCAGGATCTGGGTGTTAAAATAAAGTTTACTGATTGGACAAATGGACTTTTAATTAATGATTACCATAATGTTGAAGTTACATCTGACTGCTGGTACATGTGTATTTCTCTGTAGGTAGGTGTCCTTAATTTGAGGCATCTGGGGAGAGCTCCCATGGAGATTTTAATTGTGCAAAGCTCACCCAGCGGCTAACCGGGAATCCTTTTGGCAAAACTTAACCAGTTAACTCTAGCATGCCAAAGGTTAGGTCTAAAGCTAGCTGAATACCACATATCTGGCTAACTTAACTAGCCGCTCAGCGGCTGAATGTTTACCCCTGAATTCATAATCTTAAATTGCACTCTTTGCTGAACTGGAAGCCAGTGTGCCTGCCTCAGTAAGGGAGCAGCACTGACCTCTTGAGGGCATCCATAGATCAACCTTGCTGCCACATTTTGCATAACCTGCTCCCTGTGAACACTCATTACTGGCGGTGCCACTGACAGCCCATTACAATAATCTATAAGAGGTAATGCAAAACCTGAACCACCAGCCGAAAAACAGCCAGAGAAAGGAACCCCTTTTTTTGGAGGATTGTTGCTCCTAAGGGCTCAGTCACAACTAATTTACATCTTTGAGGCTGCTGTGGCTTAAGCTTTCCATCCCACGCTGACTCTTAATCCCTGGGGGGGAGGGGGAAACTCCTTTTATGGGGGGGGAAGCTCTCGCTTATGGCCCAGATGATGAAAGAAGGTCGCCAGTGTGTGTGTGTAGTCATTTAGTGCTTCCCATGAGGTGAGGGGCTGTAAGAACTCAGACAGGACCAGAACCGTGTGCTAAATAAAAGTTTACCGATTACTACTCAGAAATTAAAAGTCCATTATCCAGGAAGGAGGGTGAATTTACATCAGACCCATAGTACAGGTATGATTCTGGGTAGGCAGATGTCCTTTTACCAGACCTCTGGGTGGAGCCCATGGTGATCTTAAACGTGCAAGCTCTCCCAGCGACTGTGCTGTGGGGATCCTGGTGGAGGGGTCCCCAACTTTACTGAAAAATCCTACCTTTAGGCATCTTCTCCTCAGACATCCAGCCCGTCCTGGTCCTTTGGTTGTAGAGATCCGACTGGGGTCTCTTGCTCTTCGCCTTCCTCAATGCTTCTTCAATCCTTATTCTCTGTCTGATCTTTCAGGGGAACTTCTCTTGGGCAAAAGTCAGTGGGATCAGGCAAGTTCTCTGCTCCGAAATCCCAGCAGGGAAGGGGGATCCAAAACCTGCCCACTGCTTTAAAGCTTAAACTGATACATCTTCTGCCCTCACTGTCTCTGGCAGCAGGATCCATCACTGGGCCATCCAGTGCTCCTACCATGTGACAGGGGCCGGCCAATGGCATCGATAGCCCCTGTCACATGGTAAGGGCAAAGGGCCATCGGTGCCATTTTGATTACTGGCTGCTGATGGCCGAGAGCGGGAGATCACTCCCGGGACCCCCGCGAACTTTAAAAAAGTTTGGGGGGGGGGTCGGGAGGGTGGAGGATTCAAAATAATTACATTTAAAGGGTTGGGGTGGTTTGAGGGTTATTTTTGAGTGCCCTTTTTTCCCGCCACTCCCCCTAAAATGATAAGAGAACCCCACGAAATTAATCGTGGGGTTTCCTATTGCTATCGGGGACCCCCCGATATCTGACGAGATTGATAAATGATTCACATCCCTAAATCCCATGGTGTATTAACATGGCTGGGCTAAATACTGTTCAGGCATCCAATCCAGACCCTCCAGGTGGGAGGGACTTTGTAAGGCGCCATCCTCAGGGGTATGGATGGCGCCTTACAAAGTGTGTTCTAAGGACAGGGACAGCAACATCTGGTGGCCAGACCAGGAGGGTCTGCCACAGACTGAGGAAACAGACAGAAAAAAGGGTTGAATTAGCACAGGTTTGAAAAGAGAGAGGGCTGAAAAACCCCGAGTAATTATGGATCTCGCTGCTCCAATGTAAGACCAGGAGATGAGACAATACAAACACCTGAAGGCCAGTGCAAGAAAGTGCACGTAAAATTGTGCATCCAAACTGGGCGCCTGCTTTTTTAATGTGTGCACATTCACCTCTCCTGGGCGCCGGATGCAATGTGTAAATGAGCCGCCGCGCTGAAAAGGACGCGCTAGGGATAAATTGTGCATGCCTAGCGCGTCCTTGGCATCGGGCGCCCAAGAGACGTGGCTGTGTGCGGGTTACCAAAATGGATGCTCACCTAATTGACCGGCACAGTATACACACACAGTATTACTCGGCCTGGACTATGTATATTGTGTATTGAAATTGTGCGCACAGAAATTTATTTTCAGGCAAGCAATTTAAATTAGCGTGGTGCTGCTTTCTTCCGTTCTTCCTTACTATGGCAATGATACAGAAAGCACAATTTTCGCTATTTTTGTTCAGCCCGATACATGCTGTATGGCTTAACACCAGCTCTCGGGCTGACGTTAAATTTGTGGTGTTAAGAAGGGCGCATTGGTTGAGCGGGGATTTTTTCCATCACCGGTAGTAGCTAATAGCCTCATCTACTTGGCATTTGGGCGCACGTTTTGGACAAGCTAATCCCCTTTTTGCATCAGGTGTTAGCCTAGCGCGTCCAAAACGCATGTCTAACCATGGGTTAACCTGCGTGCTAGCCTGAGCGCACGATATTGCATTGGTCCCGTAGAGCGCAGACACCTAGAGCTAACCTGGGAGCAGAAGAAAGCACAGGCCCAGAAGAGCCGGCCTGAGAGGCTTTTCTACGGAATTAGCTGGCAGGTGAGAGAGAACCTCAAGGCAGGCACTGGTTTAAACTCTGCTGGCCCTGTACAGCACCCGAAAATTGTAGCCAGTTTTACATAACCAGTGATGGCAAAAAGGCAGTAGAATGAATCATACATTTTCTACTTAACAATCCATTGAGTGGTCCGACGGCATTCTGCAATGCACTCCTGGGAATCCCTGCGGTGAATGCACTCCTGGGAGCCAAGCGCTGACAGGCTGAGGCTTGTCGGCCTGCTTGACATGGAGGCCGCATTAGAGAGCAGATTCAGTGCTGCGGCTTGCTCATCCATCCTCAGCCTTTCATATGTTTTTTTTTTTTTTTTTTATAAAATAAAATCCTGAAGCCCTCTAGTAATAAGGCAAGCAAAGCACGGTAAAGGACAGTTATTACTTTCAGTTCATTGCCATTTGCAGAATTGGAGAAGACGCATTCAGCCGAAAACCTGAACTCTGGAGCCACTCAACTGTCAGCTCGTTCATCTTTAGGAATCAGACTAACATCTCTTGCAGGCGAAGATCAGCACAAACAGAAAACTTTGCAATAAGTGGAAGCAAGTTTACATTTAAAGCAAGTTTACATTTTTTTTTTTTTTTTTATGGCTTTCCAGCAACAGCCACATTTGCCTGAAAATTCTGGTGTTACTGATCGCTTGGAGTATGTGGCTACTAGAAGGGGGGCGGTGTTTTAGCTTGCGGGCTTCGCACCACTTGACCAAGGAGACTTAGACGGGGTGTGCTTTCACTTTAAGAGACTTCCCGCAAGGACGAAGTACCCAGGCCCGTTTGTAACACGCATGGGTTGGAAATGCTGTCTGTGTGTACCCACGCCCTTCCTCCCTCGACCCAAACGCGCCCCTGAAAGTGCACGCGTGCTATAGAGCGCCTCACGTGCTTTGAGAGGCCTAGCGCACAGCTTGACACACAGTCGGACGTGCGTTATGGACGTGCTGGAATAACTCCCGATGCAATAATGGGATTAGCGCGTCCAAAACACGCATCCAAACCAGCGTGTGGGTAATTGCACTCGTCACATGTAAATGCCACGTTGGCTGTTACCCCAATGCAAAAAAAAAAATCACGATGCACACAATGTGCACGTTTTGACGTGCAAACGTTAATGCCAGCCCTGGAGTTGGCGTCAGCTCTTGCGCCCCAGGCCTCAACAAAAAAAGCAAAACATACGGCTTTTCTGTGGGTCCTCCAGCTTAATATCCTGGCGATACTAAGTAGGAGGAACCACAGAAAGCAGCATCAGGAAAAAAAAAAGAAAGTCTTGACAGTCAGGTTAGGCAAACAGACGCTCAATTTACCACAATTGATCCCTCGTGCGGCCTTTTTAGCGCAGCACCTCATTAACATATTGCATCCTGCGCCCAGGAGAGGTGGAAGGGTGTGCGTTAGGAAAACCGGCACGCAATATGAGCGCACGTTTCCTATGTGCGTTCACTGCATCGGCCCCTGAGCCTGGTTAATGGAGAGTAGGTTTTAGGCTGCCAACGTTACGCGGGGAAAACGCATCTCACCTGCCTAAATGGCTTTGTAACTTGGCTGTTTCGCACGTGCTCACGTTGGTTTGGGTGGTGCCTGTTATTTGGGAAGGGAGGAGGCGGGAGGGGGGGTGCAGGTATGGGGGGGGGGTCATGGGACGGCAGACAGGGCTGTTTTTAGTATGGGTCAATAATGACAGCGTTTGTGAGAACGATAATGTTGTGCTCTTCGAGGATGATGCTAGTTTTATGGCTTGGATGGTATTTGTTTTGGTTTCTGTGTAAGAGCGATTTTTATTGTAACCCGCTCTGGGATTTCCGATGTTTCCTGTGAAATCCAGTTCAAGTAATAAGTCAGTAAGACGTGCAGAGCTCCAGCGGCTGCCCTGGTCCTGAGGAGCGCTACCTCTCACTGCACCTACAAAACACTCCTTGTAGTCCATGCATTTTTTTGAGAAGTCTGAAGAGGCCTTCTTCCCACTCTAAAGAGATCTCTTGAAAGCTCCTGAGCTATAACCTCTCCTTTTTTTTTCTTTTTTTCTGCTGAGCCCAAGGAAAGGGCTTCACCGCACACAAAGTTTCCATCCTGCACCTCTGTATTCTAGGATCCCTCTAGGAAACAGACATAGGCTTGCATGGTTTCCCATAAATAGACAGCGCAGAGGATTCCTGGCCTCAAAGGAGCGAGAGGAAAGCCGAGCGAGAGCTGGCAGGCTGCGACAGTGCTTCAAGGAATGGAGCTAGGCAGACGGGATGGACCTCGAATTCCTTATCTGCTGTCATGGTTTCAATGCCAAGAAGTGCAAAGAAGAAGATTCAATGCCAAGAAGTGCAAAGTCATGCATATGGGGAGTGGAAATCCGAATGAACTGTATTCGGGGGTGGGGGGGGGGGGGGGGGGAAGGCTGATGTGCACGGAGCAGGAGAGAGACCTTGGGGTGATAGTGTCTAATGATCTGAAGTCTGCGAAACAAGGCGATAGCAAAAGCCAGAAGAATGCTGGGCTGCATAGAGAGAGGAATATCGAGTAAGAAAAGGGAAGTGATTATCCCCTTGTACAGGTCCTTGGTGAGGCCTCACCTGGAGTACTGTGTTCAGTTCTGGAGACCATATCTCCGAAGGGACAGAGACAAGATGGAGGCGGTCCAGAGAAGGGAGACCAGGAAGGTGGAGGGTCTTCATCGGATGTCATACGAGGAGAGATTGAAGAATCTAAATATGTACTCCCTGGAGGAAAGGAGGAGCAGGGGAGATATGATTCAGACTTTCAGATACTTGAAAAACTTTAATGATCCAAAGACAACGACAAACCTTTTCCATCAGAAAAAAATCAGCAGAACCAGAGGTCATGAGCTGAGGCTCCAGGGAGGAAGACTAAGAACCAATATCAGGAAGTATTTCTTCACAGAAAGGGTGGTGGATGCCTGGAATGCCCTTCCGGAGGAAGTGGTGAAGTCTAAAACTGTGAACGACTTCAAAGGGGCGTGGGATAAACACTGTGGATCCATCAAGTCTAGAGGGCGTGAATAAAGAGGAGGCAGCAAAACACTGCACGGAGCGGCAGTAGCCACAGAGGCATTCAAACACTGCACGGAGCGGCAGTAGCCAGCCACAGAGGCATTCACGGAGTGGGATGCCAGTGGCCAGTAGTTGGTGTTCCACCTTCACGGAGCGGAAGGATGGAGGGCTGCTATCTCCAAAAATAAAAAAACAAACAAAAAAATAAAAACAGGGTGGGTAAGAGTATGGGGTAAGGGTGTGGCCTGCTTGTTACAGCACTTGCTTCCCCTAATTGAGCTGGATGTCACTTGGATGCAGATACGGAGCTGCTCTCTAAATTGGTGGTGGGGTGGAGGGGAATTAGGGCTGGAGGGTATTGGAAGCCAATAGTAACAGGTGGGAGAGAGAAAAAGGGAAAAAAAATGGATAAAGTGCGTAGCTTGCTGGGCAGACTGGATGGGCCGTTTGGTCTTCTTCTGCCGTCATTTCTATGTTTCTATGTTTCTTCTGTGAGGCTAGCTTAGCTTTCATAAAATAATGAATTTATTTTTTTTTTAATGCCATGTTTGACCTTCAGCGTGTTTGCTTAGAAATTATTTTGCAGAGCAGTAATTTACAAAATTGCTTGGGAAAAAAAAAAGTTATCATTTATAAGCGTGTTTCTTTTCCAGGGACCCACTGGCAGCAGCAGGGAGATTAGAATTTGCTTCTAAACGTCCACTGGGTGCCACTGTTGATCTTCAAATTCTGTCAGGGGTAGAAAGTTTGTGTTGCCAAAGTGTTTGCTTGAGATTTATAAAGCACAGATTAACCTTTTTGCCTTCTAAGTTTTGAAATGAAGACCAGGCCTTCTAACCGAATGCAGTCCCTTGCACCTAAATGTTTTTCTTAATCGGGCATCGAAGCAGAGTTTCTCAAGCTGACCCTGGAGCACTCCCTAGCCAGCGAGGTTTTCAGGATATCCACAATGAATATGTATGAGGGCAATTTGTATGCACTGCCTCCACTGTATGCAGATCTACCTCATGCATATTCATTGGGGTACTCCAGAACTAGCTTGAGAAACACTGCACTGAAGAACAGCTTTATATGTTAATATATTTAATTTGATTGGAAGCTGCTTGAAGGACTTTTTTTCTTGCCTACATACGCACGATACTAATATTTTGCTAAGGAATGCAATAAATGTGGCTCTAAATGCATTGTTGCCCTTGCAGCCCCTCTTCTAGATTATTCTGAGAGGTCACACTCAGTCCTGAGGCTAAATTCTAACACGGGGGTAAATTTGCTAAGCCAAAATAAGCGTTTGTCATGTGATATACACTTATCGCAGCAATATCGCGTGATATTTTCATCCAAAAATGTGCATATTCAAGAGCTGTTTTGTGTGGAAAATCCCTTATGAGGAACCCTCATGACATTTCCCTGGGAGGCCCCTTCATTTAGCTGTGCAGGTACAAATTAAAGAGCTTTATAAGAAAGATTTGTAATAACTATCGAACCAGAATGCACTAACCAGCTTCATTTCTATTTATTATCTTATCGTGCATGCACAGATAAAACAGGTCTCCAGCAGTAACCCAAAATGTGAGTGCTTGTTGCGAGCGTGGACCCTTGGGCTGAGGCGGAGTTGACGCTACCTGCAGGTCCCCACCGTCGGCAGGCGGATCCAGATGAAACAGAAGCTCAGCTAGAGCTTCGCTTTTACCAGCCTGCATTACCCTCGGGTTGAGCCTTTGGGTACCAGAGCTGGCAGGTCTTAGTTGGGGGGCCTTTGCTTGTGGCAAAATCAGTTGGCATGGCAGGATAGGAACAGGAGAAGGCAAGGCATATCTGGTGGCAGGCTGTGGTCAAAGCAGGCAGCAGTCAGGCAGGTCCAAGAGTCAGGCCGAGGTCAATATCCAATATCCGTCCGAAGAGTGAAGGAGGGACAGATGGGCAGGGCAGGCAGGCAAAGAGCGGAACAAGCAGAGGAAGCACGAAGAAGAACTGAAGAGGCAACCAGAAGGACTGATGAGGAGACAAGGACCACAGAGGTCAGAGTTGAAGGCTGAAGACCTAGGACAAAGCTGAAGACAGGACCTGGGACAAGGACAAGCTGGAACTGGAGACGCAGGAACAAAGACACTGGCAACTCACATTACTAGAAGCACATTGACCCGTTGCCGAGGCACTAGGTGCAGGGAGCAAGGGCCTAATAGGCTAGCATGTCTGACATCATCATCAGGGGCCGTGGGGGATTTCCCGCCGTGGTCCCTATAAATCCCACAGAGACACACATGCAGGCCTCTAGAGGAATGCGCCGTGTAGGAAGTCGGCAGCATCCAGCCACATCAGAGTCTTTGGCGGCATCCTGGCACGTCAGCTGGGGTCAACCTGGGCCCGGGAATAGAAGTAAGAGCGGCTGTCCGTGGAAGCAGCCTGCGGCCTGCAAATTGCAAGAGCACTGAGTGGCGTAGCAAAAATGTGCACCTTATAAATGATCTTAAGGCATTGATAACAAGTAATAGATATTGATAAATCAAGAGTCAGTATATCACACTCTTCATGAATATTAATGACATTATATCAATATTAATTGAATTCCAAGAACGAATACCTAATTCGTGTAACTAATACCTATGTATAATCTGACGTTATGCCTACGTGATAATAGTTAGCTTGCTGGAGTAAACAACTCTAAATATATCCATGTATGATTATACTTGGTTACTAATGTTGGTATAATATATAATTTCTAGCCTGCTGGAGCTACGTCATTTCTCAGTACTTCTGCCTTCAGCTATTTCTAGCTAGGCCTAAAAGCACAGTCTCAATCCTTATGACTACTTAGCATAACCTAACCAAGGATTTCAAGCCTGAAATGCTGAAATTTATGACATTTTCATGCATAAATGTTGCATACACCTAAATTTATATAAATAAAATGATGTGGCTTGCCTTAAACAAAGCAGGCTGTGTTATTTTTCTGAAAGGTTAGCTGCAACTCAGGAGTACCCAGTTCCAGTACCCTTGTTTTATTGTAACATTTGCCTTTCTCTGCTATGTTGATGTTAACGTTTTAACCCCCTGTTCCTTGTAAACCGACATGATATGATCTGTATCATGAATGTCGGTATAAAAAAAAAAGCACTAAATAAATAAATAAATAAAATAAATAAAATCTATTGCAGCTGAAGACTGGAAGGTGGCCAATGTAACCCCAATATTTACAGGGTGATCCGGAAAACTACAGACCAGTGAGCCTGACTTCAGTACCAGGAAAAATCATGGAAATTATCATAAAGAATAAAATCACAGAACATATAGATAGACGTGATTTAATGGGACACAGCCAGCATGGATTTACCCAAGGGAAGTCTTGCCTCACAAATCTGCTTCATTTCTTTGAAGGGGTTAATAAACATGTGGATAAAGGTGAACTATTAGATGTGATATATATGGATTTTCAGAAGGCGTTTGATAAAGTTCCTCATGAGAGGTGTCTAAGAAAACTAAAATGTAATGGGATAGGAGGTGATGTCCTTTTGTAGATTGCAAAGTGATTAAAAGACAGGAAACAGAGAGTAGGTTTAAATGCTCTGTTTTCACAGTGGAAAAGGGTAAACAGTGGAGTGCCTCAGGGATCTGTACTTGGACTGGTGCTTTTAAATATATTTATAAATGCTCGGGAAATGGGGCATGACGAGTAGGGTGATCAAATCTGCAGATGACATAAAATTATTCAAAGTAGTTAAATCACAAGCGGATTGTGATAAAACTGCAGGAGGGCTTTGCGAGACTGGAAGATTGGGCATCCATGTGGCAGATGAAATATAATGTGGACAAGTGCAAGGACAACCCATGCTGTATGAAAAAGATCTGGATGCCATACTTGATATTACATTAAAAACATCATCTCTGTGCTGTGGTGGTCAAAAAAGCAAACAGGAATTATTAGGAAGGGAATGGCAAATAAAACAGAGGATGTCATAATGCCTCCGTATCGCTCCTTGGTGACACCATACCTTGAATACTGTGTGAAATTTTGGTCACCACATCTTAAAAAAGATATAGTTGTTCTGGAGAAAGGACAGAGAAGGGCGACCAGAATGATAAAGGGGATGGGACGGCTCCCTAGGAGGGGAGGCTAAAGAGGTTAGAACTGTTCAGCTTGGAGAAGAGACGGCTGAGGGGGGATATGATAGAGGTGTTTAAAATCATGAGAGGTCTAAAACGGGTAAATGTGAATTGGTTATTTACTCTTTTGGATAATAGAAGGACTAGGGGGCATGCCATGAAGTTAGCATGTAGCACATTTAAAACTAATCGGAGAAAATGCTTTTTCAGTCAATTCACAATTAAGCTCTGAAATTTGCTGCCAGAGGATGTGGTTAGTGCAATTAGTGTAGCTGGGTTTTATAAAGGTTTGGATAAATTCCTGAAGGAGAAGTCCATAAACTGGTATTAATGTATAGGGAATAGCTACTGCTTGTTGCTGGCATTAGTATCATGGGATCTACTTAGTTTTTGGGTACTTGCCGTGTACATGTAGCCTGGATTGGCCACTGTTGGAAACAGGATAGGATACTGAGCTTGATGGACCCTCGGTCTGACTCAGTATGCCATAATCTTATGTTCTTATGTTGATAGTGGGTGCACCTCTCATCTCCCTGTTACAGTCATTACTGGCACAGGAGCTTCCCTGACTCCCTCCCTGAACCTAAGTTCCTCTCACCTGTAGTGTTGGGGCACTGGGCCAAGCCCAGCTGTTGCCCTCCCTGGATTCCTTTCACTCCATGCTGGGATCAGGGGCTTCCTTGGCCCCACTTATCCCTTCCACAGGGCAGACAGAGAAGAAGGGGGAAGGAGCTAAGCCTGTTCACTCCTTCCCTGACCGATTCCTCTTTTTAAGGCCACACAACTTAATGGCAGCGGCCGTACCTGAGATCGGGGTTGAAGTGACATCACTTCAGTGCCATCCAAAATGAAAATACCCCAAATTTTCTGGTGTTTTCAGGCAAGACCATTTGCAGTTTGGATGTGCATTTTGTTTAAAATGAATACGTATTCTTAACATCCACAATTGTTCCTATAATCTCAGTGGTGGTGACGAGTTTGTGTAAGTGTCTCTTCATTTAAAGCAGAGAGTGTGCCTTTATGAAGAAGGGACTGTGCTGCTCGTAATATAGAGATTGCTCTGATTGTGAGGACAGGATCCCATTTCTACAACCTATCTCGTGAGAGAGGACATTTTGAATTGCTGCACTGTGATACCGACAGAAGGAATGAGGTAAATTTGTGTTATAAGGACCTTATGCTACTGAGGTACTACTGAACCTTATTCCTAACGCTGAACCTGACACAGAGGATGCATTTTCTGAATTTTGTAGCAGTGGCACTATTGGAAGGAATAAGGTAAATGTGTTAAAAGACTGTGTGCTACTGAGGCAATAAAGAGACTTGTTCTAGAAGCTTAAATAGTGGCAGGTTATTCATCTCCTGAGTTCTGGACCCGCAACACTGTGAGAAGGAACGGGGTGACGTGGGAACCGTTGTGGAGAGAGTGCAGCTCTAGCGAGCCGACCCATGGATCGCGTCACAGGAAGTGAGAAGTAAGGGCTCCCTGGGTGGAATGGGGCGTCCCAGCTGAAACTGGCTTTCCTTAGAAAAAGCCGAAAAATACCCGAGGTCTCAGGTGTTTCTCCCAATCCTTTCTCTTCCAAGGCGGCAGAGACTCCTCTAATTTTCTCCCTCTCGTTTGTTACTTGACCCTTCAGGCTGAAAGTCCCCAAGAGCCACGCAGCAGGAAAAACTCCCTCCTTCCCCACTTCTGGGCAGCAAACGTGGCAGAAAACGTCCCCCCGAAACCTTAAAAACCAAAACGCTCAACATCTCCAAAAACATCACCAAAGAGGGCGGAGATACCACAGTCCAAGCACTGGATGTGAATCGGGAAAAAAATGGCCTTCTCTCTTCCTGGCCCTTCCCAGAGCAGCTGCCTACAGTACCTGAACGTAATGCACTTTGAAATGGCTGAAAGGCAGAATCTAAATAACTAAAGAGAGCAGGGGACTTCTCCCCCTGAACGGGAGGGACTCTGGGATCCAGGAAAAACCTCCAGGATACAAGTTCAAAAATTAAACAAATTCCAACACACCCAGACATCCGGGTAAAACCCAGCCAAAGAGAAACAGGGTACAAAGCACAAGAGATCCTCTCTCTTCAAACTCCACAGAAAAAACACCACTCAGATCTCCTCCAACTCCACAGGAACGCACCACTGCAGCAGCCTCACGGGGGAGGGGGCCTTTGGCAAAGCTCCTACTCTTGCTTCCCTCACTGCATTTAAAATGGACTGATGTGCCTAGATTATTCCACCCGGAAAAAAAAAAAAAGCCCTGCTTGGCCCGGCGAAAAGTGCACGCAGGATTCCACAATGCGCAGAACTCTTAGCCGGATGATGAGGCAGCGTTTTTCGGGGCGTGGGAGGGGAATGTTTGTTTAGGGCGGGGGGGTTAAATCAGCGTGCCTTGCTGGCATTTTTAATAGTACACCCCCCGAGGATAGAAACATAGAAACATAGAAATGACGGCAGAAGAAGACCGAATGGCCCATCCAGTCTGCCCAGCAAGCCTCACACATTTTTTCTCTCATTCTTATCTGTTACTCTTAGCTCCTTGTTCTATTCCCCTTCCACCCCCACCATTAATGTAGAGAGCAGTGATGGAGCTGCATGCAAGTGAAATATCTAGCTTGATTAGTTAGGGGTAGTAGGGGCAGTAACCGCCGCGATAAGCAAGCTACACCCATGCTTATTGTTTTACCTAGACTATGTTGTACAGCTCTTGTTGGTTTTTTTTTTTTTTTCTTCTCCCCTGCTGTAGAAGCAGAGAGCCATGCTGGATATGCATTGAAAGTGAAGTATCAGGCACATTTGGTTGGGGTAGTAACCGCCGTAACAAGCCAGCTACTCCTCGCTTTGTGATTGCGAATCCTTTTTTTTTCTTCACCCCTGTCGTTGAAGCTATGCAGGATATGCGTGAAGCATCAGTTTTTTTTTTTGTTTTTTTTTTCCCCCTGCCCTTGAAGCAGAGAGCTATGCTGGAAATGCGTGATGTATCAGTCTTTCTCCCATGCCGATGCAGGAGAGAACCATGCTGGATATGCATGGAAAGTGAAGTATCAGGCACATTTGGTTTGGGGTAGTAACTGCCGTAACAAGCCAGCTACTCCCCGCGTTTTGAGTGCGAACCCTTTTTCTTCTCCTTTGCCGTTGTAGCAGAGAGCTCTGCTGGATGTGTGAAGTATCAGTTATTCTTCTCCCCTGTCATTGAAGCAGAGAGCTATGCTGTATATGCATTGAAAGTGAAGTATCAGGCATATTTGGTTTGGGGTAGTAACCGCCGTAACAAGCCAGCTACTCCCCTCTTTATGAGTGCAAATCCTTTTTTCCATTACCTCTTGCTGTTGAAGCTTAGAGCGATGTAGGAGTCACAGTAAGCATGTGTATGTTTATTTAGTAAGGGTATTGTGTCAATAGCCATCATTCTGGCGAGTCACCCACTCTTCATTGGTGGCCTCTTGACTTATGGATCCGCAGTGTTTATCCCACGCCCCTTTGAAGTCTTTCACAGTTCTGGTCTTCACCACTTCCTCCGGAAGGGCATTCCAGGCATCCATCCTTTTTGGCCACCCAATCAGAAAAACAGCGGGGGCTTAGGGACGGTAACTCTGTATGCGCATATGCCGGCTCGTGCCAAAGGACGCAACCATATTATAACATACGCGCGTCGATGCGGGCGTGATATAAAATAGGCTGAACGCGTGTGCATGTGTGCACAATTTTAGATGGATGCGTGCATATGCGCGCAAATCTCGTCTCTACCGCACAACTGGGGGAATTTTAGTAGACGCGCGCTGACACAATTCCCAGTTTTCCCAGTTCGCTCCCAGTTTGCCTAGGTAAAGGATAGGATTTCTAACTCCCTAGTTCATTAGCCTCACTCTTACCCTCTTAGCCCCTACCCTTAAAACTCCTCTGACCAGCCTAGTTTTTTTTTGTTTTAGGAGTTACACAGCATCCGTAGCAGAAGTAAAGTTACGCGGTAGGGGATCCCGGAGCGCACTTGTGCATGTAAGTATTCATGCACTGGTTTCATTCATAAATCTTGGAATGCTCTTGCCCTACCCAGAACACACCCACTCCCCGCCCCTTTTTCAGAAAAAAAATGTTGTGCGTGTTCCAGGAGATGCATGCATACACGGGTGCCCTTTCAAATCCGCGCGGCCCGACCTCTGCGCTTATCTCCCGCGCCGCACTTTTAAAATTCACCCCTTAAGTCCAAATTTTAAGAGGCCCACGCGTGTAAAATCTGGGGGTTAAGTGCGTGGCTGAGCCGTGTGCTTGCCGAGTGAATTTTAGAAACGGCCCAGCCACGCGCAGAACTGACGGGCCAACGAAAAGGGGTAGGCCAGGGGTGGGGGCCAACTGGGACAGCGGCCATGGGAAGCGCACGCCGGCAGCTGGCCAGCACGCCAAAGATACTTCTGCTCCAAAGGAGCAGTAAGTAATAAAGCAAAAAAAAAAAATAAAAATCTAACATTTAGGTAGGGGTTGGGGAGGAGAGGAGAGGAGAGGGGAAAGCTTAGGAAGGGTAGTTAGGTTAATAGGGATGTTCTCTCCCAGTCCGCTCCTTCACTCCTGTCACCGAGCGTTTTTGAAAATCCCTCCCCATTGCACATAGACAGTAAAATCTAGCTGCCGACGCGCGCGCATTATAAGATAGCCGTGGTCCATGTGCGCGCGTGCTGGGTGGAAACCGCGCGCACATGGACACACGCACGGACTTTTGAAAATTGACCCCCTAATGTGCCCACTTTACATGCGCCTTCAAGAGAAACCAGCCGGGTCGCTTCTCTTAAGAAACTTACATAAATCGCTGCTCTAAAAGCTCCATGCAGGGGCTGTTTGTGCATTGCCCCTAAATTTTATCCTGGCGCGCAAGAAAGAAAGGGTAGCAACAAACACATTGCCAGGACATGAGCTCTTCTCCTCCCACTATTTCTTGCCTACCCTGCTGAAGAAGGAAGTTAAGTGCTACTGGCACTGCTATGAGGAAGTAACTTCCCTTAAAACAGTAAGAGCCAGGAATGATGTGAAATGCTTTCTCTGTAGGAAAAGCAGGCGTGTGGAAACAAAGACTGACCCCGTGCCTAACCTTTCAGCAGCTTTCTCAGGAAGCAGGTGCAGAGCTTGCAGGCATGGCCTCGCCAGGATGGCCACAGAGCGCGCCTCAGGTAAGCTAAGCGCTGCTGCTGCACACAGGACAGAGTTCTCCTTCGGCACCTGAAGGTTACAGATTGCGAACGAACAAAGGGGAAGGCTTGTTGCCAGCAGGTCAGAGATGCTGGCACACTGCGGTTTAAAGAGGGTTCGACAGGATTGGAACAAAACTCAGTTTCCGTAAGGCGTCTGAGTGCACCTTGCCTGGGCACAGTCGTAGTCCTTCCAGACCGGTAGTAAATGTTTAACGTGCTAGCAACGGGGTCCAGGAATTCTGTGACTGGCGCACTGGAGAACTGCTCCTCCTCCTTATCATTACTATGGCACAACTAGGTGCGGGCAGCAATGTACAGAAGGCACAGCAGAGTCAGTCCCTGCTTTGTGGAGCTTACCATGTAGTGAAGGCAAGCAGATCAAACAGATTTCTGTGAGTCAATGGCTGTTTAACCATGGAAAAATACCCTTTGAAAACTGCACCCCCCCCCCCCCAAGTATATAGGGGGAAAAGGGTGGCAAGGGGGAGGGGGAAGGGCAGGCCAATGACGTATGCTCTTTATTTATTTACACATTAAAACTTCTTAGATACTGTTTTCTGGCATTATGCCAATCAAAGCGGTGTACAAATCTAACATAAAAACAAATAAAGCAAACATGAAACACAATAAACAAAATATAATCTCATAAAATAATAAATCCACTATTATCATCTAACCATGTAAAATAAATGCAAAATACAATATCATAAAACAATTAAATCTGCTCATATCACCTGTGCCTCAGTACTTTGCATCTACAGAGCACGGGGGGGAGGGTGACAAAGAATCCCTGCAGCACCGGCTGCCATGGGATTTTCAAAGGGGATTTTTCTTTTGAAAATTGGCTTGGAGGCCCTGTGGAGGGTGGCTGTGTTGCCCTCTTTGCATCTTTTGACGCATGCAAAAGGAGTAAACGTTTTTCCTGGTACAGAGTAGGAATGATTAATGAGGATGCCTACCTTACACTTCAATGGACTTATTGTTTTCTTAATGTTTTATTGTTAGGGACCTTTGTTTTCAGTTTTTATTTCATTTTTTTCCCCAAGGATTTATCAGTTGTTATTACGCTAAGAACAAAAACTGGAGAAATTAGTGAAAACAATTTTGTGCAATGAACACTGATAGATTCCTGTGAAAAATAAAATAAAAATGGTAAAGGAAGAGTCCTATTTATTGTAGATATTAGCAGGCAGACAGAAGTGGTAGCACTGCACATTGGGAGGAGGTGGTTAGACCACTGGATCCTGTATGGGGAGGTATCCTGGGATTTGCGTTCTGGACTCCCCTCTGCATGTCTCACTGCCTGCCTTTTGCTTCAGTTTACCTAAACCCAAGAAGGTAAGAGCATCAATCCTTCCTCCCATTTTGAAACTTGCATGTCATCCAGCTACTAGGAATAGGCTGCCTGTGAATCCACCCCAGAGCTGGCTGCAACTACCACTATTTATTATTTGCAAGGCACCGCTAGACACATACACAACACTGTGTTCAGATACACATAAGAAACAGTCCCTTCTCCGTGGAGCTTGCAGTCTAGCCGAGAGAAACATACACGATAAACCGGGCATGGGTCCTTCTTCGTGAAGGAGAAGAAAGCTACGGTAAGAGGGCTGAGGGGGTCGAGGGATTTTTAAATAAACCAAAACAAACAATAAACCAAAACAAAACAATGCCTATACACACCGCTATTTCATATATATTCATAATTCAATCATCTTTAAAAAAAAAAAAAAATCTCTCTAAAGTAGAGAGCGTATCTCAGGTTTTCTTACCCCATGTTTGGATCCGAAAGGGCTAATCAGATTTAGGGAGAAGGAATTCAAAGAATTGTCAAGATATTATTGCATCCATAGACCGATGTTTCAGCATGTGGTTGTAATAATGGAGTAATAATTTTTTAAGCTCGCCCTGCAATCTTGAAACATTTCTCCCTTGTAGGGATTCAGTGTTTTCGTGGCTAGTAACATCCTCTTTTGTGTTTCATGGTTTGTTTTTTTTTATTTACCCATGTCAGTCATAGCTTGCTCCTTTTTCTTCAGTTTCCGCAGAAAAGATAACCGTGGATTGTTAGTGCTTGAATTTGTGACATAATGGACATAATGTTAGTGCTTGAATTTGTGACATAATGGACATGCCAGACATAAATGTTAGGAACAGCTCTACAGTACAATATTATACATTTAAAAATGAAAGCAGTGAATCAGCTGAGCTGAAAAGGTTTTGTTTCCACTGACCTTGAGAAGACAGATAAAAAAAAAATAAAGGAGACGCAGGCAGTATTCAAAGTTGCAATCTCATTTCTTGGAATGATTTTCCATCACTCTGGAAAGGAAACAGGCTCTCAGTCTGTGGGGTCGTTTTGAGGAGGTTCAGGAGTGACTCTGCTGTGTAACTCCGGCTCTGAGATGGTGAGAGCAGTGACAAGGAAAGCAAGCAAGCAAGCAGAGTATTTGAATTCCTGGACATTTCTCATTTTAACCTCTCATCTGAATATATTTGTTGGAGCAATTAAAAAAATGTTCCTGCTTTGCATAATATAGAAGCAGAAGGCAGAGCAAGAGAATTAGAGATCCAAAATAAAGGTGCTGGGTGAGGAGAGGTCACGTCATGCGCTAGACTGAGCAGCAGCAGGTTGTGAGGGCTCCCACCAGCCGACCTCATATTTGTCATTATTGATTGCATTGTAGCTGGATGCCAAATACGGCAACGACTTTTAAAATACTCCTAAGTGCTCCATTCCAAAATTGTGGACTGATAAGATAGCTAAAGTGTCAAATGTGGATGATATTCTAACCTCGAGGGCTTTGGGGTAGCTGCTCCGCAATCGGAGCTGGGGAGAAGATTCCTCGGCCCAGATTTTACCCACTGAATCTCTGGAAACTCTCCAACAGTTGTTTAAAACTCTGTCTGTCTGATACCACTGACTCCAAACTCAAAGATGTGGTAGACAAAGTGCCTCAGCTCGTCTCTTTGGTGAATGTACAACAGGAGCAGGCTGGATATTGTGAAGGTTCGGGTAAGTGAGCTGGAGGATGGATTCACAACCTTTTTTTTATTTATTTATTATTTTTATATACTGACATTTGATCTGAGATATCACACCGGTTTACATTCAGGTACTGGAGGTATTTCTCTATGCCCAGAGGGCTTACAATTTAAGTTTTTGTACCTGAGGCAATGGAGGGTAAAGCGACTTGCCCAAGGTCACAAGGAGTGACAGCGGGACTCAAACGCTGGTCTCCTGATTCATAGACCACTGCTCTAACCACTAGGCTATTCCTCCTCCCTCTGGTTGCCCGATTGACATGCTGGGGAAAAAAATGCTCTCCTTGATAGACGATCGATAGGAAGGCTTAGGAGAAGCAGAGGGCGAAGAAATAATCTGCGAATCGTTGGCCTCCCTGAACAGGCCGAAGGCTCCGATGCAGCCGCATTTGCCTCAACATGGCCGCCCTCTCTCTCCTGGACCCCAACAACTGGCGGGAGACCCAGAGCTATGATTGCTCAGTCAGTTGCATGATTGTGGAGACAAATGGAAAATTTTGGATGCCGCCAGGACAAAGGGTGCCCTCGTGCTTGGAGACACAAAGGTATTTCTCTTTCAGGATTTCTGGCAGGCTGTGGTGAAAAAGAGACAAGAGTTTCGCAGAAGGAAATGACTGATGCCAGAGAGAGAGAGAGGGATACAGCGTGCTGTGTTGTACCCTGCCCCACTGGAGATCACTCCAAATGGGAAACCTTGTTTCTTTGATTCTCCTGAGGAAGTGCTTAGATTTTTGCAGCTGGAGGGCAGAAAACCTGATTCGTCTGGGCTGCAGAAACGGACAGGGAGCAGAAACTTTATTTGAGATGCCTGACTCCCTTTAGCTGATGGCTGGTGGGGCCCCTACGTTTGGCGAGCTCTTGCGGCCGCTGCGGAGCTTGCAGTGCATGGTTGTGGTGCGTCCTGACCCTCCCACGAATTTCTCTTTTCGTTATTTTTTTTCACTGGACATGGACTTCTTTATCTTTCCTGGCGCCCTTTTGGTTTGATTTCGGGTATCGATCACAGCATTTCCGGCTTTGTGATTCTGCTAATTGGAGCGGGGAAGAGGTGAAGCGGGGTTTGGGTGGTGAAAGAGGGTATGGAAGGTTTAAGAACAAAAGTTTGAAACACAGAGTGCAGCTGTTATCAGGTTTGTGTTCTTCTCTGATACTCTCATGAGAGTTTTCATGATTTATTGGACATTTACATCATCTGATTTATTACGCGTTGCTATGAGGCCCTGGTTTTTGCAGACTTGGAGTGTTGGCATCACCATTTAAATCAATATCCTTGAAAGTTCGGGGTGTATCGTCCCCAGTTAAAAGGACCAGAATTTTACAGTTTTTTGTGTAAAAATAATGCACAGGTTGTCTTTCTTCAAGAAACTCATCTGTCCAAAGATGAACATCTTAAGTTGAAAGCATCTGTATCATCAAAGAGTGAAGTAATTCAGCTGTAAAGATTTCAAGTCGTCGTTTTCACCTTCTCAGTAAAAGAGAAATGTTGGAAGTCACCAGATACATCTCAAGTGTTTCATTGCGTTGTGTCTTTGGTGATTATCTATGCTGAGATTATCACTGCTGTGTACAATAAATAAAATTGAGATTTCTGCTAAGCAATGCTATAGGCCTTGAAAAAAAAAAAAAAAGCTCCCCACCCACTCCCTGGGGCTGGAAACCCTGGAAGTACATCTTATGACTTAATAACAGTGTTTCACTTAAAATAGATATCTGAGACATGGCCTCTGGAACGTCTGTAGTATCCGGGTTCAGCCAGCTCAGGGGTAACAACTCGAGGCAAAAGGAAAACAAACTGATTTAGATGTTAGATGTTCACTGTAACATCTATTTTTCTTGAAAACTGGACAAATATGTGTGAGGGTAGTTTGGTTAAGTAACCGTTTCTTTATTTTAAGGTTACCTCAAGGCAGATTGCTTCTGTAATGAAAGCCCACATACCTTTGAAAAAAAGAAGCTTTTAGCTTCTAGCAATGAGAGGCTGCAGGAGAGGTTTTGCCTTTGCCAATCACTAACACTATCTCCCCATGTGTATTACTTTTCCAGCAATGGGCAGGAGGAGGGGGTTTTGATATTTGGGATTCCTCCCCTTGCCATAATCCCACCTTTCATGGGGAGGCTTGTGTGGGATGTAAGAATGCTGAAAGGTTTGTGGGACCCTTGTTGCTGGGCCTTCCGTGTAGGTTGACTCAGTCTACGTGGAAGGCCCTGTAGCTGGGGCGCGACTGAGCTGGTTCGAGACCGGTCCAGGGTTTCCCTTTAGGTTTGCCCTCGGGTTTCGGGGGGGGGGGGCAGCAGGACTTAGGCGAGAGTCTCGTGGCAGGTGGCCATGAGAGAAGTCCCAGCCATAGCTGGGGTCAGAGGCAGGTGGAAGAACAGAGGTGGTCATGGTTCAGGCTTTGGTCAGAGGCAGGCAGCAGGCGAGAATGGTCGAGGTCCAGGCTGAGGTCAGGGGGGCAGGTGGCAAGCAAGAATGGTCAGCCTGCAGCCCACGGTCAGATCTGAAAGTCAGTCTGAGGCAGGCGAGGAAGACTCTGGGAGAATGAAGACACCAGGACGGGGAGGACGAGGCAGGCAAGAGAGACAATGCAGGATCAGGCACAGGAACACAGCGACTCACACTACAGCTTCTCTCCCTCCCCCAGTCTGGACTTGGACCCGGATCCGTATCACCCCTGGTTGATGATAACCGCCCAACACTTTTCTCCCTACCAGGTACACTCCAGCCATCCCACAGTTTAACCTGCAGGCATCCCTATAGCCTGTTCGAGCTGTCTGCGTTGCCAAAGTTTTAATCACAGGATGGCCGAAAGGTGCTGGCAGGGTCTCCTGTATACCTGAGAGAGAACGCTGGAGTGAGCCAGAATGATACTGTAGTGTTTTGCCTCGATACATAGTAGAGAAAGATACTGTTACTGATGTTCTTGGGCTTTAAGCTCATGCAAAGCAGTAAAAGGGCATCAATAGCGCAGTGCAAGTTCTGAAATGCCCCGCGTGCTGTGTGGAGCATAGTGCATGCTTGATCGTATCGATTCACTTTCCTGCTGTCTGTTTCTGTATGCAGTGCTTCATACTGGTGCTGTTACAACCAGATACAAACAGAAAAAAAACCCCATTGATATTCTCATTTTGCTTTATGTTTTGGAGATAAATAAGGGATATATCTCTG
Organism: Rhinatrema bivittatum; assembly: GCF_901001135.1. Lineage (NCBI taxonomy): Eukaryota > Metazoa > Chordata > Amphibia > Gymnophiona > Rhinatrematidae > Rhinatrema > Rhinatrema bivittatum. Next base: position 23,274,339 of record NC_042622.1, read on the forward strand.
GCAATTTCATTTATCAGTTTCTGCAGCTAAAACTGTAGAAGCCCCCATGTGCTTTCCATAGGAGGCCTCCCTAGGTTTCGGAGTTTGATTGAATTGACAGGAAAGGTTGTCAATACTGCATAAAATATGAATGAATTGTACATTTTGTAGCAAGACATGCATATCTAATGCAGGAAAAAAAATGCTTTTCCAGTGACTTTATTTTTGTTTTTCTGCAAGCTGAGCCAGGAGCGAATCCTGGAAATCATGAAGATGGTGAAGAATAAGGAAATAACTGCAGATGAGGCCCTAGACTTGGCACAAAGAGAGAAAAATTCAGAGGGAACCAAACTGGCAAATTCAGTAAGTCTGCGCTTGAGACTTCTTGTGTACTGATAAAAACAGGGACCTGGTGGTCTACTTCCTTAGGAATTTCAAGCTTAACGTAATCAGTGGTGTTTATATTTCGGAAGACACCAGCTTGCCCCTTCTTTGTCCCCATTCCCTCCATCTGTTGGCCTAGTTCTTGGGTATTCCATTTGCTTTGCTCCAAATTAGCTTATTTTGTATTGAAGGAGCGGTGTGTGCCTTTGTTACTACATCCTTATGCTATCCCCTTTCCCCCCACCTCCCCTGAGAGCGATGTCCATGTCTGCAAGGCACCAAACTTGGGCAGTGCCTCTGAAATATCACTTATAAATGGCGCGCTAGGATTGGACAATGGAGGTCAGGTGATCAGGCAGCAAGCTTCATTGTGCTGCACGGTCATCCAAGGATCTTTGCAGCCAATTGCTCATGACATGTTTGTGGTTTGTATTCTTTTCTGTGTAACACTAAGTCACCAAGCAAGCATACTGAGGGTAATAAGCACACAGCCTGCATAGCGTTAAGAGTGTGTGTGTGTGTGTACATTGTACCCACAGACTTTACCAAGTATTTTCAAAGTGAATTGATGCGTGTAAGCTTGCTTGAAACTACTCATTTAATCAGTGCACTCATTCACTCCCGTAAAAGTTACACCTCCTGTTCGGAGGGCATGTACATTTACTTGCACTTTTTAAAAAATAAAACTGTATGTGTGCATAAGTGTCATCTCCACCCCAGTTCCACCCCTCCTAGAATTCCTTTCCCCAATGCACATAAAAGTTCACACTAAGCTGGTATGGGGAAACCCACCAAATGTACCTTCTTCTTGGGTTTCAGTGCACAAGACATTTGGGTAGGGGAGACCCTGCTATTATCATGTTGACATGTTTGGGAAAATGTTTAATAGGGTTTTGTTGTAGTAATGCTTCGTGACCACTCAGTGGCATTTTTAGAGGTGTGAATGAACATTGTATTTTAGGTGATAATGCGACGATGTGGAAATGTACGTGTTCCCTTAAACATTTGGGGTTTTCTGACTGGGTGACTTAGTGTGTAGCGGGAAGTATAATGATGGGGAGTTTTGGGTGGATTTTCCCTTTCTGCGTCTGCCCTTTCTGAAATAGGATGGGTAATAGGGATCTCCAGAGATGTGACTAGCTGGAGCCAGCCAGCCTGCAGCCTGGTGGGCCCATGGTCCCTTCCAGTGGGAGTGGTACCCCATAGGAGCTTTTCCCTTCAAAGGGAAGGTCCTGAGGCCATGTAAACATAGAAACATAGAAATGAAGGCAGAAGAAGACCAAATGTAGAGGGAGTGGTTTCTGCTTCCTCCTGAGGAACTAACCAGGAGGTGAAAAAAAGATGAATTATTTCCTGCCTCTGAGGAAGTGGGCAGGAGAGTTAGAACAGGGGTGAGCCCAAGATGAGGAGAACTCCAGAGTGTCCTGTGAGTACAGTAGTCCGGGGACCGTGCATAAGGAGAAGGGTGAGATGGATCCAGATGTGAGTCAATTATGTTAATGGGAGTTGCATTAGTTCTGCTTTGGATGTGAATTTTGAGATGGCTTTGCTAAGAAGTGAACCCTTCTCTTTAACCAGGGTTGGGAACCTGAGAGCTCAGACTAACTCATACAAGGAAAAGTAATTGTGTGTAAAAAAGGAGGTGGAGGTGAAGGAAGCCCATGAATTTCTGATGTAACATGTAACCTGCTTCACATCCATGAAACAAAGTTAGTCGTTGGAAGTTGTGTCATATACTCTTATTTAGCCAATACTAGGGTGAGGCATGGGATCAGAGGCTATGGAGGAGAGTTGAAGGGAATCCCCCCTATTCAGCCTTTATTCAGGTCCACTTCACCATCTGCATGACGAAATATGAGAACCCACTAAATAAATTTGGAAGGGATGACCCTTAAGCAATAGAGAAAGCCCTTCCATCATATTTTGTACCCCGATGATGGGTTACACTGGGTTCTGTGCATACTTTTATGTGCATTGAGCAGTCATAAGTGAGCAAGTACAGGACTACTTCTAAGACCAAGTCCACAAGCAAAACATGTCAGGACAGTCTGAATTTTCAAGAAAGCTCATTGAATAACTGTATGGAGTGGCAGTTGCTCCCCTTAAGAGAAATATGGGGGTAACCTGCATGGCATGACAGATACTACCATAAGAGGCTTGCTGGGCAGATTGGATGGACCATTTGCTCCTTTCCCACCGTAGTTACTATGTTACTGTGTCATATTAAGAACAAAACACAAAAGGCTGCTAACTGTCCTTATACTAAACAAATATAATATCACAACATAAGGACACTAATTAATGGTATTTAAATATTGCAATTTTAACAAACATATAATCAAATATTTTTTATTTTTTAATATTAGAATTTTATTACAAATGCAATCTCCATACATAATATTTAATCACAAATTTTAATTGTTTATAATATTTTTGAACAATTTTTTAAAACCTTTGGACACCTATATCTCACACCAATACCCCTATTATACAATGATAAATATCCCCATTCCCTAAAATTTAAATACATACATTCATCCATCCACATCCATCCTTATATTATCACACACCAATTAAAATACCATCCCACCATGCTTTATTGCACCGTAACCCAATTCTTCAACATGCATTATTCCTTAATTCAGAACACGGGTATTCAAGATACACTTAATGCCGATCCACGATCTTCACATATTTGATATTTTCATCTTGCATCTTTCACTTCTCAATCAATTTATGGGATCCACCTCCCCAACAAGGAACCTCGTTTCGCCAATATCTCGCTGTCCCAAACCTTCAAATTCTTATGGTGTCCAACACTTCCTACAATATATACAATAATTAATTACAACAAAATATACATAATCAAATATATATTGACTGCACTTCCAGACTACTCACTCTCCATGGTGTTTTTTTACATCACCAACTCATCTCTTATATTCACTGGATATCTTCCAACAATCTCTCGAATCAACTACAACAAAATGATTGTTTAATCATATATCCCAACTACATATGTCTAATATACTCTTCTTAAATATCAAAACCATATAAACAAACTTACATTTGTAAAACCCAGTTCACATTATTCCGTTATTCCTCGCTGCTTTAAATTCTCTACCGGATGCATATCATTCACCTATTTAGAACAGCCATTTAAGTGCATAAATCCTACGTCAATGGCTTTGAAAGTTCTGCCTTCTAAGGCACACCTGAGCATGCATTAAGATAAATCCTTTACACTTCCCTCTTGTGAGGCAATGGGTCACACATTGCTGGAGTCACACAGGGAGGACTCGCCCAGTCTCATCTTACCTCTTACTGCCAAAGTAAACATCATCTCCTCTTAACCAGAAAAGCTCCCTCCCTTTATTGAAATGACTTCTATAATTTTATAGCTTTTCTTTCAGGCCTCTGTAATAAAGATAAGAACTCTACACAGTAATAAGCTAAAACAACAAAGAACTAAATCACACAAGCAAAATTCATTTATAAGCCAAATAAAGTAAGAAGCAAAAAATTTGATTCAGTCACTTTCCACTGCCAGTAAACTCCTGGATAAAGCGAGTTTTAGATGATTTTTGGGATGCGATATCTTAAATGCAAAAATATTTAAGGACCTGTTGGGATACTTTATATCTACTGTTCTGTACAGAGGTTTTCACATCACATATGATATTGTGGGAAGTGCTGTTGTAGTTTTGGAGCATTACTAATCTCAGAGAAGCTTTCATTCAGTGCTACTTGGTTGGATAAGTACTTAGTCGGATACTTATCTGGCTAAATGATGGGCGGGAAATGGGTGTTTCGGGGAGGACCTTCTTATGTGGTTAATTTAGCTGGATAAGTAACAATATTTAAGCTTATCCAGTTAAGATAACTGGATAAGTTAAAGCTACTCCATAACAGGTTTAAAGTTAGCTGGATAAGACTTACCAAGCTAGCTAGTGATTTTTACTGGAATGTTCAGCAGGATATCTCTGCTGCTGAATATCCCTTGCAAGTTAGCCAGATAAATCTTATTCAGCTAACGTACTTAAATGATTAGCTTTGAATTTCTACCCCAGAGATAATAAATTAGGTTAATTTTCCATCTGAAAATTACCTTACCTCAATCTTTCAGAGATGTGTCTTCATTTGAAATAAATGGGTAAAATACATTTTTGCTTCATTATTGGACCCCTGAAACATGTGGAGACTCCCATAAATTTAAATAAACATTTTCATTTCATTCATTTGTTTAACATTCAGATTTATGACACATTGAAAAGTGCTGCAGTGTGATCGGTAATTATAGCAATCAACCAATGCCTGTGTGAGATAGAAGATGGGCAGGAGCTGAGGTGGGAGAAATAGGCAAGTCGATCGGACATAGGACCAGTCAAGGTGAAACATTTTTTAAATTAGCTTTTAGCTGACATCTGGATCAAATGACAGTGACCAGGGGAGGCCAGGGGATGACCAGAGCATCCACGCCCTCTGAACAGTGCTCCGTTCTGCGACTGAAGAACATGGGAGCCTTTGCATTGCCCAGGGTGGCCATCAGATCCAAGTAGGGAGCTCCCCACTTGCGTACCACCAGATCCATTGCCTCCTGGGACAACTCCCACTCTCCGGGGTCTAGATGTTGACGACTGATGAAGTCGGCTTGAACATTCTCCTTCCCCGCAATGTGGGAGGCCACCAGTCAATCCAGATGTCGCTCCGCCCAGGAGAGAAGCTTGCTGGCTTCCAAGGCCACCAGAAGACTTCTGGTGCTGCCCTGGCGACTGATGTAAGCTACCGTGGTGGTGTTGTCGGAGAGGACTCTTACCACCTTGCGACGGATCAAGGGTAGAAAGGACTTGAGTGCCAGATGAACCGCTCGGGCCGCCAGCCGATTGATGTGCCACTGGGATTGAACTGAGGACCATAGGCCCTGGGTAGACTGATTCTGACACATCGCTCCCCAGCCAGAGAGGCTGGCATCCATCATAACAATAATCCACTGGGGAGTCATCAGGGGTATGCCCTTCAGAAGGTGAGTGAGCGAGAGCCACCACTGCATGCTGGCGATGGTAGAGTCAGAGAGCGGTAGAGGTGTCTGAAACTCCTCCGAAACCGGTTTCCAGCGGGACAGCAAAGCTTTCTGTAAAGGACGCATATGCGCAAAAGCCCAAGGAACCAAATTGATAGTTGAAGCCATAGAGCCCAGGACCTGAGAGGGATAGAAGATTCTGCACTTGATTCATAAGTTTGAGTGCCCGAGACTCAGGCAGCAACACTCTGCCCACTCGGGTGTTGAAGCATGCTCCCAGGAATTCCAGGACCTGAGAGGGCTGAAGGTTGCTCTTGGAGAAGTTGACTATCCACCCAAGGGAGGAGAGAAACAGTAAGACTTTGTCGACTGCTGTCTTGCATAGTGCCTCCAACTTTGCCCGGATGAGCCAGTCGTCCAGGTAAGGATGGACTAGGACTCCGTCCCAGTAGAGCAGCCACCACCACGACCATAACCTTGGTAAAGGTGATGGTGCGATAGCGAGACCAAACGGGAGTGCCCAAAACTGGAAGTGCTGCCCCAGGATGCTGAATCGAAGATACTTCTGAGGATCCTGGTGGATCGGGATGTGAAGGTAGGCCTCCGTCAAGTCGAAGGAGGCCAGAAATTCGCCCGAGTGAACTGCCGCTATAACCGCCCTCAGGGTCTCCATTCGAAAATGGGGAACTTTGAGGATCTGGTTGACTCTCTTGAGGTCCAGAATTGGGCGAAAGGAGCCTTCCTTTTTGGACACTACGAAATAGATACTGGCCGGACCCCCGTACCTGTAAAGGAACTGGGACTATGGCTCCGAGCTCTTGCAGTCGTATAAGAGTCTGACATACCGCTGGACACTTCAGACTTCCGCATGGAGAGACTAGGTAGTGGTCCGGGAGGTCCTGAGCAAATTCTAATGCGTAGCCTTTTTCGATCACGTCGAGGACCCACTGATCCATCGTAATTTTGACCCATTCCTCAAAAAACAGGGACAGACGTCCACCTAAGTTGGGAACGTAGGAATGGGCCGGCCATATTTCATTGTGAAGAGGACTTTACAGCCGAGCCTGTCAGGTTACCATCCCGTAAGGGGCATCGGCCACGAAAGGAATGAGACCACGGCTGTGATCTAGTGGAGGTACCTCTTTGAAACGATCCCCGTGTTCTGGTGATATACCAGCGCTGCTCTCTGAAATGAGAACATGAGGGAAAAAAGGACTTAGACTGTTTAGGACGGACCTCAGGCAGCTTATGTATCTTGTTGTCTCCCAAAGATTTAATAAGCTGTTCAAGGTCCTCACCAAAAAGCAACTTACCCTTGAAGGGAAGCGTGCCCAACTGCGTCTTGGAGGAGGAATCTGCCGACCACTTGCGCAGCCAGAGAAGTCGTCTGGCTGACATCGCTGAAATCATAGCTCTGGCCTGCACCCGGAGTAAGTCGTAGAGGGCATCAGCCCCATACGCCACCACAACTTCCAGCCGTTCTTCCTGTTCCGCCTCTGCAAACGGGAGGTCCTGAGTGCTGAGTAATTGCTGAACCCAACTGAGACTTGCCCACCTCATGAGACTGCTACAGACTGTCACCCGAACGCCTAAGGCCAGGACTTCAAAGATCTGCTTGAGATGCAGTTCCAGTTTATGATCCTGAGTATCTTTCAACAACGTAGACCCCACCACTGGGATGGTGGTTCGTTTGGTGACTGTGGAGACTGAAGCATCAACCTTGGGAACCTTAAGCATCTCTAGACATTGGTCAGGTAGGGGATAGAGTTTATCCATTGCCCTACCCACTTGGAGACCTGATTCAGAGGACTCCCATTCCCAAAGGAGAAGCTGGAACATACGTGGAGGAGCCCTAAATCTCGTCAGGACTGGGTCCACGTTTCCTGGAGTAGCGGCAGTGGCAGATTCTTCAGGTGGAACTTCAATCCCCAGCTCATCTAATACAAAAGGAATGAGCGGATCCAGCTCTTCCCTTTGGAACAATCTGAGAACCTGTGGGTCGTCCCCCTCAGTAAACGGATTTGGGAGAAGTAAATCTGTATCTGGATCGGGATCAGGGGTAGGAGAGGGCTGGGGAGGTTGGAACACCCACTACGGTCCTGACCCTGATGGAGCCCTGCGCATCAGGAACCTTAGGGGGCTGGGGAAGGGACACCTTAGGGAGTTTCGCTGGAGGGGGGTCCGGAGAGGGATCATCCTCTTCCTGCAGGCTGGCTAAATAGGATTTGTGCATTAAAAGCACAAAATCAGTAGAGAAATAAGGCTTAGATTTCTGGGGTAATGGGGGAGGGGGGACCAAGGGAGAAGGATCAGGGACCCCCTCTGGGAGTCCACAGAACTTAAATCCGGCGGCAAATCCGCAAAATCAAGCTCCCCTCACCCCCGAATCCACTTGCAGAGCAGAGCTCAAAATGGCCACCGTACCCACGGTTTTCTGTGAGGGAGCCAGCCTGAAAACACTCTTGGGAGCCCGACCATGGACTGCCGACCTCGCCGCCGTCGCAGAGGGACCCTCTCCGCCAGGCAAACATGTAGAACACAGCCCATCGCAAGAGAGCCGCGAAGGCTCCCTGCAGGCCAGACAGCCCGCTGAACGCGGCATGATCAAAAGAAAAAAATGCCACGGAGAAATGAGAACAGTTGAGCCTGGCTGCGATTGCAAGCAGGAGTAGGAGAATGAAACCTGCTACACTACTTTCCCTGCACGGAGCCAAATAAACGCGGGTGAGCTGTGCTGCCAAAATCTTTATTTAGGCTCTTTTTCCAATCTTATTTTTTTTTTTTTTTTAAATCGCAGAGGCATTATTTCTTCCCTGCTATGGGACCCGAGGCAATAGACTTCTCAAGGGTCAGGGCAGCCAGGCAGAGGTCACCCGGAAAGGAATCCTAGACTGAACAATCAAGGGGCAAGCCCCCCTAGGACCCTGCAAGAGCGAGGAGACAGAACTGTCTCCCTTAGAGAAACAGGTTTTGAATTTTTGTTGTCCAAGAGAAACTTTTTTTACTTGACTTTTTTTTTTAAATATAAAGTAGAATCAGTAGATAAGTAATACTTGCTTGATCCTGAAAAAGGTATGAAACAAAATCTCACAGAGAGAAGGAAATTAGCAAAGAGAGGGAACCGCAGGTTCAACTGCCTGCATCTTTTATTTTGTTTTTGTATACCGACATTCGATCAAGATATCTGCTGGAGACAGAGAAATACTGAAGGGAAGCAGGGGGGGGGGGGGGGGGCTCTGTCCTGATACCCTTTCAGTTTTTCTCTGTCTCCATCTCCTGGACAGGAGGCTCAACCCATTGTCTGGACTGATCCGGGTACGTACAGGGAATGTTGCATTTCTGCTGCCCAGTCTTTGCCCCTGCCCTACTAATGCTAGCCTTGGGTGACTCTCCCACCATTTTCCCCTACCACAAAGCAAGAGGGAGAGAAACAGTTGGCAATGGCATATGCTTTCCCAATTTCAATTTCTTATGGCTTGAGCTACCTTCCACTCCTGGCTTTCTGCAGCTAAAATAAGTCTCAAAAGAGTTTAGGGGAAGGATTCCCCCTTTTCTCACTGCTGCTGCTACTACTACTACTACTACTACTACTACTACTACTACTTGTGCTTCTGATAGGCTGGGCTGACTTTGCTGAAATACTCAGTCCTTTGTTCCTGCCATTTTTCTGCCCAGTCATTCCCTTCTTTCCCCCTTTGTTTACAGTAGCATGATTGAATTGCAAGTGTATACTGGGGGCTTTGATATCACAATATATTTTATTGATACCAGACCACTCACCAGCACTACTCTAATACTGACTGTCTATCAGTCATGCATATTCAATAAAGTTGACAGACTGAGCTCATGTCAGTGCTTAGCAAGCACAATGACAACTTGCCAAGTAAAGTTAGCAGCTTGCTAGTGGCACAAACTCATTCTCTATCTTACTAGGGCTATCCCTATGTCTTTTTCACACACATACACACATGCATAGTGAATGTGTGTGTGCACAGCTGATTGGCTCCTTCTGCATTCACAAAAAAAAAACTGTCAAAAAAAAGAATAAACTGAGAAATCTGAGAAAATTCTAAGTAGCTCATTTAAAACAAATAAAACAAAAATCACAGAAAATTATTATTTTTCACTCAATGCATATTTAAGCTGTCAAATTCATTGCCAGAGAATGTGGTTACAGCATTTAGTGTAACTGACTTTAAAAAGATTTGGATAAGTTCCTAGAGGAGAAGCCCATAAACTGCTGTTACTCAATAAGGAATAGTAGCTTGGGATCTATTTAATGTTTGGGTTCTTGCCAGGTACTTGTGACTTGGATTGGCCACTATTGGATACAGGATGCTGGGCTTGATGGACCCTTGGTCTGACCCAGTATTCCATATATTCTTATGTAAGGCTGGCAAGGCTGCGCTTATTTTCACTGCAATCTGTCTGCAGATAAGCCGTGGAGTGCATTGTGCACAGTCAACAGCCACAAAAAAATGACTGCTTCTCATGGGAAAGGTACTCAGATGGATAGAGTTTTACAAAGGGCCAGTCATTCTTGTGGCACCGGAGTGGCCGCGGAGACCATGGTTCGCGGATCTTGTGAACCTCGCAATGGAGGGTCCTCTTCGCCTCGGTCACCTTCCAAACCTACTGCGCCAAGGTCCCGTATTTTTCGATCAGGCGGATCGCTTTTGTCTAGCGGCCTGGCTTTTGAGTGGTGGCGACTGAGGAAGAAGGGTTATAAGGAGGAGGTTATATCCACGCTGTTACAGGCATGTAAAACTTCTACATCTCTCACTTATATCCAGGTCTGCAGAGTGTCTGAGAATATGTGTGCCGAGTCCAGAGTACTGGCATGTAAGGCCCCGGTGACTCAGGTCCTCTCCTTCCTAGAGATTGGTCTCTCAAAAGGTTTGTCCTTCAGTTCCTTGTGGGTGCAGGTCTCGGCTCTCGGTTCCCTCCTAGGAAGGGTCGATGGTTACGTGGTGGCGGCCCATCTGGATATTGTTCGGTTCCTCAAAGATGTTAAGCATTTGAACCCGCCCGTCCGGGCTACTTGTCCATCATGGAGCCTTAATTTGGTGCTTCGAGTTCTATGTGAGGCGCCCTTCGAGCCTCTCCAGTGGGCAACTCTTAAAGATCTGACTCTCAAGATGGTATTCCTTGTCTCTATTTGCTCGGCCAGGAGATTGTCCGAGCTCCAAGCCTTATCCTATAGGAAACCCTTTCTTCGTTTTTCTGATTCAGGTGTTTCTCTCAAAACAGTCCCATCCTTCTTACCGAAGGTTGTGTCCTCTTTCCACATAAATCAGTCCGTAGAGCTCCCGGCCTTTTCTTCAGAGGATATTGCCAGTATGCCGGGCGGTGAACTCCGGAGACTGGATGTGAAGAGGGTTCTACTGCAGTATTTACAGACCACAAACGAGTTCCATGTCTCTGATCATCTTTTTGTCTTGTGGAGCGGACCCAATAAGGGGAATAAGGCTTCTAAAGCTACTATTGCTAGATGACTAAAGGAGGCAATTGCGTCGGCGTATATCTGTCGGGGACAGCCCGTTCTGGAGGGCTGAAAGTCCCATTCTTTGCGTTAACAGGCTACCTTTTGGGCAGAGAGTCAGTTGGTCTTACCACAAGAAATGTGCAGAGCGCCTACCTGGAAGTCTCTGCATACCTTTGCTCGACATTATCATCTCGATGTCCGGGCGCCAGTGTTTGGCTCCTTCGGTAGACAAGGTGCTTCAAGCAGGACTATCTCAGTCCCACCCTATTTAGGGAAGCTTTGGTACATCCCACTGTCTGGACTGATCCGGGTACGTACAGGGAAAGGAAAATTGGCTCTTAACTGCTAATTTTTGTTCCTGTAGCACCACAGATCAGTCCAGACTCCCGCCCTGACTGCATCTAACTCTAATCCATCCGCTCGAAGTTTTTTCTTCATTCACAACATTTTGGATATATTTGCTTCCTCTCGGAACTTTAAGGCACCGGAAGTATCTACATGATAGATATATATGTAAGAGTGGTTCTTTACAATGTTTGAATTGTTCAAATTACCAGTTTATTGTTGCTTGCTTGATCTTATGCTACTTATCTTTATATTTCTCAGCTTTGTTAACGTTTATACTGAAGGGACGCGGGGGGGGGGGGGGGGCTCTGTCCTGATATAGGATACCCTTTCAGTTTTTCTCTGTCTCCATCTGCTGGACAGGAGGCTTGTTGCATTCGTCGGTCTCAGACTGCTTCGACCTCTGTGCCTCATCTTTCTTCTTTCTCTCTCCTCAAGCCTTGGGAAGATGGCTGCTGCCGCGTCTTCATGCCGCTCTCTCCGGCGTCCCTGGAATAGCAATGGCGACGGTGTTCACCATGATTTTCCTGAGGGCCTCCTAGGGTGTGTGCATGCACGCCACCCATGTCTTTATCCACATCATGGCGGGAACCTCGGGGGCGTCCCCTCCGAGTGACGTCATCACATCCTGATATTTAGCCTGCCCTTCGTTTGCTAACAAACCGAGTTAGCAAGGATCGAGATTGAATTGGAATGCCTCCGGTCTAAGCTGCTCTGCTGCTTCCCAGCTGCTGCAGGAAGCTCTCTCTCTGCCCTTCGTGGTAATTCATCGCTAACCTGGGTACCTGCTCCTCGGGGGCCCTTATGTTCTCTTTCAGGTACCTATCTGGGATATCGGCTACTCGCTCCTCGAGGGCCTGCTCTCCTTTCTCTGTTGCCTACTATGGAACTACTTCTCCCTGCCAGGATCTTCATCAATACAGCTATCTACTTCAGTGAGTACTAACCTTGTCAGTCTGTCTCACCTTCAGCTTCAGCGCTTGGAGTCTTCATCCAGGACCTTCCATGGCTACCCTGCGTTGCCCATCATCTACTCTAGTGTGGGACTGGTCTCCTCTGCTGAGGACCCCTGGACTACTTCTACTGGGTTACCTCATTGCTGTCCGCTCCCCGGACAGTACCATCAAGCTATATACAAAATACAAATTCTCTGTGTTTGCGTGTATAGAGTCTAGCCTAGTACTGCGGTTCCTCATGGGGCTCCTCCCCGAGGGTGTGGACATCACCGCAGTACTCAAGAATCCACTCCAACATCTCAAAAAACCATAACAAGGCTCAACCCACTGTCTGGACTGATCCGTGGTACTACAGGAACGAAAATTAGCAGGTAAGAACCAATTTTCCTTTGAAAACCATCAGTGTGCTTCTCCATGATTACTGCTTCTGAGGTAATGGAGGCAGTATTTAAAAAAATGGACTCCCTGAGAAGATATTGAAGAGCTAGTATCCAAGAAAAATCTTGGGGCTTTAGTCAGTAGCATGTTAGCCTCCATTGAGGAGGTGGGGGAGATAAATGATATTGATGGTGTTGAGAGCAACCCCCAGGAAAAGAAGACAGATTTGATGGAAAAGTTAATCTTCTTGAAAAGCAATCTGGTTTCCCAGAATTTCCATTCAAGTGGCAGGTTGACTGAAAGCACCTTAGGGATCTTGGTGCCTATCTGCCTTGCTGCCATACACTGATATACCACCCTGGGGAACTTTCTGCCACTCTGACTTGTTGCTATAACACTTATCCTACACTTGAGGGTCTTTCTGCCATTCAGCATTGCTGGCATATCCCAGACTTTTCACCCTGGGGGTCCTGCTGCCACTCTCTCTTATTGCCATATCTGAGACTCTATGTCTTGGGCTGTTCATGCCACTGTAGGCATTGCTTTGCACCTCTCATGGTGCCTTGGGGTTTTCATGTCACTCTTGAAGCCTCTTTTGAAGCCTTTGAGTGCTCTTGCCACTCTTGCTGCTGCATTGCTCCTCTCATGATGTATTAGAGAACTCCTGCCACTGCTGGTACCTGTTTGCTCCAGGGTAACCTTGGGGTAACCTGCACAGAGTGGCAGTTATTACCCTTAACGGAAGGTTTGCGTATTACTACCCTTAACTAAAAAGCCTTGAAGTTTTTGATGCGAATGCAACATCGTTCCCTCCTTCAATGGTGGGGGGGAGGGGAATTGAATTCAGATAATAGCCAACACGGGGTGCTGACTTTTATGGTCTGTGGTAGTGAATTGCAGGCATAAGGGAGAAGCACAGGATGGCTTCTAAGGCCAAGTGCAAAAGCAAAGTACGTCAAGCAACATTGTCTGAATTATTGAGAAGGCTCCTCACCCAGTAAAAATGTTGCTAGCAGTAATTTGTTATGGGTTTTACAGTGACTTGTGTGTGATTAATATTACTACCCTTGGGGATAACTGCTCAGAGTGGAAGTTACTACCATAAAAAGCTTGCTGGGCAGATTGGATGGACCATTTGGTCCTTTTCTGCTATCATTACCGTCTTACTATGTTACTGCACCTTAAGCTATTCCCCTTTCTGATGATGTCTACCCACAAGTTTCATTAGAACTGATTAGAAAACAACAGTGTTGGAGCTCAAAATAGGTTGCTTGGCTTCCCCCACTGACATTAAAGGAAAAGAAAAAACAAATGGAATGAGAAGCAAAAATTGTTTACTCTTTGAAATGAATCAAATGAAGGCGACCTATGAAACAAACAAACTGAAACACAAATTTTGCCTCAGCACATCCCTAAAAAATGCTCATAGGGTGGCACTTTTAGCTGGACGAAAGGAAGGGGGAAGCTAGTTTTGGGCGGAATCAGAAAATAATGCACATAGATTGTATTTTTAAATCTACACACGTTATTTTCCTTGTAATGTGTACTCGCAGAAAAAGGAAGTTCATGGCAAGTTTCAAAGTGAAAAGTACCCACATTTTTCACCCTTGAAAATTAGGAACGAGGTCCATGGATTCAGAGTTCCTACGGACTTTGAGCTGATGATGTAGACAGTTTAACCATTATGGGGCAATTTTCAAAGTTAGCATTAAGACATTCCTGGTTTATCATAAACTTGGCATAACAGCACTGCTTAGGAGCTTGGGTGAGTTGACCCTTAACCTTGTCCACAATACACCTGAACCACGTTGTGATGGCCACTTAAGGCAGATCCTGTTATGTCTGAAGTGCAAAGATCAGGCAATTCTCCTTTTGTCATCCTTTAAATCAGTGGTTCCCAACCTTTTTTCTGTCGGGACACACCTGACAGATGGTTCTCACATGCGTGACACACTGAACCCATGATCATCACGGGACTAGATTTAAAAGTACAGTTTGTATCCATGGGAACCCCCCTGACCCACAATAATGGATGTAAAGCAGAATTATGACATTCCCCATACAACTCACCTTACAAAAAAGATATTCTGGTTCTGGTGTCATCTCAGTAACAGCAACTCAAACTCCTTCTAATTCCAGGCTCAATAGCCCTACTTATGAAAAGACAGCTGTTTATCACTATTGCATGTCCTCTTGAGAAAATACAACAAATAAGACTGATACAGTAAAATACCTCACCTCTGTCACATATCAGAACCGACCTAACATACTCCCAGGATCTGCAGTAATGCACATAAACTAATCTGCACACAGTTACACCTGCACTATGGAATACACTCAAACAGGAGCAACCCTATCTATGAAAAGGCAACACTACAAATATTAAATCAGGCCCTAAACACCAAAACTCCTCCAATTAGGAAAACAGAACTAGCAAGCAGCTATAGATCCCCACACAGAAATAATTGTATAACTATACTAATAAGCAGAATAAATGTTTCAAAACAGCTATGAACAGAATAACATCCAACAATTAAAAACCCATAAAAATTATTAAAAATTCTCCAAACACCAATAAAATATTTCAAAAATGCAGACACATCACATAATATTAAATAATTAAAATGGCAGTCAATCAAGAAAAATAAACTTAAAAAGCCACGTTTACTTACCCCATCCAGCAGCTCTCCTACTTCTCTTCCATGCACGCTGTAGCACACACCAGAAGCAGCAGTAGTGGCTAAGCTCTATCCTGTTCCTTAGGGCCCATGACCAGTCTCTCTGTCTCTCACACACACACCATACCAGTCACACCCCCATGACCAATTTCTGTCTCTCACACACCAATCATCTTCCAACCAGTCTTTGACACACCCACCAGTCCCTTCCTGAACAGTTTCTCTCATGCCATACACACACATAGGCTTCCCACTCCCATGTTCTATCTTACATAGACGGGCTTCTCACTCCCATACTGTGTCTCACACGCACCCAGATTTCTCACTCCCATGCTCACTCTCTCCACATGCACAGGCTTCTCATTCCCTTAATCACTTTCTTTCTCTCACATACACACACACCAGTCTCTCTCTGTCACACACCGTCACCTTACCAACCAGTCTCTCTCTCATGCATGCACACACACACACACACACACACAGGTTTCCCACTCCCATGCTCACTCTCACATATACAGGCTTCTCACTCCCATGCTTTCTCACATACCCAGATTTCTCACTTCCATGCTTTTTCTCTCTCACACACACAAACACACACATACACACACACACCAGTCACCTCCCTGACCAATCTCTCACTCTCTCACACACACTCCAGTCATCTCCCTGACCAGTCACTTTTATTGTCTCTCACATATACACACATCACCTCTCTGACCAGTTCCTCTCAATCACACACAGGCTGTCAATCAAATGCATGCTCTCAATCACACACAGGCTGGCTGTCTTCTCTCTCTCTCTCTCACTCACTTCCTCCCCCCTCCCCCCCCCCAAGGCACAAATGGTAGCTGCAGCAGCCTCCTCCAGCCCCTGCAGGCCAAGAAAGAAGAATCCCATTGGCCACAGGATACTGTTGTCTCCTTTGCTGATTGCCGGCTGCTTCGATTGCTCCGGGCCATGCTACTGCTCGGGGGCTGATACTGCTGCTGCCGCCGCTACTTTTCCATGTGGCACGGCTCTTTCTCCTTCTCGCGCACTGCACTGCGTATCACTTCCTGTTCCGGGACAGGCGCGGGAAGAAGAAAAATCCAGCCGCAGGAGCCACAGCTTCCTCTAACATTGCTGCCGTTCCCATTGGGCTTGAACGTGCTGTTAGCCCAGCAGCAACGGCAGCAGGGAAGAAAGAGCAGTGGGAGAGACCAGGAGCACGCGACACACCTGCCGGTGCTTGGTGACACACTGGTGAGTCTCGACACACCGGTTGAGAAGCGCTGCTTTAGACATTAAAAATATAGTAACATAGTACTGATGGAAGATCAAGACCAAATGGTCCATCCAGTCTGCTCAGCAAGCTGCTTATGGTTGTAACTAACTGCTGTTCCATGCAGGTTACCCCCAAGCCTTCTGTTAAGGGTAGTAACTGTCGCTCCATGTAGGTTACCCCCATGCCTTCTGTTAAGGATAGTAACTGACACTCTGTGCAGAGAAAAAAGAAGTGTGAAGCTTGCTGGGCAGACTGGATGGACCGATTGGTCTTCTTCTGCCGTCATTTCTATGTTTCTATGTTTCCCCATGCCTTCTGTTAAGGGTAGTAACTGCCGCTCTGTGCAGTTCTCCCTGTGCCTTCTGTTAAGGGTAGTAACTGCCGCTCTGTGCAGTTCTCCCTGTGCCTTCTGTTAAGGGCAGTAACTGCCGCTCTGTGCAAGTTACTCCGATACCTTCTGTTAAGGGTAGTAACTGCCGCTCCATGCAGGTTACCCCTTTTCTTCTAATAAGGGTAGTAACTGTAGCTCCATGCGGTTTACCCCCATGCCTTCTGTTAAGGGCAGTAACTGCTGTTCCATGCAGGTTACCCCTTTTCTTCGATTAAGGGTAGTAACTGTAGCTCCATGCGGTTTACCCCCATGCCTTCTGTTAAGGGTAGTAACTGCCGCTCCATGCAGGTTACCCCTTTTCTTCTAATAAGGGTAGTAACTGTAGCTCCATGCGGTTTACCCCCATGCCTTCTGTTAAGGGTAGTAACTGCCGCTCCATGCAGGTTACCCCTTTTCTTCTAATAAGGGTAGTAACTGTAGCTCCATGCGGTTTACCCCCATGCCTTCTGTTAAGGGCAGTAACTGCTGTTCCATGCAGGTTACCCCTTTTCTTCGATTAAGGGTAGTAACTGTAGCTCCATGCGGTTTACCCCCATGCCTTCTGTTAAGAGTAATAACTGCTGCTCTGTGAAGGTGTCTGTGAAACAGTTTTACAATCTTAAGTGATATCACAATACTTTATTATATTTTGGGAGTTGTTTGAGCTTGCAGTTGTGATATCACTTAAGACTGTAAAACTGTCTCACAGACAGCGCATCTGGCTAATGCATGTATGAAGTACACTCTCTGATTTACTTAACTCTGTAAATCTGCTGCCATTCCCTACAACATTTTATCACGCTCTGCTTTGTCATTATTTGATTGAATTATACTTGCTGGCATACTGACAGCCGAGGCATTTTCTGAATCTAATAGAACTCTATCAAAACATTATCCCAGCCTTTTAGTATTTTGTAGCGAGACTGCCAAAAAAAAGCAGTCGTATAGTTACAATTTAACACAATGCCAGTTAATGAGATGCATATCGTATTTAGTAAAGTGAGGAAAATGATCAAATATAATTAGTTAGACCCCATTCAAGGAGAAGGATTATTACCGCAGGCAAAAACGAGACAGGAGAAATCCTTACTGATTGTATTGCCCTCCTAGCAAAGACTGGCTGCATTTCAATTGACATCAAGCACAAGCGAGAAACTAATCATAATCTGTGTCTTTCTTCCCTTTTTTGACTTGGATCCTTCAGACTGTTTAATACCTCTGCTAAGGAAGTAGAGAGAGATTAACTAATGAAGGACACATTTAATACACTCAAGCAGCAGCTAACGCGAGTCATCAAGGGTTAGCTCTGAATCCAGTAAATGTATAATTAGGCTGGAAGCATTACACAACGTCAATTAACTTGATTGCAGGTGGAAATCCCCCCCCCCGTTTTAGTATGGACATAGATTGGTAAACGAAACCAGGAACTCATGAAACTGAACTGCTCGCTGTCTGATAAGTGGATTGAATGCTTTGGTTTGATGAGTGGCAGGGAAGATAAAAGGTCAGCCAGCAAGCTGTAGGCGAGACCTTTCTAGTAGGACTCGGTACGTTTGTGACATTTCCGACTTCTGTTTCTAAGTATCCCCCTGCACCGATGTGGCAATCAAACCGCAACCAAGGGCTCAGTTAGTCCAAACAATAGGTCTCACCTACGACTTGCTGGTTGACCTTTATCACTGTATTCCTGCTGTGAATGGCCTAACGTGGCCATCATGCCACTTTGTTCATTCACGCAGAAAGGAAGCATGACGTGGCTTTTGTTCTGCAAAATTATCCACCCTTGCTTTAAAAAATCACAATGAACTTAGACTTTGAGATGTGCTAAACAAGTATGATGTTTTATTTTGCTCACAGGGGACCTTGCAATAAAATAGAAAAACAAACCAGTGGTACGTAGTTTGAGACTTAACGGAGATGAAAAAGTGAACGAGCAGAGCGGGATTAGGCACTTGGAAAAGCCAGTGTAAATAAGTGTGCACTTAATTTCCTTCTGAAAATAATCAGAAAGGGGGCTTTCTAGATATCAGGGGCAAGGTTGGTCCAAAGAAAGGGGGCAGTAAGAGAATACCAGTAAAATTATTTTCTTTTCTTCAGAATTCCCAGGACTCTCCGACGGACACACAGTACAACTTCAGTGTCTACAAATTTAGATACAGGTGGCAGAAACGGATCTTACAGGTAATTAGAAATGTAACTCTGAACCTTTACCTTCTGTGGGTAGATGTAACTATGAACACTAGATGCAGCATTACGTGGATTTCAGCATGGCTTTTGACACAGTTCCACCAAGGTGACCTATAAGCAAACTGAGTACCCTTTGTATAGGTCCTAAAGTGCCTGACAAGAGTTAGACACTGATTGAGTGAGAGGAAAGTGGTTACCAGTGATTAGGGATGTGAATCGTTTTTCTAACGAATTGAAATATCGTACGATATTTCTAAATTCAATAATATATCAGGTAAAAAAAGAAACGATCACTTCCCCCCAAATTTTCATAAAAATCATTTTTTGGGTTAGTGCGCGCTAACGGGAATTAGCGCGCGCTAACAAAAAAACATTTATTTTTGTTACTTTTTGCTATTTTTGTTAGCGCGCGCTAACTCCCGTTAGCGCACACTAACCCAAAAAATGATTTTTCACAAAAAAACCCCCCAAAAACGGGGTTCCACGGGAAAACAAGATTTTCCCACGGCCAGACGAACCCGAAAGCGGGAACGATCGGGCACGCGATTCACATCTCTACCAGTGATATGCCGCAGGAATTGATCCTCGGTACTTGAGGTCCATTTTTTTTCCAATGTTTTTGTAACAAATGTTGCAAAAGAGATATTGGGAAGGTTTTGCCATTTTGCAGATTAAACCAAAATCTGCAACAGGGTAGATACCCAAGAAGGTGTAGAAAACATGAGGTGGAATCCAGCGAAGCTTGAGGAATGGCCTAGAGTCCGGCAGCTAGAAATGAATGCTAGAAAATTCAGGCTCATGCAGAAACCCAAGGGAGCAATACAGTATAGGGAGCGAAGTTCTTCCGTGCAGAAAACAAGAGTGGGATCTTGGTGATCTTAAGATGGTAAAACAGGTAGAAAAGGCAACGGCAAATGTCAGAAGCATGCTTAGGTACATAGGGAGAGGAATAGCCAGCAGACTCTCTAAGTCCCTGGTGAGACATTTGGAAAGTATACCCCCTCTTGGGGGTCAGGGGACCTAATGCAGGGCTATAGCAGAGTCCCAGGGCCAAAACGTCACTGCCCCAGACCTCTTATCTTTTTTCCGCACATCAGACTTCCAGCCCCGGGCGCTGGGGTTCGAGAGGCGGGGAGGAGGTGGTACGGATCCAAGATATGGTCAGCCACTCCTTAACTCTCAGTTCAATAAGTCCTCGCAGACAGGAGGAGTTACAATGTTGAGGTCACACGAATGAAGAACCGCCAGCGGTCCAACAAAAAAGTGGTTTACTTTAACTTAACGAACAGAATCCTTGTCAAACGGGAAAAGATCATTAACATAAAAAGGAAAACAGCAATTACCTTCAGTGCCCCTCCTCTTAACGCTTCTCCTTTGATTGGATCAATGTCCCATGTGACCTCTCCTTGAAGGGTGGGGAAATTCTTCACTCTCACAGACATAAGCAAGAGGAAAAAAAATGGAAAAAACACTTCAGTACTGGGTAGCAAAACTTCTTCTGAGCCAATAGTGTCTGTCCCCACTGCTAGCTGGTTGCATGGATGAGCTCATAGGAAATCCAGCCCTTCTGTTAAGGGTGTACAGGCCCTACTGTTGGAAACTGGCCAAAAATCAGCAAAAGCTGCGAGGCTTACCAGGAATTCCAAGGCCAAAAACACCTTCCTCAGCTCCAACGTTCCTCTTTTTGAGAGCTTGATCTGAGCACGCCCACCCAGTACATAAAGGTCAAGACCCAGTCCAAAAGGGGATGGCCACAAGAGGGAGGGGGATTCAAACACGCAACAATCCCCAAACCAGCCGTAGTCAGAGCCGCAAAGCCACCGTCACAAGAATCATCTGTACAGTTCTGGAGGCTGCATCTCCAAAAGGATATAAAGAAGATGGCGTCAGAGCAGAAGGCAGCTACTAAAATGGATAGGGGGGGTATTCATTCATTGGGAAAAAAAAATGAAAGTTTAAACAAAATAGCCCTTTCTTTTTTTTCATTTTGATTTTAAAATTTAAAAAAAAATAATGAAAAAAATTCCATTTGTTTTCATCTGTTTTGTTTTTTCTTTTAAAAAGTAAGGCATCACTGCCACCAAATACCTCCCCCCCCTTCCTGGATCCTCCCCAGTCCTCACCAACTATCTTCCAAGGCCCTCTAACTCTCTAACTCTCTTGTTGAAAGTTTCTTTGTCAGCCCCAGTTGCTCCTGCCCTGCAGCTACCACTGTTACAAATGGTGCCAGCAGAATCAGATCCACTCCATTTCAAATGTTTGTCATAGAAAATGGCACCAGCCAGGCCTAGACTCATTTTGTACAGCACAAATGTAAGGTGGTGCTGGCCTTGGTCTGTCGGTGTCATTTATAATTGTGGCATCTGCAGGGCAAGAACATCCGGGGATTGCTCCCGCTCCATGAAGCAGAAGGCAAAAGGTTCGCGGGCGGGGGAGGTGCTGCCCAAATCTTTTATTTTTTTTTGGCTGAAGATCTGACTTTTGTTTTGTTTTCTTAATTTTTCTTAATTTTTTTTATTTTAAAGAAATGAAAAAAAATGAAAAAAATCAAAATGAAAAAAAAACAACCCAAAACAAAACAACGTATGTGGCCACAGCTAGTGGTCAGCAGTCTTCGATCATCATAAAGCATATGAGGACAGACTTAAAGATCTAATCATATGTGCCTGGGAGGAAAGGTAGGAGAGGGCAGATGTGATAGAGATACTTAAATATCTCCAAGGAATAAATGCCCAGGAGGAGAGACTCTCTCAATGGAAAAGGAGGCTCTGGAACGAGGGGGTCATGGGATGAGGAGTAATATAAGGAAATGTTTCTTTACAGAGAGGGTGGTGGATGCATGGAACAGCCTCCCTGTGAAGATTCTGGAGACAAAAGCAGTATCTGAATTCAAGAAAGCATGGGACAAGGACAGGAGATCTCTGAGGGAGAGGAAGGGATCATGAAGCTGAGTGGGGGCTGTGGATGGGCAGATTGTTTGGGTTGCATGTATATAAGAACATAAGATATGCCATACTGGGTCAGACCAAGGGTCCATCAAGCCCAGAATCCTGTCTCCAATTCAAGTCACAAGTACCTGGCAATTACCCAAACATTAAATAGATCCCATGCTACTGATGCTGGCAACAAGCAGTGGCTATTCCCTATTGATTAACAGCAGTTTATGGACCTCCTCCAGGAACTTAATCAAACCTTTTTTAAACCCAGTTATACCAACTGCCTTAACCACTTCCTCTGGCAATGAATTCCAGAATCTAATTTTGCACTGAGTGAAAAAGAATTTTCTACAATTCATTTTAAATGAGCTACTTGCTAACTTTATGGCGTGCCCCCTAGTCCTCATATTATCTTAAAAAGTAAATAACCATTTCACATTTAACCATTCAAGTCTTTTCATGATTTTGTAGACCTCTATCACATCCCCCCTCAGCTGTCTCTTCTCCAAGCTGAAAAGCCCTAACCTCTTTAGCCTTTCCTCATAAATGAGCTGTTCCATGCCCTTAATATTTTGGTTGCCCTTCTCTGTACAACTATATATTTTTTGAGATTCAGCAACCAGAATTGCAAGTGTTCAAGGTGCAGTCTAAACATTGAGCAATACAGAGGCATTATGACATCCTCCATTTTATTAGCCATTCTCTTCCTAATCATTCCTAATGTTCTGTTTTCTTTTTTGACCGCCATAGCACATCAAGCAGACGATTTTAATGTAATATCAACTATGATGCCCAAATCTTTTTCCTGTGTGGTAACTCCTAAAATGTAACTTAACATTGTGTAACTACAGCAAGGGTTATTTTTCCCTATATGCAACACCTTGAATTTGTCCACATTATATTTAATCTGCCATATGGATGCCCAATCTTCCAGTCTCGCATGGTCCTCCTGTAATTTATCACAATCTGCTTGTGATTTAACTACTCTGAATAATTTTGTGACATCTGCAAATTTGATCACTTTACTCGTCGTGCCTCTTTCCAGATTATTTATAAATATATTAAAAAGCACAGGTCCAAATACAGATCCCTGAGGCACTCCACTGTTTACCTTTTTCCACTGTGAAAACAGACCATTTAATCCTACTCTGTTTCCTGACTTTTAATCACTTTGCAATCTACAAAAGGTCATTGTCTCCTATCCCATGACTTTTTAGTTTTCTTAGAGGCCTCTCATGAGAGACTTTGTCAAACTCCTTCTGAAAATCCAAATACACCACATCTACTGATTCTCCTTTATCCACATGCTTATTCACCCCTTCAAAAAATTGTAGAAGATTTGTGAGGCAAGACTTCCCTTGGGTAAATCCATGCTGGCCGTGCCCATGAAATCAAGTCTATCTATATGTTCTGTGATTTTATTCTTTATAATAGTTTCCATGGTTTTTCCTGGTACTGTAGTCAGGCTCACCGGCCTATAGTTTTTCTGATTACCTCTGAAGCCATTTTTAGATATTGGGGTTACATTGGCCAGCTTCCAATCTTCAGGTACAATAGATGATTTTAATGATAGGTTACAAGTTACTTGTAATATGGCTGAAATTTCATTTTTGAGTTCTTTCAGAACCCTGGGATGTATACCATCTAGTCCAGGTGATTTGCTACTTTTCAGTTTGTTAATCTGGCCTACTACATCTTCCAGGTTCACCATGATTTGGATCAGTTTATCTGAATCATCACGTTTGGAAACTGTCTCTGGAATGGGTATCTCCCCAACATCCTTCTCAGTAAACACCGAAACAAAGAACTCATTTAGTCTTTCTGCAATGGCCTTATCTTCCCTAAGTGCCCCTTTAACCCCTTAATCATTTAATAGTCCAACTGACTCCTTCATAGGCTTCCTGCTTCAGATATTTTTTAAAACGTTTTTAGCCTCTACGGCTAACTTCTTTTCAAATTCTCTTTTAGTATGTCTTATCAATGTTTTACATTTAACTTCAGATGGATGCTTCTTCCAATTTTTGAAGGAAGATCTTTTGGCTAAAATAGCCTTTTAACCATACCAGCAATTGTTTGGCCTTAAGAACATAAGAACATGCCATACTGGGTCATACCAAAGGTCCATCAAGCCCAGCATCCTGTTTCCAACAGTGGCCAATCCAGGCCATAAGAACCTGGCAAGTTCCCAAAAACTAAATTTATCCCATGTTACTGTTGCTAGTAATAGCAGTGTATATTTTCTAGGTCAACTTAATTAGTAGCAGGTAATGGACTTCTCCTTCAAGAACTTATCCAATCTTTTTTTAAACCCAGCTACACTAACTGCACTAACCACATCCCCTGGCAACAAATTCCAGAGTTTAACTGTGCATTGAGTGAAAAAGAACTTTCTCCGATTAGTTTTAAATGTGCCACATGCTAAATTCATGGAGTGTCCCCTAGACCTTCTATTAACCCGAAAGAGTAAATAACAGATTCACATTTACCCATTCTAGACCTCTCATGATTTTAAATACATCTATTATATCCCCCCCTCAGCCATCTCTTCTCCAAGCTGAAAAGTCCTAACCTCTTCAGCCTTTCCTCATAGGGGAGCTATTCCATCCCCTTTATCATTTTGGTCACTTTTCTCTATACCTTCTCCATCGCAACTATATCTTTTGAGATGTGGTGATCAGAATTGTACATAGTATTCAAGATGCGGACTCACCATGGAGCGATATAGAGGCATTATGACATTTTCCATTTTATTCACTATTCCCTTTCTAATAATTCCCAACAGAGATGTGAATCGGTACTGGACTTGTTTTCGGTAGGGATGTGAATCGTTTTTTAACGATTTAAATTATCGTCTGATATTTTTAATATCGTCATTAATCGTTAAAGAGTGCAATACAATAGAAATTTCCCCGATTTATCGTTAAAAAATTGTTAATCTGGTTAGTGCGCACTAACAGGAGTTAGTGCGCACTAACAGAAAATGATACAATTTGACACTTTTCAGGTCAGTTAAGGTCAGTTAGGAATGAATATGTATTCCTATTGCCTGCCCTCTTATTTATTGATGTTACCAAGGTTCCCACTGAGGTAATGGTTTAATATATGGGGGATGGGAAATGGAAACGGTTGGTAGCTTGACAAAGGGAAGGGAAAGGGGGAGATGAAGGGCCAAGCAGTCCCACTCCCTGGTCTCTGAAGGACAGATCTCTTCAGAAAATCAGAGCTGCTGAATGCAGGGGCTGTCTCCCCCTTCACATCCCTCTTCCACCCCCCCCCCCATTCACTGTGCTCAAGTTTGCAGTTCCTGTGTTAAACTAAACTTCTTTTTTTTCACTAGAGTAGAATAAAATAAAATGAAGTACTTTGTGTATTAAACTAAAGAAACTTTACATAAACTGAAATTAAGTACTTTTCTATATTCTACTTTAGTGAAACAAAACATTTAATAAAGAAACTTGCAACCCGAGCTTCAAAACATTAACATACTATAGAAAAACTAAACAAAAAACTTTATTATTAATTTATTATATTTACAGTGGTTAAATTTAAAGAGCAGGCTGAGGCTAGACTGGCTACTGGCTAGTGGCTACTGCTGGCACTGTCACTGCTGCAGCCTGCTGGCACTTTTTTTCACTTTCTGGCTAGTGCGTGCTATATCTGGTAGCAAAATGGCCATGGGGGACAGCACCAAGCACCTCTAGCTAACGAACATTTCCTCAAATGTTACTTTTAAACCATTAACAATTTTTGATAGTGCGTACTAACTCGCGTTAGTGCGCACTATTCAGGAAAACAATTTTTTTTTTTTAAATCATGCCGATCAGATTTTTTTCTCCCCCCAGCCGATCCAGATCATTAAAACAATCGGGCACACGATTCACATCCCTAGTTTCTGGTATCGTATTCGTAGAACCATCGCGTGAGCGCTTTTGTTCGGCTGTCCTGAGCCGAAGAAAAAAAAACCCACCCGACCCTTTAAATGTAATCATTTAGAATCCCCCACCCTCCTGATCCCCCCAAAACCTTTTCTTAAAAAATGGCACGGGCCATCCATTGCTTCTACCATGTGATAGGGGCCGGCCAATGGTACCGATAGCCCCATCACATGGTAAAGGCAAAGAACCATCGGCACCATTTTGATTAGTGGCAGCTGACGGCCTGAGAGCAGGAGATTGTTTCCGGGACCCCCGCTGGACCACCAGGTACTTTAGAAAAGTTTGGGGGGGGTCGGGAGGGTGGGGGATTCTAAATAATTCGATTTAAAGGGTCGGGTGGGTTTGGGGGTTGTTTTTCTGTGTACCCTTACTTCCTCCCCCCCAAAACGATAAGAAAAACACATGAAAATTTCGTGGGGTTTTCCTATCGCTTTTGGGGACCCCCCGATACCTGACGGATGAGAAAATATCGTACGATGTTTTCATCCATCAGAAAAATGATTCTCATCCCTAATTCCCAACATTCTGTTTGCTTTTTTGACTGCAGCAGCACACTGCACCGACGATTTCAATGTGTTATCCACTATGATGACTAGATCTCTTTCTTGGGTTGTAGCACCTAATATGGAACCCAACATTGTGTAACTATAGCATGGGTTATTTTTCCCTATATGCATCATCTTGCATTTATCCACATTAAATTTCATCTGCCATTTGGATGCCCAATTTTCCAGTCTCACAAGGTCTTCCTGCAATCTATCACAATCTGCTTGTGATTTAACTACTCTGAATAAATTTGTATCATCTGCAAATATGATTACCTCATTCATCGTATTTCTTTTCAGATCCTTCCACCCTTGTTAATGCATGGAATACATGTGCACTGCACTTCTAAGAATGTATTTTGTAACAATGTCCATGCCTGTTGTACACACCTAACCTTTGTAGCTGCATCTTTTAGCTTTTTTTTAAACTACTTTTCTCATTTTCTCAAAGTTTCCCTTTTGAACGTTATTGCTAGAGTCATGGATTTACTTATTGTTCCTTATTCAGATTTGATCATGTTATGATCACTATTGCCAAGGAGCCCCACCATCGTTACTTTCCTTACCAAATCCTGCGCTCCACTGAGAATTAGATCTAAAATAGTCCCCTCTTTCCTTGGTTCCTGAACCAATTGCTCCGTAAAGCTGTCATTTATTCCATCCAGGAACTTTATCTCATTAGCATGTCCTGATGTTACATTTACCCCGTCAATATTGGGTAATTGAAATCTCCCATTATTACTCACCTCCAATTTAGTTGGCCCTCCCGGATTTCTCTTGGCATTTCATACTCTGTCTCATCATTTTGGTCAGATGGTCAGTAGTATTCTCATATCTCTTTATGCTTCCCCCAACACACATGGGATTTCTACCCATATAATTCTATTGTGCAATTAGTCTCTTGCAGGATCCTTATCCTTTTGGGCTCTATGCCATCCCCCCACCAAGTTGCGATATAATTTGTACCCTGGTATGAGAGTATCCCATTGGTTATCCTCCTTCCACTATGCCTCTAAGATGCCAGTTAAGTCTAGCTCATCATTCACTGTTATACACTCTAAGTCTCCCATCTTTCTTCTTAGACTTCTGGCATTGGCATACAGACATTTCAAATTCTGTTTTTTGTTTATATTAACAGCCTGCTTTTCAGTTGACAGGGATAATTTGGGATCTTTTAGCTCGGGTGATTCTTTGTCTGTGTTATAAAACTAACTTCATAACCAGGTTCATTCAATATTTGTTATTGTAAAATACTATAAATATGAAAAGAAATACAAATATGAGTCAGAACAAACCTTGCATGTGTATAAGGGCAGATGCAAGGTTTTGTAGAGTCCTTGTCCTTGTAGTGACACTATAAGGGGCAGATTTTTAAATAAGCGCGCGTGGGGTACATTTGCGTGCGCTACCTGGCGCGCACAAATGTACACCCGATTTTATAACATGCACGCGCTACTGCACGCATGTTATAAAATCCGGGTCAGCGCGCGCAAAGGGGTACACACTTGTGCATCTTGCACGCATCGAGCCCTAGGGGCGCCCCGATGGCTTTCCCTGTTCCCTCCGAGGCTGCTCCAAAATCGGAGCAGCCTCAGAGGGAACTTTTCTTCCGCTCCCCCCCCCCACCCCCACCTTCCCCTCCCTTCCCCTAACCCACCCCCCAGCCGTACTTAAATCCCCCCCCCCCCCATCTTATTTCAAGGAGTTACACTGCGGACTGCCCCCCGGACCAGTGCCCCTCCCCCTCCCCGCCCCTTTTTCAAAGCCCCGGGACATACGCGCGTCCCGGGGCTTATGCGCGCCCACCGAGCCTATGCAAAATAGGCTCGGCGTGTGCAGGAGGGGTTCTAAAGGGTTACGCGCATATATTACATGCGTAACCCTTTGAAAATCTACCCCTAAATGCATAGGCTGAGGCAAAAATAATAGAATAGGTTGTTTTACATCAATTATCTGACTTCTTAGAAGATAACACAATTATTGCGCAACATCAACATGCTTTTCGAAAAGGATTTAGCACCAAGATCTTATTCTTTCCTCCTTTGATACCATAATATGCGGCTTTGATTCTAACATCAGCTACATAATGGTTTTATTAGACATATCTGCCGCATTTGTTACTTTAGAATATTGCATTTTACTCTCCAGACTAGGCATACAAGGCATTGTTTTGAAATGGTTCACCTCTTAGCTGCCTGACAGATTTCAATTGATAAGAATTGACCCTGCCTTCTCCAATTGGGTTGCAGTTTCCTTGGGTATACACCAGAGATCTGCATTATCATCCACATTATTCAACATCTACTTGACCCCATTGGGGTAGATTTTAAGAGGCGCGCGAACAGCCTACTTTTGCTTGCGCATCAGACTCAAGCAAAAGTACGCTGGATTTTAGTAGATACGCGCGGAGCCGCGCGTATCCACTAAAATCCTGGATCGGCGCGCGCAA
This sequence comes from Rhinatrema bivittatum, assembly GCF_901001135.1. NCBI lineage: Eukaryota > Metazoa > Chordata > Amphibia > Gymnophiona > Rhinatrematidae > Rhinatrema > Rhinatrema bivittatum. The sequence goes on from NC_042622.1 coordinate 23,303,250, forward strand.
GGCTATCGATTTTGTATAGCCTGCGCGCGCCGAGCCACGCTGCCTCCCCCCGTTCCCTCCAAGGCCGCTCCGAAATCGGAGCGGCCTTGGAGGGAACTTTCCTTTGCCCTCCCCTCACCTTACCCTCCCTTCCCCTACCTAACCCACCCACCCGGCCCTGTCTACACCCCCCCCTTACCTTTGTCGGGGGATTTACGCCTCCCGGAGGGAGACGTAAATCCCCGCGCGCCAGCGGGCCTGCTGCGCGCCGGGCCGCGACCTGGGGGCGGGTACGGAGGGCGCGGCCACGCCCCCGGGCCGTAGCCACGCCCCGTACCCGCCCCCAAAACGCGGCCGACACGCCCCCGAAACGCCGCGTCGACCGGGCCCGCCCCCCGACACGCCCCCGACACGCCCCCCTCCGAAAACCCCGGGACGTACGCGAGTCCCGGGGTCTGCGCGCGCCGGTAGGCCTATGTAAAATAGGCTTACCGGCGCGCAGGGCCCTGCTCGCCTAAATCCGCCCGGTTTTGGGCGGATTTAGGCGAGCAGGGCGCTGAAAATCCGCCCCATTATGTAGAATTCTTGCCTGCATAGGAGAGACTCACAAAATATATGTGGACAATATCCTGTTCTTCATTCCAAAAAACACCACTTGGTCTGACACCCTGGGTTTGGTCTCCCTTTGCATTAATTCTGATAATTGGTGGCTTGCCCATAATAGACTGAAGCTAAACATTGATAAACCAAATTTCTATTGTTTACTGTATCCTAGAGAAGCTGCATCCCAATTGTATACTAAGCTAGGAATTTGGGTATACTGCTTGACAATAATGTATCGATGCAACTGCACATTTCTAAGACTATAACATTTTCCTTTTACAAACTTCAATTATTAAGAAAGCTAAAACCCCTTCTTGAACACCAGCACTGTTGGCTGGTATCACAATATCTAATTTTTGAACCAATTAGACTACTGCAACTGTTTATACCTTGGTCTTCCTGCAAATATGATACGCTTGAGACATGAATCCTAACCAGTACTCAGATCAGAGACCAAATAATGCCTATCCTGTTTGAACTCAACTTGCACCCGATGTCCTCAAGAATCTAATACAAAGTCCTACCTTTGATAAATAATCTAGTGCCCAATGACTCATCGCTGTGGTTAAATGCTTCACTCCGCCTTTATTAACCCATCAGACAATTACAGTCTTCTTCAAAAAAAATCTACTTTATGTTCCAACGTCCAAGCAGGCTCATCTGGACATTATTCGTGTAAGAGCTTTTTCAGTCACAGGTTCTAGTTTGCGGAATTAAGAACATAAGAACATAAGAACATGCCATACTGGGTCAGACCAAGGGTCCATCAAGCCCAGCATCCTGTTTCCAACAGTGGCCAATCCAGGCCATAAGAACCTGGCAAGTACCCAAAAACTAAGTCTATTCCATGTTACTGTTGCTAGTAATAGCAGTGGCTGTCAACTTAATTAATAGTAGGTAATGGACTTCTCCTCCAAGAACTTATCCAATCCTTTTTTAAACACAGCTATACTAACAGCATTAACCACATCCTCTGGCAACAAATTCCAGAGTTTAATTGTGCATTGAGTGAAGAAGAACTTTCTCCGATTATTTATTCATTTATTTATTTATTTATTGGTTTTTATATACTGCCGCTTATCAAGATATCACGTCGGTGTACAGAGAACATATTAACATACGCTTTAGCGTTATACATAGAACAAGATAGTAAAAGTTAATAAACTATATGCCAAAGCATTATATATAAAACAAAATATAAAAAGTAAAATTAATACAATGAACAATCAATAATGTGGAGGAGGCAAACAAGGCTTAAGTTAATTAAATATGCGTAGCAAAGGGTCAATAATAGATATAACAACTTAGGATATTACATAGAAATAGCTTAAAAATTAACATTGGTGGAAATAAATTAGTATGACGGGGAAGGTTGGGGGAGTGGGATGGTAGGAGAGAGAGTAAAAAGTTGGGAGAGAGAGGCTGTAACAGACGTTACATGTTAGGGGAGGCGATAAGTGTGAAACAAGAAGGCGTCATTAGTAATTAGTTTTAAATGTGCCACATGCTAACTTCATGGAATGCCCCCTAGTCTTTCTATTATCTGAAAGACTAAATAACCGATTCACATCTACCTGTGCTAGACCTCTCATGATTTTAAACACCTCTATCATATCCCCCCTCAGCCATCTCTTCTCCAAGCTGAAAAGTCCTAACCTCTTTAGTCTATCTGTTCCAGATTACTTATGGGACATTACAGGTTTTAGCAACGTGGATCCTTGGACCAACGGGAAGATGGTTCTACCCGTGGGGGGGAGCCCCACGGGTGTCCACCATTGGCAGACGAGGCTGGTGATGCCTAAGACCCCGCAGGGGCTTCACCAATACCAGTCCTCGTTCCCCTCAGGTTGAGTCCTTGGGTACCGGGGCCAGCTGGACTTAGGTGGGGTCTCAGGAAGCTGGTTGAGGTCAGGCAGGCAAGAGCCTTGGTGGACAGAGTAACTTGAGTAAACAAACAAGAGTTCAGGAAGGCAGCGAAACTCGTGGTCAGGCAGGCAAGGGTCTTGGCAGGCGGCGTATCTTGTAGTCAGGCAGGCAAGGATCTTGGCAGGTCGCGTATCTCATAGTCAGGCAGGCAAGGGTCTTGGCAGATCACGTATCTCATAGTCAGGCAGGCAAGGGTCTTTGCAGGCGGCGTATGGCAGAACAGGAACTCAGGAACAAGCGACAAAGCTTCCAGGAACAAACAGGAGCTAGGAGTAGCCAAGGCAAGGTCTGAGGAGCAGACCTTGCCTTAAACAGCATGAGGCCGTGGAGGAGGAGTCCAGGCCCCTCCTTCGGGTGATGCTGAAAAGGGGTCACATGGTGCGCACATGCGCCTGGGAGCCCAGGGGTTAGCTGAGAGGCCAGCGCGGGGCCTGACCGTGGCCTGGTCGGCGCGCGGCGCCCCGGCAGCAACCTGGTCAGGTCGTGACGGCAACGTGGGTGAGCCGGAGAGGAGAGCGTGTGGCAGTGTGCGCCGGCGGCGGTTCCCAGTTGCGTTGGTGACAACAGGCCCTAAGATGTTCAAAAAGACACTTAAAACCTTCCTTTTTGCTAAAAAACTTGAGACCCTAAAAACTTGAGACCCTAAAAACAACTCCAGTGCAGTAAAAAGGCATTCTACATTGCTAGACAATGAATTCCACTCTGCTTTTAAGATCACATCTAGAGCCACATTCTTATTATGTAAATCTAACTTGTTTTGTTTTTATTGTGAATGTTCTTACTGTGCACCAACTTGAGCTGAACGGTAGAGAGTGGGTCAAAAGTGTTTTTAAACAAGTAAAATAAAAATAAATAAGAGTGATGCAATTTTGAAGGTCTGTGTTTTCTTCCAGATTGATTTTCTTAGAAAGATCATTTATAACATAGAGAAAGGGCAACTGAAGAGGCAGTTCCCATTTTCCCAAGTTAAAAGCACCGAAGACAATGAAGGCTTGCGCTTCACGGTTTCGTTTCATGGACATTCAGATTATGAGCTGGAAGCAGCTTCTCTTGGAGAAAAAGAACAGGTGAGACCTCCCAAGGCCACCGTGAAACAACCCCCGTTTCACAGGTCAAAGGCTCAGCCTGAGTCTCAGATACAAATGCGGAATAAAAAGCACTGTTTGTCTTTCAGAACTGCTTTAGGCCCTCTAGTGAAGAGCACCAGCACCAGCACGTGTTAAAAATGGGCACAAATGCATGGTTTTAACGCACTTTAATGAATAGGCCTCCAAGTCTGACAGGCTTGGATAGACGCGATGCAAAAGAAATCTATTTACTAAAGTGCGTTAAAAATGTGCATTAATGCCGTATCTTTAATGCAGTATTTGCTAAGGGGTGTAAAGACTTTAGGAAGTTGCTGTATTCTTGCTGTCAGTAACACATCGGGGCTGCTAGCCATAGCAATGCAACCCCAGTGAGTAAAACACCTACTGTGGCCTGACGACAGCCTCTTAAGAACTGGAGAAGGGACTTTGAGGCCAAAATTCCCTCTCCAACCCCCTTAAAGAAGCAAATGGGACTCCAAGCCCTGACGTGACCCATCCCCCGCCATTGCACCACCCCCACCTGCCCCATCTAATGCCAGCCTAAGTTTATACGGGCAGAAGATCCTTGCCTATTTGCTCTGAGGCATTAAATAGTAGGGATGTGAATCGTTTTTTGACGATTTAAAATATCGTCCCATATATTTTAAATCGTCAAAAATCGTTAGGGCCACGATACAATACCAATTCCCCCGATTTATCGTTAAAAAATCGTAAATCGGGGGAAGGGGGAGGGCAGGAAAACCGGCACACTAAAACCCCCTAAAACCCACCCCCGACCCTTTAAATTAAATCCCCCACCCTCCCGAACCCCCCCCCCAAATGCTTTAAATTACCTGGGGATCCAGCGGTGGTCCAGAACGGCGGCGGTCCGGAACGGCCCCCTCAATTGAATCCTGTTGTCTTCAGCCGGCGCCATTTTGCAAAATGGCCGCCGCAAAATGGCGGCGGCCATAGACCAAAACGATTCGACGCAGGAGGTCGTTCCGGACCCCCGCTGGACTTTTGGCAAGTCTTGTGGGGGTCAGGAGGCCCCCCCAAGCTGGCCAAAAGTTCCTGGGAGTCCAGCGGGGTTCCGGGAGCGATTTCTTGCCGCGAATCGTTTTCCGTACGGAAAATGGCGCCGGCAGGAGATCGACTGCAGGAGGTCATTCAGCGGGGGTTCCGGACCGCCGCTGAACGACCTCCTGCAGTCGATCTCCTGCCGGCGCCATTTTCCGTACGGAAAACGATTTGCGGCAAGAAATCGCTCCCGGAACCCCGCTGGACTCCCAGGAACTTTTGGCCAGCTTGGGGGGGCCTCCTGACCCCCACAAGACTTGCCAAAAGTCCAGCGGGGGTCCGGAACGACCTCCTGCGTCGAATCGTTTTGGTCTATGGCCGCCGCCATTTTGCGGCGGCCATTTTGCAAAATGGCGCCGGCTGAAGACAACAGGATTCAATTGAGGGGGCCGTTCCGGACCGCCGCCGTTCTGGACCACCGCTGGATCCCCAGGTAATTTAAAGCATTTGGGGGGGGGGGTTCGGGAGGGTGGGGGATTTAATTTAAAGGGTCGGGGGTGGGTTTTAGGGGGTTTTAGTGTGCCGGCTCACGATTTTAACGATTTTCACGATAGTTTACACACCCAAACGGCAACAATACGATTCCGTCCCCCTCCCAGCCGAAATCAATCGTTAAGACGATCGAGGACACGATTCACATCTCTATTAAATAGTGGGGCAGAGGAGAGCCTCCAGCCAGCCAGTGCTGCTTGACGCCTCTGTTCGAGCAGGACAGAGCAAGAGCTCTCTCGCCCCATGGCTTTGGCCGGCATTAGATGAACTAAGCAGGAGTAAGTGTGCCTTAGTACAGGGGAGGAGTGGTGGTGGGGTCGTCAGGGCTCAGCGTCCCTTCATTTGCTCAGGGGAGGAGGATAAGGAGCTGTAAGCTGGGACATCAGCAGGCACATTAGCCTGCCCATGCCTTTCACCCAAAATCTACTTCACCTCTTGAGGTGTAGTTAACTTCTGGTGTCAGCCCAGTGGGTTGCTACAAGTCACTGGCTTAGTGTGATTTGTGGTAAACCATTCCAGTATTAATGAGCTGGTTTGCATACAGCTCGTTCAAATTTTTCAGCATTAGGGGTTTTCTTTGTGTACGTTAATGATAACACAAACCTGTGCATTTCTATGTTTGTACATTACTGCTGCTTTATCATGTATGAGATACCACAACTTGAGCGCTGAACATATGTTAAGGCATTAATGTAGTTTAATAAATAGGTCCCGCTGTGACACACTAATTCACTCTGACTGCCTGATTGATATAATCTATTTGTATGTAAAAAACGAGCCTTGGTTTTCTCTGTCTCCAGTAGAGGATACTTGCTGTTTGTTATTTAAATATAGTCACAAAGAGATGAAAGATCACCGAGGTACTCAGTCTTCTGTCATGGGGAATGATATTCGAAAGGTCTGCTTTGAACAGGGATCTCCGGAGAGTTCAGGTCAGATCGGAATGGATAAACCCAACCTTGTACAAAGTGAAAAATACAATAGAAGCGCCTTGTGACATGCTCTAGTTGAAAATGCAAGATGCTCTGGACCTAATTTCTAAAGGATTTCTCCCATTCTGTGTTTGTGGGAGCAATCCTCTGTAAACCAGGCCCTATGATTGTAAAAAAAAAAAAAAAAGGATTGAGCAGTTTGAGTGGCTGAACCCCTACTGGCTACTCTGTACCCTTATTCCTTCCCAATGTATTCATTCCTGTGACTGGAGACATGTAAGCCTTTTGAATTACAATGGTATATCCTTTGGACAGATTTGTAAATGTTGTGATCTGGGAGCAACAGTAATATCTATCCCAATCAAATAGCTGCTTTTTGTTTAGCATCGTATGGGATCTAATCACCACACCCCCCCGAAAAAAAAAATTGCTCCGCTGGGCAGTAACTCGACAGATAAACCCGATTCCTAATGTCGGCTTTGCCCTGGAAATGCAAGGGCAGCACCGCATAAATCACGTCGCCTCGAGGACTCACAGCAGTGCGCCGTGCATTCCAGATCGCAGCGGCGGCAGAAGGAGGAGTGCACGCGCAGACTTATCTTCCCAGGCTGGCAAAAAAAAAAAAAAAAGAAGAAGCTTCTCTAGAGAGATAATTGCTAGAAACTGGAAGGCTGACCTGGAAGAGCAGCTTATAATTATGCCTGTCATTCCTCGGCAGGGTTTGCAAATGTTTCAGGATAGAATTGATTCTGGTTTCTGTTACAGTGCAGCAGGAATAGGAGAACGGCTCCCTTGCAATCTCGCTGTCATTTGTGGAGGAACTTCTAGGCTGGGGAGGAAGCTGAAACTTTATAGACGGAAAGGCCAAGTATTCAACCTGACAGGAAGAGTCCAAAATCCCAAAATTTCAATTTCAGTGGGCAGAATGGACCCCTAAAATTTTCCAATTTTTTTTCAACCAAATTGGGTGATATTGTATGTTTTGTTTTTTTTTTGGATAAGATAGCGAATCAGAATCTGAAATCGGATTTGAGATTTTTCATTACACTAGATGTATTTCAAAAATAGGTGTCAACAGCCAGTCAGCCTAAAATGTTTAACTCTGTTATAGATACAATAAGAGAAAACAGCTAACTCTTCTGCCACCTTGAGCTATACCAAAGAAAGGAGAAAGAGGGAAACAAACGGAAACAAGAGCGCTCCACAGATAATACAATCAGAAATCCCTTGGAAAAATGCAGACGTGAATGTTTTTGGAAAAATTGCTCCATTCTTTCTCTCTGGGCCTAGAGATGGGATCCCCTGGCTTCATGCACTTTCTCCCCCCTCCTGTGGGGATGTGGTCCCCACGCTCAGTTTCTGCCTTGAGGACTCGGTCGTTGACCCTGCCCTGGCTATGTGATAGAAGCAGCTGGGTGTCGGCTATTCTTAAGGCAGCGGCCATTGCACAGATCCTTAGCTTCGAGAGTTTTTCTTTCTCACTCTTTTTTTTTTTTTTCTTAAAAACACTATTTTACAAAACTATGGTTTATACTTTTCCCATAATCACATCAGTTGTCTTGTATAGGGCACCATGTTCTCATAAACAGAGCGAGTTAGTCAGCAGTTGGATACCCACAAGCATTGGTGTAGGTAAAATTTGTATAAAGTTTCATGTCTTCCCACTCTGTGCTTCCCTTGGCCTGGGGAGGGCACGTTTGATTCTGTGCTTATACTTCCTCTCTCCTCCTTGATGCTGGAGAAGGGGGGGGGGGGTCCTCCCTTTTTGTGTGCTTCTTTCAACCAAGGAACAGCTGCTCTGCCCTGTGCTCACTGCGTCTCTCCTCTGCTGGTCCGGGGGAGAGAATCCCCGGTTCCTCTTCTGGGGACCAGGGGAAGGGGATCGTCTGTCCTGCGCTGGTCACATGACAGAGGAGACGGCCTGTCATGTGACCAGCGCAGCCAACGTCGGCCATCTTTTAGATCAGCCACTGTAAAAGCTTCCCCACACAACTTTTCTCAACAAAATTACACCGTTTACATTTTCTGCAGACATCTCAGCCATATATGTTAGTGTCTTCGCAGATTTTCAAGAAACACAGAGTGACCTTGCTTGCTAGGAGGGTGGAAAAAGTATTCTAGTATTCCCTTTTGTTGAGAAGTAAACAATCTTAAATTTCACTCCAAACATAAGGAGCGACAGTATGTAGTATCTCTATCTGCCTCTCTTTAAAGCAGCTTGAACAAAAGGGAATCACTTCACATAGTCACTATTAGGAGTACCTTCAGCTTTGAGGAGGACTTTTTGTTTGTTTGTTTGTTTTTTTACTTTCAGTATCTCCTAAAATAAGATAATGGCATTAACTTGTAAAGCTTGCCAGTTTCACGGTCACTTTTTAACTCTCCGTACTTGAAAATGAAAATATTTAGTTTGAATGCATATAAAAATTTTTCTTTCAAAATTGAAACTGTAATAGAATAACAGTCTATTCAGTAATGATTTTTTTTTTTACTTATAATACCAATGCATTATTTCTCAAATGCAATAATGAAATGAGCTCTCTTGAAGCCTGTAGATCCTTCAGCCAGTTTTATTTGGACTCCAACCCTCATGCACTTGGACGTCCATATTCAAAAGGGTTTATGAGGGTAAACTGGACTACTGCAACTCCCTCCTTCTAGGCCTACCAGCATGCACCACAAAACCACTTCAGATGGTCCTTAATGCCTCAGCAAGAATCCTCTCAAATGCCAAAAAAAGAGATCATATTACCCCAATCCTTCTTCATCTCCACTGGCTCCCGATTAAATTCAGGATCCAATTCAAATCCTTAATGATGATACATAAAGCTTTGCACAACATCGCACCGCTCAAGTTAACATTCCAAATTCAACTACACACATCTACAAAACCGACCAGAAGCGCTTATCAAAACAGACTAACCACCCAACCGGCTAAATCCTCGCTGAGGAAACGCGCTCTATCCACAGCGGGCCCTTCACTCTGGAACTCGCTTCCTCCAGACCTTCGCCTTGAACCATGCCACGCTACATTCAAAAAGAAACTTAAGACTTGGTTATTCAAACAAGCATTCCCGTAGAACCAAGAGCAGGAAGAAAATCAGTCACATATTTTCCGATTACCCCAGCATATTTCACATAACCTTGCTATTTAACCATGTTATTTTTCTCATTAACCCTCATGTTATTTTACCAACTGCTATTGTATTTTATTTATTGTCATTTTTTATTGCCATTTTTCATTGATATTTATTGTTGTTTATTTATTAATTATTTATTAATTGTTATTGCATTTATTTTCATCTATTAATTGTTATTTATTAATTGTTAGCATTGTTATATATATATTTTTTTTTTCTGTTTCTTGGATTAACTATGTTCATTGTAAACCGCTAACTTGAAGCGATAGTTACTGTTCATTGTAAACCGGGGTGATATGTATATTATACAGGAACCTTCGGTTTATAAATCCGTAAATAAATAAATAAATAAATAAACTCAGCTTTAACCCACATAAATCTTGACCTTCAAAAACATCCCCCCTTCTGTCTGGGTAACGTTATCTGGATATTCAGCAGAACACTTATCTGGATAAATTCAGCTGAATGTCTGATAATCTTTCCCGCTGGGCGGGTGTTTATTATGCGTCTCTTAGTCCTTGAGTTTCTTATTGATAGGGGACTACAGATCCCAGAAGGTTAGGAAAGCAAACAGAGAGAGGAGGACCCTGACAGGGCTGAGTAAGGCTGTCCTGAATGAGTTGGATGACCCTACTCACATTTTCAGTCCAACTTCCTGGACACCCAACACGGGACTGGGTCTTGAAATTATTCGTTAACTGCAAATTCAGATTTGACCGTCACATGTTCTAATGCTTTTGTTCATTTAAATGTTTGCAATTCCTTTGGGAAAAGGCTGAATATTAAATATTATTATTAATAATAATAATAATAATAATTTTCAGAGCAGTCGTCATTTGCCATGCTCTGTACATCTTCATTTTCATTCTTTTCACAGCTGTTGGTCTTTCAGATCATTGAAAATGTGTAATCTGATGATTTGTCACAGCACCGGGAACAGAAAGCCATGAACTTGTGCTTTTAACACAAAGCATCAGATTGTCCATATGATTAGATCACCTTACACTTCCTTGTTATTAAACCCCCTCAAGAAAGGGATGTGTCTCTGCTTTTGAAAACTTCTGCACTTATTTCCTTTCTCTTGTCCCTGGTGGAAATTTAAGGAGTGCTTCTACTTGCTTTGCAAGGTCAGCTCATTACAAACACTGTGAGCTTTGTAACATAGTAGCACGGCAAATGTGGGCAAATGCAAACCTGTCCCACTCCCAGAAGCCCTAAGACCTGCCTTCCACACATTTCCCCTGCATTTTTCACCTAGAAAAGTGGGAGATGGGTGAATGGCTGCAGACTACGTGTGGTGGACTCTTTTCAGGTCGCGATGCCCCTGGGCCAACTTTACATTTAAAAATGATGCATTTATAATAACAGATTTTACATGAGAAAGGCCATTCATTCTCTTCTGAAGTAAAAATCGCAACATGTATATTATTTTTACCTGCACTGCTTCCTTGGAAAAGGACCATTGCTGGTTGGCAAGAGTAGCAATAGGGGTGGGATAGAAACCACCTCATTTACAGAGGAGAGCGAGTGAAACTAGGGATGAGATGGTGGCTTCCCCCCTCCCACACACCGGTCAAACCATTGAAAGGGCCGGGGGGGGGGGGGGGGGGGGGCGGGGAGGGGGGTGTCCCCTTTGGGTCTGACCCTTTTGTTCACTTGAAATGCTGCAGGAGGGGGAAAGCAGGGGAAAGAGCTAGATTATGAAAGTTTTAATGAAAAATTCTATGCTAATGATATGCAAAAATAAACCTGTGTAGAACAGCTCATTACCTGTCAGTGCGTAGAAAAATAACACCTGTGCGTGTGCCCAGGAGCGAACACAGACCCATTAATACAGAAAACAGAACTACGTCTTCAAGAGATGTAGGTAGGTTCTTGCAATAACATCTGCGTTAGCGCACTAATCTTAATGTTAGTAAGTGAATGCAAAACTCATTTGCACATCATTAAAATGGGCTGTTAGGGCACATTAATTAATGCAAGTTAATTAACACATTAATGACAGATGTAAATGCATTTTAGTACATTGGCCTCAAGATTTGAAGGCAGAAATAAATGTCATTTTCTCAAAATATTGAACTTGAGTTTATGAATCTCTTTTCTTTGAATTATCTAGATTATGGCTCTTCTGGACAAAATTATACAGAACACCCCTAAAGCTGTAATTTCCTTTGCTAGAAGACCTCCTCCGATGCATGTCATACGTGAAGGCTTGTTGGATTTACAGAAGGATCATGAATCAGATAAATTGCGGTATGAGAAATTCATATTATATGCTAATTATTTGTAATGGCTTTATAATTATTATTTAATGAGCACTTAGCCTATTTTTCACTGAATAGCTAATTTATATGGTTGCAAGGTATGTGGCTCCAGAAAACATTGCATTTTAAGTTTGATCTCATGTAGGTTAGGTTCTTTACTTATGGCTTCTATGGTTCTTTTCCCCAGTTGTAAAAATTGTTTCGCCCTCTTGTACCACAACACAGGTATTTTTCTGTGTATAAATTAGCTATACATTTAACCATGCATATTTCTGTTTTATTTCTTTTTTTTTTTTTTTTGTTAGATTTGCTTGACCAACTCAAATCCTCTTGCAGACCCCTGGGTTAAGTGACATATTTAGGGTCTCACAGTGGGGCCGATGTAATAAAACACGCATGCACAACCACCTCATCTGGATGCGTGATGGTATATTTTAAGTAGCTGCCTTGTTAAAAGGGATGTGCTGGGGGAAATTGTGCATCCCTAGCGCTGAGCATGGTGCGCCCAGGGGAGCAGTGGCTGGGCGGCCATTAGGAAAATGGGCACTCAATACGAGCATCCGTTTTCTGGCTCTACAGTTTGGCTAGTGAGAGAAGCTGGCGCATTGACATTGATGTCCTGTATTTCTGCCATATAATTCCAATTATTTTATAATTCCTTGGTATAATTATCTTAGTATCACCCTATAATTCCAGTGGATTATCTTAGTCTTTTAGTATCCACTGCATTGTTTTAGTATCACAAGCAGGAGGAACAAAAAAGGGAACAAGACTCGTGGTTGATTTATCACCAGCTCCGGGGCTGGCGTTAAATTTGCCGCATTATAACAGGTGTGTTAGCCGAGCAGCGATTTTCTTCAACGGGAGGTAATAGCTAATAGCCTCATCTACGTGGTATTTACATGTGTTGAGCACTATTTAGCTACAGGTGAGTTTGGACACGCGTTTTGGATCCACTAATCCCCTTATTGCATCGGATGTTAGTCTAGCGTGAGCAAAACACACATCCAAGTGCACCCTGAGCTGTGCGCTAGGCTGAGCGCAATGTATTGCATCAGCCTGAGTGAGTGGCGAATAAGGGAATTATTGAGTTATGGCACCCGAGTTTATAGCTGTCTCTTCTTTGCTAAACTGCCAGCCAAATCACTGTACAATTTAAAAGTGATATGCACAATGTGTAATATTTTTAGGCTAATTAAGCTCTTTCTGTGGGGGAGGAATTTCAGTTGTGACACCAGAAATAACACCATTACTCTTTCGATAATGCTCTTAAAACGTTACAACAGGACTGTTAAATGTTTCATCTGAAAGACAGCAGCCTCTGTAGCGCCGAGAACTTCGACGTCATGCTGGGTCACTGGGTCAGTACCAGCTCTGGAGAAAGAATGCCCGAGCCTACCCTCAGGATCTTGAGTTACACGGAGGTCTCTCTTCGGTTCTCCAAGCCCCAAAGCTGCTTTGCTTCTGAGATCTTACAGCAGGGAAGGGGAAACCTCCTGTCCTCAAGGGCCACAAACCAGTTGGTTTTCAAGATACCCCTAATGAATATGCATGAGAGAGTTCTTGCTTGCATGCTACAATTGTAAGGAGAGTTATAATATACATATTCATTAAGGATATCCTGAAACCCTGGCTGGTTTGCAGCCTCCGAAGACTGGAGGTTCCCCATCCTACAGAATCAGAGTCCAGAGAACTACGAGCACAGGCAGGGATGTGCAAAAATCTTCTAAAATGAAGCCAAAACGTAGAAAAACTGCAGGATTTGCCCCTTGTAATTATTTATAGCCACACCTTGCTTAATTTTTCATCCTAACCTCAAAGGCACATATTGTAAATAACCAATTAATTTTGCACTATTGTACATGAGAACGCCCAGCAGTTCTGTTTCACCATTCGTTCTGTGCAGATTTATTATGCTTTGCATGAAAGATTTGGCTTATACCTTACAGCAAACATTTTCACGAAAAAGCAATCAATGTCAAATTCTAGCAAAATTATTGCAGCATGAGAAATTTAGCTTTTACACCTCCTTGGCATCAGAAATGCCAGGTGCTATTACCTTACTGTCTGCTAGGAGGAAAAGCGAAAGACGTCAGTGAATGATGGACAGACAGGGTAGAATATCAACTTATTTGAGTACATTTTCAAAGTAATTATGCCTGTAATCATGTACTTGCTATTTTATAAGCATTGAAAATATACATGTATTTTTGGTTTCCAATGCACATTTACCTGCGCAAAAAAGGGGCAATCTAGGGGCATTCCAGAGTGAGGCCAAGAGTTACGTGTGGAAATTGCTATTTTATAAGAGATTTATATGAATATATTAGGCAACTTATTCACATAATTTTACACCTGATAATTATATAGAGCAATTGATATCAGACTCATCTGTTGTCTGCTATTTTTCGGTGGGAGGTCTGGGTGAACTGGGGCAGTTCAGCGTGAAGGACTAGGAGGGACTTGGTGAACTGGAGATAGACTGGGTGAACTGATGGAGGTATTGGAAAACTCATGATTTCAAGTACATATACATATCTTAAAATATACCTACTTCTCCATGTAAATTAAGGTGTCATGCATGCATGTATATATAGAAACATAGAAATGACGGCAGAAGAAGACCAAATGGCCCATCCAGTCTGCCCAGCAAGCTTTCATACTTATTTTTCTCATACTTATCTGTTACTCTGACTGCTGAGGTCAGGGCCCTTATTGGTAACTTTTTGGTTCTAATTTCCTTCCACCCCCACCATTGATGTAGAGAGCAGTGCTGGAGCTGCATCAAAGTGAAGTTTCAAGCCTAATTGGTTAGGGGTAGTAACCGCTGCAATAAGCAAGCTACTCCCACGCCTATTTGTTTACTCAGGCTGTGCAATTTAGTCCTTGTTGGTTGTTGTCTGAATATAAATCCTCTTTTCTTCATTCCCTTTTTTAAAAAATGGTTTTTGCATATAAAATATACATGTGCATTTTTATCAAATAGGTAGCGAGCGTGCATGCTTTCAATGCATTGCAAATATTCATGCGTACTGAAGCATACGTTGCACACTTTCCGAGCTGAACTGTGCTGTAGTTTATGAACTGTGCAGCAGCCCGCAGGCACAGTTTATAAAATACTGGAATAAATCTCCTGCATGCCCACTTATTTATTTATTTTATTTAGTCGTAGATTCCACATCTTCCATAAAATTTGTCCAGTGCAAATTGAATAAAACAAATTCATAAATAATACATAGGACTCTGATAAAACCATAAAGCATCAAAAATATAGATCAACACTTAGAATTAAATAAATAAAATTAAAAGCATTAGTAAGTAAATAGGTTTGAAAGTTATCCTTATTACATGTAAAAGATAAAACTGAGTTGTTAGTGTATCTAATTTTCTTGCGTACTACTAATGTAAGATCAGCATTAGTTGATCTGTCAGGACATTAATGTAAGAGGGCTACCTGTGGGTCAGTTTCTTCAATGAAATTGCTCTACAGAGTGCAATAATAAAGCTTACTATAAGATTTGAAGTTGCTTTTCCTGGAAACAAGATATAATATTTGATATTGAGTTAGATAAAAAGAAAACAAATCAAACCTCCCATGATCTGTTATTAGGAAAGCAATAAACTCCAAACAGACAGAAAGTGTAGCTTTATCAGTGGTGGTGTACTTCAAGCAAGGCCATTTTGAGCATTTGGAGATGGAATTGGTGTGTCTTTTTAAAAGATTCTGCATGAAGATATTTGCTATCAGAAATCCAGGGTTAAGTTACAGACAGTCTAGAAATTGTAAAAGATGTTCTTGTAGATAGCATCTTCAAAACCTCTTTGAGAATAAGGAACACTTGATTGTGCAATTTACAGCAAAGTTTTCTGAACTGGAAAACAGAATGGACAGATGATCAGGAAGAGGTGAAAGAAGGCAGAGAGTAGGGATGTGGAGAGAAAACACAGAAGGTGGGAAAGGGGATGGACAAGGCATAGGGTAAGGAGGGGGACAGAGAGGGAGTGTTTGCTGTTATACAGTGCCTAGTTCAGGGGCAGTTCTATAATGAGGCAGGGTGAGGCAGCTGCCTCAGACTGGGAGAGGCAAAAAGTGCATCCAAAAGCACTCCTGTGGCGGTCACCTCACCATGCCAGAGCAGGGCTGCGACAGAGCCTATCCTGCTGTGAACCGATGATTGAAGGCTCAGTTGGGCTGTGGCAGAGCCCATTCTACCGCAGCCCAAGCATGCGAGCCCTGGTGGGGGCCACAGCGGAGCCCATCCCATTGCAACTTGAAGATGCAAGACCTGGTGGGGCTTCAGTGAGGGCATGGGGGAACCCATCTTGCTGTGGCATGAATGTCCCTTCCACTGCAACCCAAAAATTTAAGGCCTGGAGGGACCATGGCGGAGCCCAACCCACCACAACCTCAAGATGTGAGGCCCAAAGAGAGGAGCTATAGGCTGCTGTGGACCCTATCCCTCAGTGGCTGAATAAGAGAGGGGTAGGTCCTAAGAGAATGTGTGTGTGTGTAAGAGAGAGTGAAAGCCTGTGTGTGTATTGTGAGAGAGCCTGTATGCATGGTGTATGTGTATGTGAGAGAGCCTGTGTGCATATATATGTGTATATATGTGTGTGTGTGTGTGTGTGTGTGTGTGTGTGTGTAAGAGGGTGTGAGTGAATGCCTTCATGCATAAATATGTGTATGTGAGATATGTGCATATCTATGTGTGTGCGTGTGTGTGTGAAAGAGAGAGAGAGGGTGTGAGTGAGTGCCTGTGCTGTGTGTGTGTGTGTGTGAGAGAGCCTTTATGCATGGATGTATGTGGGTGTATAAGGAAGAGAGAGTATGAGTGTGTGTTTGTGTGAGAGAGAAGGCCCTTGTGCCTGTTTGTGCGTTTGTGTGTGTGAGAGAGAGACGTAAAGGGTGTGAGTACCTGCATGCATGCATGTCTGAGAGAGAGCCTACGTGCCTGTGAATGGGAGGTGTGAGTGAGTGCCCATGTGCATATGAGTGTGTGTGTGAGAGACTCCCCTCCCATTGTTCCTCCCGATGATTTGACCTGTGCTGTGCCTTGGGGGAGTGCCATCTCATTCTTTGCCTCCGACATCAGATTGCCTGGCCTAGTAAATCATTTGCAGCAGGAGACACAAGCAGGGAAGTTTGTGATGAGAGAGTTTATTTAGTTTAGCAGTACACATGATAAATGTGGGAAGATATATGTAGCTTGCACCTGCAAATAAAATCAGAAATTGCATATACGACATTAATTACAAATGAGCCACATAACTGGCTTGATGTTTTTGATCTCATTGTAGATGATTTGGTTAAGAAGGCCTTCTGAGGAGATGATTGGTTAAAGGTCCTTTTGCAAAAGGAAACGTAATAGATTTTTAGATTTAATTTGCTGCCACTATCTAAGCTTAATAGTATGATGTATCTTGTCCCGTTTATATGACTTGATTTTGTCAGTCTGTGCATTCGCCTGTCAATGGATTTTGGTTAATTGTATTTTCTGCTTATTGATTAATGACAGCATTGCTTGACTTGGATTCCTAGAGGGAGCAGCAGCAAAAAAATCACACTGGGATCCTACATTTTGCCTTTTGTAGGGTAGGGAGATGCATTTGTTTTCAAACAAAATGAAAAATGTAATGAAAAACTTATTTCATTAAGTCAGAAAACAAAATAAAAAAAACCCTCTCTGCTGAAATTCGTAGTGTTTTTTTTAAGTTTCTTTCATTTGCAAATGAATGCCCCCCCCAGCTTTTCTTATTATTAAACTATTGACCATTCCCTCTCCCGGGCCTTTGCATCACATTCCACCCCCAGATGCCACATACCCCATCCATGGGGGTCCCAGTAGTTGAAATGGGGCAGAAGCAATCCACAGATGCTCCTGCCTTGTGCTGGGTCCATTTTCAAAATGGCGCCGGCCAGCTCTGAGGCAAGTGCCATTTATTTGTACAGGCACAGAGCATGCAACCGTGCAACAAACTGGACACCACGGGGTGGGAGCAACTGGGGAGCATTTCTGCCCTATTTCAACTACTGGGACCCCATGGATGAGTTGAATGGCGTCTGGGGAGGGTGGGAGAGAAGGAGAAGGCTGGGGGTGGGGGGCAGAATTAACTTTTGGTTTTTTATTCCTTTCCACTATGCTGTATATTTTATGTCTAATAAACTAAATGAAATGAAATAAATATCAAATGAAATAAAAAACGAGTTAAAGAAATGAAGCGGAAAAAACTGAAATGAAACAATTTTTTTTATGTACCCCCCTTATTCCAGGGTTGTAGGCTCAGCTGCATTCTTTTATTTTAAGATTAAAAGTCTGAGTTTTACATTCCATCACTGCAGTTTATTTTATTTTATTTTTTTTAGTGCATTCCTCGTTTTGTTCTGCATTGGCAATAGGTGAGATAGCTCCATGTCATAAGGCATAGGGTGTGTACCAGTCCTAGGCTATGGATGTACAGCCCTGCTTTATATTTTCTGGAAAATTGGACTTGTAAGCCCATAGAGGTAATGGAGTAGAACCCAGACCAGCTCAGCCTGTCCCTCACCACATGGGTACCCTCAGAGCACTTTTCATTAATAACCTGTAGAAAGCATCCTGTTAGTAAAGATGTGATTTATGAGACAATATCATAACTTGGGCACCCTTGTATACCTCTGCCAGCTTATAATAACCACAGATTATCAAGACTGCAGCTTTATTAGCATTAATTTATGACAATACAAGGATCTCAATTTTCAAAACTGTCTGTGGTACTCAATTTGTGTGCGTTAAGTGGGCCCGTGGAGATTTGTGCCAGCATTTCAAACCTACGTGATAGGAGGCTCACAGTTGATAAAATATCATGTTATTTCTGCCCCTAAAGAACACTCCCTCTACCCATTTAAAAAAAAAAAAAAAATACATGCATATATTTTAGACATGAAATAGTTGTAAAAATGTCCATGTAACAGCTCTGAATTAAATGCAGAGGCAGGTATATTGTAATGTATGTGCGTACATCATTCTGAAAATTATTTGCTTGTCGATACCTCCCCCAGTCCGCTCAGACCTCCCCACCCAAAAACTGCACACAAACGACAAACCTGATTAGATTGCACGTGTCAGTTGGTAAGCGTAAAAATTGTTCGGACAAGTTTGGCGGTGTATGCGGGGTACATCTCTTGCAGTATAGAAACTTGCATGCCCTGGAATGCCCCTGGCCCGCCCCATGTTAAAATTTACACGTGATATTGCAAGTACATGCACACTAGTGAAGCTTCTCAAATATCACATCCGTGCACACCTGCAGCTTACGTGCGCACGTGCAATTTTTATGCGTGCAATCCTGGCATCATTCTTTGAAAATTCCCTCCATAATTTATAACTTGCCTCAGCTCCTTTCTTACTAACATGCAGAGCAACCCACCTGCGACAGGCCAAACATGAAGAAATGCCCCGCCCCCTTGCCCCAGCAATGTTGCTACCTGGCATAAACAAACCAGATATTCTTCACCAAACTCACCAAGCTACTGCTCTGAACAGCTTGGTCCTTCTTATTCACAGGCTCTTCATGCACTGCATTCTGCCCTGAGGCCCCACCCACTCTGGTATCCAAACCGTCTCATTTATTTATCCTTCCCACTTAATACCGCTCAGACCTTTTGCATGTGAACATTTCCAGCCTTCTTGCAAAAACTTGCCTGCAGTTGGCTTATCACTTGCAAACTCTACTCATAGGCATTCCACCTCAACAAATCTTCTCCAAAACCACACCGGGAGGGAAGGATTCTGGGAGTGGAACTGTCCACTTTCACTGCTCCATTCCTCCTCCTCTCCTTCTAAGCTCCACCCCCTTCAGGACCTTTTCCATTTACAAATTCCCTCCTTTTTTCAATCTCGCACATTTTTTTTTTTTTTTTTAAACTCCCACCTTCTCATTTAACTGCTGACCCTGCCTAACATCACATCCCCTGGTAGGGTTTCCCAGCCAGTGAGCATGGCACGCCTGTGTGCCTCCCGACTCGATCAGGTGTGGCCCGGAAACGTCACCGCTGGCTGAGGCTCAAATTCACACCAGCACCTGGCGGCAGCAAGAGACGCCAGCAGTGGCTTCTTCAAGGAGCAGGAGCACCTTCCTGAGAACCGGTGTAATCATGCATGCTCCTTCTTCCTAGCCATAGCCTGAGCCCTGGAGGGTGGTGATTAATGGGCAGCATTAGCTGGGTCCTGCTTTGTGCAGGACGCCTATTGTACTCTGCACCTTCTCCTTTTCCCCACCTCCTGATCCTCTTCCTTTGAGTCCTTCCAGCGTCCGCCTTATCCCCAGGCCGACTGAGACAGGGAGAGTGTGCACTGAGCAATGGAAGCACTGGCAGCCAAGACAACTAACGGAGCTGGTCGCCTGCCTCCCCCCACCGACTTCTCCCTTCTCTTGCACATGTACCAAGAAAGAGCCCATCCATCGTTATCGCCTCATGCCTTATCTCCACCCCCTCTCCCTTTCTTTTTAAAATTTTGGAAGAGAGACTGGTGGGGCTTTCAGTGCTTTGCTTGGCTCTTCATTTGTCCGTACGCGTCCTCTCCATGTCGACGCTGCCTGCCCCGTGGAGGCTCGGGTTTGAAGAGGTTGGGAAGCAGATCCCTTTCTCTTAGCTTTTCACTGACTTATCCGTTAATATTCCCTTCTTACGCCATCTTCCCTTATTGTTTTCAGTGGTGGCAGGGTACCTCAGCCGGATCCTGCAATGGTCACACCTTCCACCCCTCTTCTGCCATGATATACACTATAACAGGGTTTACAGATAATGAACTAAAATGGGGAAAATGAAAAATGCCTGAGTGTTTTTATTTCTTGCAGTAAACAGGCCCCTGATTTAAGCAGACTGAAAGGTTGCACAGCTCTGAGCTTATTTAAGCTTGCTGTTGTCTTAGTTTGTCCTTCCGACCTACTGACTCAATAACTCTGAGCATTTATTCTGCTTCCTTGCTGACTTGTTAGATGTAATCAGCTTCCAGACATCAATTATTTACTGTGATGACGCTTTCTGGGAACATGCTGAATCATTAAACCTCACCCTTAAGCTTGTCTTTCCCTATGTAAAAGCTTTCTGAGGTGGAGCACTTGTCACTTGCTTCTCCTCTGCATTACTGTCCTGTAACTTTGCCATGGCATATTTGCATGTGTCTTATGTAATGAAATGGGAACTCTTTAAACTGTGGTATCTTAAGAAACAATTGTTAATTTAGAAAAGAAGAGGTCTTCAGAGAATGAAAAATGTGTATTGCATTTAGAGTTATAAAGCTAGAAGAATGGATGTAGTGTAATAAGCCATCTACCTCTACAGACCTGATATTTAGGGTCACATTGTTAAGGGTTTTGTTGGAATCTGTGGGGCAGATTTTAAAAGGTTTACGTGCGTAAAGGCTCCTGCGCGAGCCGAGCCTATTTTGCATAGGCCCGTCGTCGCGAGCAAAGCCCCGGGACGCGCGTATGTCCAGGGGCTTTGTGAAAGGGGCATGGCGTGGGCGGGACCGAGGCCTCCGGCACAGTGGCCATGCCAGGAGATCGCGGGCCGGCAGGCATAACTTACAAAATAAAGGTGGGGGGGATTTAGGTAGGGCTGGGGGGCGGGTTAGATAGGGGAAGAGAGGGGAAGGTGGGGCCAAAGGAAAGTTCCCTCCGAGGTCGCTCCGATTTTGGCGTGGCCTCGGAGGGAACGGGGAAAGCCATTGGGGCTCCCCTAGGGCTTGGTGCGTGCAAAGTGCACAAGTGTGCGCCCCCTTGCGCGCACTGACCCCGGATTTCATAACATGCGTGTGTCTGCGTGCGCATGTTATAAAAGCGGGCGTACATTTGTGCGCTCCGGGTAGTGCACCCAAATGTACCCCGCGCGCGTATGTTTAAAAATCCGGCCCTGTGCGCATAATATAAGGCATACATAGTGGATTTTCAGTCATCTGAAAGTATGGCATTCATTTCTCAATGTACATACTTTATCTCATTAAAAAGAAGGATTCCTGAGGGGAGGGGAGTACCCATGGGCTTACGTTAAAGCAAGTGCAAAGTACATGCCTGACAGCATGCGTGGTGATTTCACAATTAAATCACTAGAGGTGTGCAGACCACAAATCATGTCATCTTGTTTCATTTAGGGGATGGAAGGTGGTTCTGGCTGTATTTTATTTCATTGGGAGGATTTTTTTTTCATTTATTTTGTTGTGTTTATTCATTTTGGGAAATAGCACACCTTATTTCCAGAAAGTGCACTCTGTTTGCAATTAGTGCACAATAATTGGAAACAGTGAATAACCCAAGAATTTTCAGTGCCACAAGAAATTCGTTTTGTTTAAACCGAACTGAATTGAAAAAGGCTTTTTTGCAGTTTGTTGATTTGTTATTTGCACATTCCTGCAATTGCCCGCGCATATTTGCCTTCCCCCTGACCTAATCCCAACCACTTTTACTCACAGTAAAATGTGTGTGTCTGTGTGTGTGTATTCAAACCACATTTACCCGTTTAAAAACTCAATTTTTGCTCTTCCCAGGATGCCCATATTTTTGAAGATACTGAAAATGTACTTTTTATGGGACAAACGAGTATTTGTATTCCCATTTCGATCCAATGCCACCCAGTAAAATTATCCATACCATGCAATGCTCTGTTTTTCTCCTTATTTTGTAGGAAAACGTCTCTTGATGAAGCCAGCACAGTATAATCACCCTTTGTGGGATTAAGCTCCACCTGCTGTTTCCTTGTTTCAGGCAATTTTAGGGGTTGCACAGCTTGGCTGTAAATATCGGCCACCTATGAAATTGACAGCGCCACGTACAGCTCCTGAAAACTGATTGGAATGGGTTAGCGAACGATTGCTAAAAAAAATGTATGCCCCACCCCCTCCAAAAAAGAATGTTTTATATTTCAGATTATTCACAGAGTAATCCCTTTTTGTCAAAACACGACTCATTTCTCATAGGACAGTTGTGAGCCTAATTTTTTAAAAAATGTGTTTGCTATTCTTCTTTGGCATCCCATGGGCATTAAAATGTATTTATTTATAAAACCTCACATTCCGCTTTTTCAACAATGTTCTTGAAATGGGAGAGAACCATTCATCAATCAAGCCACATATCTTCAGACTTGTGTGTTACTGGAAGACCTTGCCAGATATGAATACATCAATATTTGCATTGCTGTTTGTATTTAAACAGTGATTCGCAGAGCTATATTATGACTTCAAAATCAATTTTCATTACTTAAACTGGCGCACCTCTGCTCTCCCACTGCTATATGATCCAGCGGTTACAGAGAAGGAGAAAGCACAGAGGGAGAAGACAATTTCACCTTTGTTTCATTTTCACAATTTTATTTTTTTTTCTGCGAAGATTTGCTAGATTGGAAAGATACAGTTTGCTTAACAACTCGTGTTCAATTAAGTAAGAATTCACTGTTGGAAGAGTACTTAAAAATGCATTAAGTTATAAAGAATTGTACTGCATTAGTTAGAAAACTTTACAGCTAAACTGAACAAGAAACATAGCAGATGTTGGCAGATAAGGACCATTTGGTCCACCCAGTCTGTTCAGCTGCCTCTGCTACTTTAGCTTAAGATCTCTCTCAGCTGTCGACTTTACAAGTTTAACAATCCCTAGAGTCCTGTGACTATCGTCCTTCCTTACCTTTATCCCATCCACTGCATCTGGAATACATTCCAGCTCTCAGCCGTACAAGCTTGACCTTCTGCAGGCGATCGCTGCTTGTCCTTTTGCCCTTTATCAGCCTGCAGGAGCATCCTAATAAATTTGCCACCTCCACCTGACCTTATTGGGGATTTTCCCAAAGCCTTGCTGCCCTTTCAGGGTATCTATCTTGCCTTCTTTTCTTGGGAGCTTCCTTTTTGGCCTTTTGCTCTTTCAGATAATTGAGAGTGAGGGTTTCCGCAACTAGTCTAACGCCTTGGGTCCATCCCGCCATTTCTCTTAATTATTAACACTCCCACACCTGCCCTTGCCATTGACCTCTGAAATTCTGTCATGGCTTTGGTTACTATGAACAAGGGAAGCCAGGGTTCAAATCCCGCTCCCGCTCCTTGTGACCTTGGGCAGGTCACGTTACCCTCCGCTGCCTCAGTTACAAAGTTAAAGGCGGATTTTAAAAGCCCGGCCTGCGCAAAAAATTAGGGGGTGCCTGGACAAGTCCGGCTTACACGCTCTGACTCTGACAATTGGGGGTGAATAGCTAATAGCCTCAACAACAAGCATTTGCATGTGATGAGCGCTCTTAGGGCTGGACTTTAAAAGCTCTACGCGTGTAAATTGCCTTACGCACGCCAGGTGTTAGCACCGCCGGCCGCGGCACGCCGCGACCGGGACCGGGTGTCGTGGCCACCGGCCGCGGCGGACCGCGACTGAGGCCGGGCCGGCGGGTGCGTAGGAAATAGCTTACCCGGGACGCCGGGTAGTGTCTAGGGTTCCTGCGGGAGCAGGCAGCCCCTTCCTTCTTTCTGGCGGCCGCCGCCATTGCTGGGATCGGCGGCGTGGCTCCGCGGCGATCCGGCTCCTCCTCCTCCTCTGCTCCTAGGAGCCACGCGCGCGTGGCTGATGGGTATTCTTAAAGGAGCCATGACAGGAAGTGTCATGGCTCCCCCTGAGACTCCTCCCCTGGCTTCCTGTACTTAAGGCAAGGGCTGAGCATTCAGTCCTTGCCTTGGTATTGAGGTTCCTGCCTGAGTGTGTTCCTGGTTCTTCGTTCTTCGTCCCGTTCTGCTCCCCTGCTCCGTGGACTGATTCTTGGCTGCTGACTTCTGGACTGGTGGACGTGTCTTCTCCTGGCTTGATCCTGGTACGGCGTTGGACCCTTCTCCTGCTTAGACCCTGGACTGGACTCGGACCCCGCCTGTGTATCGAACCTCGGACCGGCTTTGGACTCTTCTACGACTCCGTCCTCAGACTGCTACGACCTGCTGGAGGCGCCAGCCATCTGGAACCCACGACCTGCAGGAGGCGCCTGCATCCAAACCTTTCTACAGTCTTCAGAAGAGTCTCCTAAGTCCCAGCGGCCGGACCCCTACAGGCTCCTCCTGGGGGGGTTGCGTGCTTCCAGGGTGAAGCCTTCTATCAAGCCTCTCCAGTCCGAGTGGCCTCGCCCTTCGACGGTAGTTATCTGCCTCGAAACAGGGGTCCACTTTCATAACACCAGGCCTATTTTATAAAGGCCCGGCAATGCGTGTAGAGCCCTGGGATGCGTCTAAGTCCCGGGGCTTTATTAAAGGGGCAGTCCGGGGGTGGGGGCGGGGCAGTGCGGTCCAGGGGCGGGGCCAGAGGCCTCCAACACAGCGGCCATTTGCCGCTGTCTTGGAGAATGGCATGCCGGCAGGTTGCCGGCGTGTGCAACCTGCGCCTGCCTCCAGGCAGGCACAAAAGGTATGATAAAAATTGAGGGGGGGGGGGGGTTTAGAGTAGGGCTGGGGGGGAAGGTTAGGGGAAGGGGTGGAAAGCTTAGGTTAGGGGGAATGGAAATTCCCTCTTAGGCCGCTCCAATTTTGGAGCGGCCTGGGAGGGAACGGGGGAAGGCAGCGCGGCTCGGCACGCGCAAGGTGCACAATTGTGCACCCCCTTGCATGCGCATGTTATAAAATCAGGCGTGCAAGTGTGCGAGCCAGGTACGTGAGCACATGTACGCCCGCGCGCAGGTCTTAAAATATACCCCTTAGTTTTGCTGGGGGGGGGAGGGTTGGATGCACATTTTGGACGTGTTAATCAGCTTATAGCATAAGGGGCTGTGGACGCACGCCCAAATCGCGCGTCCAACCGCGGGTTAAACGCTGTTTTGCATCAGCCCCCATTGGTGTTTAAAAATTGCTCCATTTTTCTTCCTGTATACATATTTATTAATAGGAGTTTTATATAACTCTGTACTCAGGGCACCTTAGAATAGGAGAGGAAGCAAAGTACACGGGGACATAAAAATGTTTGAAAAAAAAATCAGGTGCTGGAAAAGCAGGGAGATTGTGCAGGGCCAATAGGAATAAAGGAGCTTTTGGTTTCATTCTGAATCTATCTTGGGGTGGGGTTGGATATCTTGCCCCTCCCCCAAAGTTGCTGTGGAAAGGATAGGAAGGTTCTTAGTTCCAATAGCGGAGCACTGCCTTTTTTCCCCCCATGGGCTCAGCCAGAACACTCCTAGCGCACTCGTAGATTCACCATTCTTTGGGGCCGATGTAATAAGACTGGCGGCAAAACAGGCACTAGTTTGATCACCGCGCACGGCTGAAGTTGCCGCTTCCGCTGGATGTAAAAAAAAAAAAAAAAAATTATGCAAATGATTTGCGCGCAGAAATTCGTGCATGTACGGAAAAATGCGCGTACCTAAGCACAGTAAGGGCCTATGTAATAAGCGGCCGCATCCGAGCTCAAAACCCGCGCCGATAATCCATGCATAAAAGCGAGTGAGAGAACGGGTCTCCCTATTAAGTGAAAGTATGAAGCTGGAAAGTATTTTTAATATTTCCAATAACTGTGCTGCAGAAAACATGGCAAATATTTTCATGGATGCTAATTCACATTGGATTAGCAGTGAGATTGATACTCAGTTGGGAACCAATCTGGATGCTCAGCTGCCAACACTCAGGCACCCAGAAAGGAGCCTAGCAAATGTTGCCTCGAAGGCACTGAGCTAGGTGCTTAGTTGGTTGTGAATCTATATGACTGGGCACCCAGAAAAGCGCCTAGCTAAGCTGACCACTTGGACGCCGAGATAGGCGCTCAGCTAGGTGGTTTACAGGACGCTCGGACACTGACATAGGCCCCCTGAGTTGGTCCTGATACTTAACTCGTGCCCTGACCATGGCGGTAAAAAACCCGCATTAAAAAACCTGCACTAGCATTAGCACGGCTCCCTGCATTGCATATGATTAGCTAATTGCCTCCTTTGCATGCCACTAGCATGCATTCAGGCAGGAAAAACTGCAGGTCTGTAAGCGCGTTTGTACACACTTTTTCCCCCCGCGCACAAAACCCTTATTACATCCCCGTATAGGGCTTTGCGTGGGGAAAATGCGCATACAAATGAGCGTAAATGCACGTACAAACCCACGGCAGCTTCAGCGCATCTCATTATATCGGCCCCTAAGTGAATTTCACCGATTTCTCGTGGTAACACCTGCTTGCCAGAAGCAATGCCGGCTACACAGGGGCTGCCGGCTCAACTTTATCATTCCCTCCTTCTCTTTCCTAAGACAAACTCACAGGGCTGTTTGGTTAAATGGGGGCGGGGGGGGGGGGTGGACGTCTGCCTCGCCGCGGCCCCACCGAGCGCCAAGGTCTGCAGTTCAAGAGAGAATCTCCTCTGGTCTCATCGCGGACGGTTGCCTCTGCGGTGTGGGCAGCGGGAGAGGCGTGCGTGGTCTGAGCGCGGTTGCCATGGAGTGGGCGAGCTGCCTCCCCCCGATGAATGCAGGTCAGCTCTGCACGTTTTGTGTTCCTGGGCCCCGGGTAGGAAAGTCCATGCCAAGAGCTGCACTGCATGGGTCGCAGGAAATAAAATGATGGGCGAACCAAAAAAAAAAAAAGTCTCTGAATAACCAGGCTCAGCGTTTCTTACCTTGTGTTATAATGTAAG
This sequence comes from Rhinatrema bivittatum, assembly GCF_901001135.1. Lineage (NCBI taxonomy): Eukaryota > Metazoa > Chordata > Amphibia > Gymnophiona > Rhinatrematidae > Rhinatrema > Rhinatrema bivittatum. The sequence continues at coordinate 23,330,331 of NC_042622.1, forward strand.
CGGCTTTTCTCCCTGGGAATACAGTTCTGCTGCTGGATGCCTTTCAAGAGCTGCTCTGTGTTTCCAGGACCCTTCTCCTTTTGAGGAGCACCTTAAAAATGTTTATTTATGTATCTATTACGATTTGAAGCTCCAGGGAGGAAGATTCAGAACCAATGTCAGGAAGTATTTCTTCACGGAGAGGGTGGTGGATGCCTGGAATGCCCTTCCGGAGGAAGTGGTGAAGACCAGAACTGTGAAGGACTTCAAAGGGGCGTGGGATAAACACTGTGGATCCATAAAGTCAAGAGGCCGCCAATGAAGAGTGGGTGACTCGCCAGAATGATGGCTACTGCCTGGAGACAATACCCTTAGTCAATAAACATACACATGGTTACTGTGACTCCAACATCACTCTAAGATTCAACAGCATGAGGAAATGTGGAAAAAAGGATTTGCACTCACAATGACGGGAGTAGCTGGCTTGTTACGGCGGTTACTACCCCAAACCAAATATCCAGATTACTACCTCCACCTTCCTCTATTCCTGATGCCTTTCAACTAGCTTGATCACTCCATTCTTATACTTCACTTTCAATGCATATCCAGCATAGTTCTCTGCTTCAACAGCAGGGGAAAAGAAAAACTGTTACTTCACACATCCAGCAGAGCTCTCTGCTTAAACGGCAGGGGAGAAGAAAAAAGGGTTCGCACTCACAAAGCGGGGAGTAGCTGGCTTGTTACGGCGGTTACTACCCCAAACCAAATGTACCTGATACTTCACTCTCGACGCATATCCAGCATGGCTCTCTACTTCAACGGCATCGGAGAAAGACTGATACATCACGAATTTCCAGCATAGCTCTCTGCTTCAACGGCAGGGGAAAAGAAAAACTGATACTTCACGCATATCCAGCATAACTTCAACGGCAGGGGAGAAGAAAAAAGGATTCACACTCACAAAGCGGGGAGTAGCTGGCTTGTCACGGCGGTTACTACCCCAAACCAAATGTGCCTGATACTTCACTTTCGATGCATATCCAGCATAGCTCTCTGCTTCAACAGCAGGGGAGAAGATAAACAACCAATAAGGGCTGTATAACATAATCTGGGTAAAAACAAATAAGCATGGGTGTAGCTTGCTTATTGCGGCGGTTACTACTCCTACTACCTCTAACTAATCAAGCTAGATATTTCACTTGGATGCAGCTCCTCCACCGCTCTCTACATTAATGGCGGGGGTGGAAGGGAATTAGAACCAAGAGCTAAGAGAAACAGATAAGTATGGGAGAAGAAATGAGGGAAGCTTGCTGGGCAGACTGGATGGGCCATTTGGTCTTCTTCTGCCGTCATTTCTATGTTTCTATGTTTCTATGTTTCTATATTTATTATTTTTATATACCGACATGCGATCTGGGATATCACATCCTCTGCCTTAGTATGTTTTGCTTCTTTCTCTCCTTCCCCGCTCCTTCCTTCTCTTGTTGTCTCTCCTTTCCTCCGTGGGACGAGTTGCAGCCCCTCCTCCTCCTGTGGCCATTAAGGGGAGAGGGGGGGGGGGGGTAGCAGTAGCCACACTTCTGCAGTACTGCATGCACTGCTTCTGGCCTGCCTGAAATTGCCAGTCCCCCAGTCTAGTGCCGTGGAGTGAAAAAGCTGCTTTCTGCAAACTGCGCATTCAGAATAGGGAACATCTTGGACCTTCATAGATAAAAGGTACCTATTAAACTTTTCTCAGACTGTCCCGTTGAATTTGAGAGGAAGTTTGGAATATTTGTAGAAGAATAAAAGAATTGCCATACTGGGTCAGACCAACAGTGGCCAATCCAGGTCACAAGTACCTGGCAAGTACCCAAAGATTAAATAGATCCCATGCTACTAACGTCCAGGGATAAGTACTGGCTTTCCTCAAGTCTATCTAGTTAATTACAGTTTATGAACTTCTTCTCCAGGGGCTTGTCCAAATCTTTTTTTAAACCCAGCTACGCTATCTGCCCTTACCACATCCTTCGGCAATAATTTCAAGAGCTTAATTGTTTACTGAGTGAAAAATAATTTTCTCCAATTTGTTTTTAATGTGCTACTTACTAACTTCATGGAGTGTCCCTTAGTTTTTGTATTTTTTGAAAGAGTAAATAACCGATTCACATTTACCTGTTCTATGCCACTCATGATTTATAGACCTATATGAATCCACCTCTGTCATCTCTTCTCCAAGCTGAACAGCCCTAACATTTTTAGCCTTTCCTCAAGGGGAGCTGTTCCATATCCTTTATCATTCTGGTCGCCCTTCTCTGTACCTATTCCATTTCTATATGTTTTTTTGAGATGCGGCAACCAGAATTGTACACTGTACTCTAGGTACGGTCTCACCATGGAGCGATTCAGAGGTAATATGATATTCTCCATTTTATTCTCCATTCCTTTCCTAATAATTCCTAGCATTCTGTTTGCTTTTCTGACTGCCACCGCACATTCAGCTGAGGATTTCAAAGGATTGTCCACTATGACACCCAGATCTTTTTCCTGGGTGGTAACTCCTAATATGGAACTACAGTTTTGATTACTTTTCCCCATGTGCATCACTTTACACTTGACCACATTAAATTTCATCTGCCCAGTTTCCCAATTTTGTGTCATCTGCAAATTTGATCATCCCACTTATTGTACCCTTTTCCAGATCATTTATAAATATACAAGCCGTTGAGCCTGTTAAAAAGGGCGAGATGTTTGCGCATTTACGGCACGTTGGTCAGCGCTCTCTCGTCCGTGCATGCGCAGCACGTCGGTCAGAGCTGCTCTCTTCTGCGCAATTGGGGAACGTCGGTCAGAGCTCAAATATACATATTGATTGAAACGCACTAGTCCAAGTACAGATCCCCGAGGCACTCCACTGTTTACCCTTTTCCACTGAGAAAACAGACCATTTAATCCTACTCTCCGTTTCCCATCTTTTAACCAGTTTGCAATCCACAGTAGGACATCGCCTCCTATCCCATCACTTTTTATTTGTAACCCCATCCCCAGGTGCTGGCTGTACACTGATGGGGCCATAAAAGTGTGATGGACCCTCCAGTTGTGTCACCAGTAGGACCTGATTGAGCCCTTTGTTCAGCTAGAGAGAGAGAGAATGGGTTAGAGTGAAGGGAAGATGCATTCAAATACAGCCCCTCCTTCTGCAGGGTCTGGAATGGGCAGCCGACTTGAAACAATATATATCCGAGCCCTTGCTACAGCTTGGGGGGCAGTCCAGTTAGGTTATCACACAGTGCAGAGGTGTCAGGAGTTTATCGTTTTGTTGCTCTCAGGCCCAGTCTGTAAAGGCAGGCTAGCCCAGCTTGTGGGTCCTGACCAGGCTTGGGAGGGATTTCCTCTTCCACTTCACCACCCTCTGGGTCTAAGTTTAGGGATTTTTGAGACTTTATCTAGGAGCCTCACTGGACACCTGGGCTTGTCTTGCCCATGGGGATTGGGGAACCCTGCGTATGAACCGCCCAGTAAAGATGAGCTTTGTTTTTTTTGTATCGGGTTGGATTTTAGTTCGGGCGCTTCGTTGAAAATTTTGTTTTTTCCGCAAATCGTTTTTTTTTCAGCACGGATCGGGAAAAACAAATCAGAAAAAAACCCCCGAATCGGGGGAAAAAAAGGAATCGGAAAAAAACCACCCCAACCCCTTCAATTTTACTTTCTTACAAACCCCCCCACCATCCCAATCCCTCCCCAAGACTTACTAAAAGCCCTGGTGGTCCGGCAGGGTCCCACGAGCGATGTCTCCCTCTCGGGCCATTGGGCCTACCATGAATCAAAATGGCGCTGGTGCCCTTTGCCCTTACGATGTCACAAGGGCTACCGGTGCCATTGGTCAGTCTCTGTCACATGGTAGGAGCAATGGATGGCCGGCGCCATCTTGCGCTCCTGCCATGTGACAGGGGCCGACCAATGGCACCGGTAGCCCCATGACATAGTAAGGGCAAAAGCTATCAGTGCCATTTTGAATACTTGCAGCCTTCGGCCCAAGTGCAAAAGATCACTCCAGGACCCCCGCTGGACCACCAGGGACCTTTGGCAAGTCTTGGGGGGGGTGTCAGGAATTTCCCTAATGGCCAGGTTCATGACACCATGCATACCAGGTTTTCGAAAGAGCCGCAGCCTATGGCTAAGGATTTCTAATGCTTTAACTGGGTTACACTTCAGAGTGTGGGTGTGTGTGTGTGTTTAAAAATCCCCATAAGGATTTGAGAATGAAGGCTTATGCTCCAGTTGAGACCAGTTCTGATGAGCTAGAAACTGAAAGAAGCAGATGCCAAGGGGAAAATATAAAGGTTATTACATAGCAATACATAAGGAGGATACTTTTTAAAGGGACTTCTGTGGATAAAGTAGTCCTTTACATGCAGACGTGACCTTTTAGAAAACTGCAACTGATATGCACATACAATTACTGAAATATACATTTTTGGGACTTCCTCTTCGATTCTCTGTGCAAAACCATGCACGTCAAAGAGCTGGTGTAATTGCACGCTCAGAGTTTTGCCAGGGTAATTTTCAAAGCAGACCTGTGCACGCCAGCCTCCTTTGAAAATAGGTAGAGCTTCTTCGTCGTTCTTACCGTGCTAATTTATGCGTGATGATACAAAACTACCCCCAGCAATGCTATCCTATCAAAAACTAAAAATGAGTTAAATAGGAACCCAAAGAAGTATCTTTTACATTTGTCATTCAGATTTACAAAAACTCCTTAACCGAATGAATGCCAGGAGACTACTTAGTGCTGCCATGTAATAAAACACAGTTATTATTGGTAATAACTCATTATCACCACATCAGCATAGCTGGGTGGTCAGAGTAGTGGAACCTGAAGATCCAATTTTGCCTTCCCATTCCAACACATCCATTTAACCTTCTTGTGTGCCACTCTAGATTGGGGGGGGGGTGGGGTGGGGTGTCTGGGATCCTTGTAATTTAAGTTGTTCAGTGCTGTGTACTCCAAAAAACACAAATAAACGTTTCTTTTTTTTTTTTTAATTGATTAACCTTTGGGAGGTCAGTATCCAAGAAGGTTTGTCCAGCTAACTTTTAAGCTGCTTGGAACCAACCCGCCCCCCCTCTCACGGTGGGGGGGGGGGGATTTTACCTGGGGAGGTCAGTGTTCAGCTAACATCTGAATAAAAAAAAAAGGCAGTGTGGAGGGCGTTCTGGGGGCGGAGCTAAAGGTTTTCCAGCTGGTGCTAGAGATAAATCTGGCTGCTAAGTCTGGTTGGGGATGGGAGGTTGCTCCCAGTACAACCAGACAGAGTAAAATGATCAGAGTGTATTCAGCAGCAGCCTTTCCCAGCTGAGGTAGTGTGAATAGCCAGATAGAGTGCATTTTCCTGCTCACTGGCCCGCTGAGTTATCCACCTCTTTTCTCATTTTTTTTCAGTGCCTTATGATAAATGTAGGCACAGACGTGAGAGCCCCATCCAGAAATCTCTTTAGGAGCCATTTGGGGGGGCTTTTGTCCTATTCTGCTAACAACTGCTCAGGAAAAAGGAACAGGATATCCACTGAATGGCCGTGGAGGGAGTTCTTATGAGAACCGGAATGATTTAGCATTGATGAAAGCGTAATTTGCTGCTCTGACCAAGGACAAAGTTAGCATTAACAATTCATGGTGGGAGAATGATATTTTTTTTTCCCCCTCTGCATGTATCTTCCTGCAGATGCTTGGTGAAATTAAAGGAAGGGGAAGTAGTTTTACACTACATTGGCTGCAGTGAACCGAATGAGAGTTCGGGCCCTCTGGCTACTACAGTTCCTTTGTCAGACGGTAATGCAAATGTCAATAAACAAAAGGAAGGTGATTGTTTCTCCATCCAGACCAAGGAAACCCACTATTTGTAAGTATTGCTGGTAATTAATTATTTATTGAGGGGTGGCAATTAAAAATAAAATGGAATAACAGTTTACCTCTGTCTGAATTGGCCCCCGAAGCAGAAACAAGCAATAAAAATCAAATGGTGTAATCTGTATAATACAAGAATTAAAAGAGCCAAGCCACTATAGAGTGGTTGTGAGGGCAAATAAGAAGGGTGGTTTATAGATCAACTGGTGAAAGGGTTACCAGGGAGCCTCCGTGATAGCCTCAGCTAATGGGGAAATCAGCTCATGAGTGTTCGCACATGAGATGCAACGGAAAGGTGACAGCAAGCAGGTTTTGTTGATCCCGCATCAAAACACCCTGCTGAGTCCATATGTGGCAGAAGGGGTTTCCACAATAATGTTAAAAGTCTGAGCAAATTAATGGTGCCCGAAAAGGTCAGAATTGGCGCCTTTAGGAAAGACAATGCTCCTATGCACGCTGCCTTAAATCAGATGTTTGTGGGCCAGATGTTGAAAATACGTTCTGGACTGGGGCAGGGGAAGGAATTATCCTGAGTAGGGATGGGCAGCCTTTTCAAAAAATGACAGGGAAACACAACAGCATTTGTTGTTTCGTTTCCCATCCGAAACCACACACACAACCAATGAAATATTGTTTTCTTTCTGTCATTTTACCTTGGTGCTAAATATTTTATCGTGCATTAAACCATTTGATGAGTGCTAAAATGACAAAAATTAAACAACTCCTCCCCCCCCCCCCCCCCCCCCCCAAATAAATAGAAAACGAGATGGAAAATGAAATGACCGATTTTTACATGCATGACCCTTAATCCTCAGGAGCTAAAATCACCAATGAGTGAGTTGCCGCAGGCCCCTCGCCAGGACTGGTGCCATTTCATCCAAGCGTCTCACCTAACGTGGCAGAGCAACATTATTATTATTATTGCAAGATCCTCACCAAAAATGTTGTACTTCTCTAAGGCACTGGTGCTGCCCTTCACTGAAAACTTAAAAAGCTTTTCCAGTCCTTATAGTGAAATAGGAGATGACCTCTCTTTTCCTCCTGCCCTCGTCATTGCCATCTTTTGAGCCCTTTTGAATGGCCAATGGCATGAGGGCTAGGAGAGGAGGCGGCAGAGGAAACCTGACTGCTTTATACTTCTAATCCACTGAATGGAAACCTTGTTTGTACACCAAAACAGTGGGATCTCTTTTGCAAAAGTCATTCAAGCAGCCCTTCCCTTGCTGGAGGAAGAGCTGCCTCTCTCCTAATAGTAAATTATACTTTGGCTCTGAGGCATCACTCCTGTAAACACAGAATTACATCTTTAGAGGTCCATTTTCACCCCTGGGCTGTTTGGGTAAGTTAACCGGATAAGTTTACTCAAAGGCAAAGCCGCGTCACTGTCTCTGCCTGATTAAATCCAATATTTACCCAGCTAACTTTAGGAGAGCTCTTTGGCAGAGCTAAAGTTATCCGGATATCTTAGCCACATAGCACTGAATATCAGTGTTATCTGGGTAAGTTATCTGCATAATTTAGCCCTTCCTGGAATGCCCCTGGAATGCCTCTGTTTTATGTAGATAAGTTTTATTCATTTAAAAACTAATCCAGATAGATGAGAGGCAATCTTTATGGTGAGATTTTCTTAAATCCCATTGTTTGTCTGGTTAAGTCCTAAATTTAGCAGGAGAGATCTTTTAAATATGGACTTTTCAGCGGTCCATTTGAATCTCTCTACCCTGCTTTGTACTGTCATCAAGCATGGCTAATGCTGATTTATTTTTGGCGCTGGTTGCAGTACGTCAGCATCAGCAAGTCAGGCCATGAGGAGAGGGCTGGAGTTACAGTATCACACAGTGTGCATTCCTACTGACCAACTGGAGAAGAGGATTTTGGAAACCTATTGAATTTGTTTTTAATCTTAGGCACTGCTTACATCATATATATATATATATATTTTTTTTTTAGATTTCGAATACCTGTTAATGCCCAGACCCAGTGTAAAGTGGAGAGCAGGAAAATTTGTGATGAATGGGTTGAACTCATCCAGAAGCAGTGCGCCCCCTGCAAGAGCCTGTCAAACCTGCAGCCTGCGCCAGAAGATTGGGGCAAACCAGAGGAGGGAATCAACCGATCGCCTCACCAAAAGCTTGAACGTGAGGGACAAATCACGCCCGAAGATGTGAAAACTGGATTTTTACCATCCATTCCTGCAAGCTTGCCCTCACCTGCCCTACAAGCTAAGAATTTGTCTTCAGCTCCCAAGCAAGCACTGATACAAACAAACCTAGAACCAACAGCTTGTCCACCATCTTTCCTTGAGGTGCAGCCTCCTGTACCGCCTCCTCCTCCTCTTCCTCTTCCTCCATCTCCATCTACGGCTCTAAAGAAAACAAAAGCTTTTCACTGGCATCCAGTCCCTCAGGAAAAGGTCAGGATCAAAGGAACAAGGTTTCGACTGTCTTAGAGATGCGCATTTGTTTCGTTTCTTTACACGCACACTTAATTTATGCGTGCAAAATTGTAGTTATGTTGCATGAAATCAATTTGATGTGTGTACACGAATGCATATCCTGGCAAAAAAACGCATTTTGTGCTGGTAAGTGAACAGATGAAACAACATGAGATTTAAAAATGAAGCAAGAAAAGAGGAACAAATGGGCCGATTTTAAAAGGGCCACGTGCGTAAAAACTGGGGGTTGCGCGCAGAAGAGTCGGGCCCTGGAAAAAGGGGTGAGTGGGGGAGGGGGTGTGGTCTGGGTGGGGAGGGGCAGGGCATTAGCCGCTGTCCCAGGAAAGCGCGAGTCGTGAGCTGGCTGGCGCGTGGAAGTTACTACTGTTCAAAGGAGCAGGTAAGTTCAAAAATTAAAAAAGAAATAGATTACTTAGGGTAGGGGTAGGGGTCGGGGAGGAGAGGGGAAGTTGTAGGAACGGTAGGGTTAGGGATAGGAAAGTTCCTTCCCAGTCCACTCCTTAGTTGGAGCGGACTGGGAGGGAACTGGGGGAGGGCCGAGTGCGTCGCCGCGTGTATTTTGTTAAAATTTCCCCCCTGCACGCGGAGCTGGCCACCGCCCACACAGGCGCACACGGTTATGAAAATTTGCATGTGCATGCGAGGCCTGTATTTTATAACATGCGCACAAGCTAGGGTCTTAAAATTGACCCAAAAATGAATAAAGTTTTTCTCATGCACACCCCTAGGTGTTATTTTGATGAGATCTTTGGGAAAAGTTGTGCAGTAAGGGGCCGATGCAATATGTAAATGAGGGTTTGCGCTAAAGAGGAGGCGCTGTGGAAAACTGTGCGTCCTAGTGCCTCCGCGGCATCAGGCGCCCAGGAGAGGTGGCTTGCATGCTCAATACGAGCCTCCGTTTCCTCCTGCTACCGGCACAATCTACACGCACAAGACGCACGACCTGGACTGTGTATCTCGTGCGTTTATATTGGGCGCCCAGAATTACTATTTTTATGCTTACCCAAGACTTTTTTTTTTTTTTTTTTACCAGAATCTTCTTTCTGTGGTTCCTCTTATTTAGTAACGTTGAGCACCGTTCAAATCTCAAAGAAGGAAATTAACTTCCAAGAAAAAGTAACTTTACGCCTATAAGTTGCCGATATAAGTTTCATTGGTCTGTGGGCTTCATGGAATAATTGCACAGACTGCGATAACTTGTTAAAATATTACCTGGGTTCTGATAGTTATGATGTTGCCTGAAAAGCGTTTTTGAAATAACCGATTTATGAGGCACCGGAAGCTTGGCATTAACAAGACTGAAAGTAGCTGATTCAGCACTAAATTCGTTTTAAAGAAAAATTTAAAACTATAAAAAAAAAGAGAGTTTTCAATAAAATAAAAAAAGAGGTTATTACAAGACCGACTGGTCTCAAATCTGATTAAATATTCAGAAATGATACCAGTGCTGAGGTCTTTTTTCCTCTTGATAAAACCATTGATAAAATGATTTACAATTATTAGCAGGCTCAGATATTCACATTATACACCAGCTCATTTGATTGTCTTATTCCTTTACGCCAGCCATGGGCGCAATGGCCATGTGGGAGATTTTTTGCACAGCAGGTATTAGCTAATAGCCTCATCTATATGGAATTTACATGTGATGAGGGCTATTAGCTACGCGGCAGTTTGGAAGAGCGTTTTGGACTCGCTAATCCCCTTATTGCAGCAGGGTTATGGACGCACATCCAAAATGCGCGTCCGATCGCATGTTAAGCCTTGCGCTAGCCGTAGCGCACGGTATTGCATTGACCCCAAAGCTTTTAACGTGGGTAAATGTGTTTTTACTCACATAAGAATGTGCCTTGCTTATTGCCCTTCCCCCCCAGAGATAAGAGTTAGGGGAGTAAAAGAGTCTGCAGCATTTTAATTTTTAAACCTCTTTGTACTTTGTGGTGCGCACTTTGCACCTGTGCATGCCAGCCGCATTTTTCCGAGTTCCCCTTTGAAGCTGAGCTTGTAGTCGTGCCGGTAATGCCTGCTTCATGGGGGGAGAGTAATTTATACCCTCCCCATGTTGATGTGAAAAATATTTCTGTAACTGAAAATAAAAACCAGCCCAGGGATTTCTCACATCCTGGTGGTCTGCAGACCCATAAGAATTTCAGCTGAAAATCTTGCAGGAAAGACCTCATTAAACCTTACCTTCTTGTTCTTATTTTTCAGATTGGTAAATCCGTTTGGGCATGTTATAACCCAGACAAAAGGAAGATAGATATCTCCAGAATTTTTAATCAGTTCAAGATCCAGGACCCACTGTATAGTTCAGCCAGTGAGTCGCTGGGAAATCAACCTATTCTTTTAGATTCAAAAATTGCACACAACTTTAGTAAGTATGTATGTTTTTTTTTAAATTGTATATCAATGCACAAATTCTTAAGGTATTAGTAGAAGTGCCTGCCTAATAGGGTAAAGAAGCATCTAAACGTGTACTCTCATTTTCCCAGCAACTCTGCCCCTGCCTCTGACAACAGCAACACACCATTTTTGTGCATATGAATTGCAGATGAGAGTATTTGGGCTGGGCAATAACGCACTCTCTGCTCCCCAACAGTACAAGTCTATATCCCTAATAGCACCTGTGCCTGTATGACATAGCAAATGGTCTACTCCTCTAAAGTGCATGCACGCTTCTATGTCTTGGCAACATCCTGTGTAACATAAAGCCATAGCACGCACACTGCTAAATGCTGCCAGCAAAGCATGCGTCCTGTGCAGCCACAGAATGCATCCTTGGCATGTGCTTTGCAAATAACGCATATTACATGTTACACTGGCTGCAGTTATGTGCGCTGCGCAATGTCTGGACCTGCGGAAAATGCGCAGAATTCCAGCGTCGTTTCCCTCAGATTTCTCCATTAATTCCCATTCCAATGGGACAATTTTGTGTAGGGAAATCATGAGGTGAGCCAAAGGATCTCAAATCAATCACCAGATGCCCTAGAAACAGTCCCAGGAAACAGGCATTTTTAACTTGACCTACCAAAACACAAATCTAGCAAATTACATCTATGTAATACTTGTGTATGCTAAATTGAAGAGATTGGTATATTTCCTCTACTCATTTTAAATTGTGCACGTTTCTGGATAGTTATCTTTTTTGGGTTTTTTTTTTACCTTATGGTTGAACAGAAATCATTCTTTGGATGTAGAAGTAATGTCTCCCAATTCTAGGGAAACTCTCAATATAATGAAACAATTTCTTGTGCCAGCAAGCACAGGTCAGCCCAGAACTGGGAACCTTCATGATGTAAACAGAACAATTGTACATGATGAGGTGCAAGGGTTTCCCCTTAAATAGTTAGTGAGTGATGTTTTGACCCCTGGTTTCCAAAGACTGCCGATGCCCACTCTTATTTATTTATTTATATACACTTTTCTGTTTTGCCTCTACTGTGAAAAGCTTGAGATGATTTACAATTAAAAAACAAACAAACAGAGAAAATAAACATTCATACATTTATATCATAACTCATAAGTGATTAAAATGCAATAGATAAAAAAAATGCCCAATTGAGTTCTATTTATTGTTGTTGTTACAAATAAAAATATGCAGTGTAGAAAATTATTGTTAAAGTGGCATTTCAAACTTATTTGACCAGATATGACTTCATATTGATATGAATTGATCTTTGATTTCATGGTAATGGTATCACCAAAAGCATTTAAGGCATAACGTAGAAACATAGAAATGACGGCAGAAAAAGACCAAACGGCCCATCCAGTCTGCCCAGCAAGTTTCGCACTTTTTTTTATTAACCTTACAATTTATTAACCTTACAATTCTCTAGTATTTGTAACACACACACACACACACACACACACACACATATAAATTAAGATATCTGAGCTTTTTCTGTTCTTAGCTTGCATAGAACCACATGTTCTAATTCTTAAGACTTCCACAGTTGTCAACTTTCCAGCCATGCTGTTAAATATTGCTTCAGTCGATTCCACCTGCTAAAACCTTGCACAGTGTCTGTCTCTTTGCCCCTGTACTGGAAAACAATCTTCCACATATCTAGGGACTGGACTCCACTGCTACGTGGTACTTTCTAATACATCTACAATGTGATGCCAGGCAAATAAAAAATGAATCAGCATTGACAAATTAACCAACTGGTCGGCACTGGATTAATGATGAACATATTACTACCCTTGTGTGCCTCCAGATGGCACTGCATTAATAAATTTCTTCCCGGCTCTGCAAGACCAAAAATCATTTCGGCTACATTGTTGCAAATGTTGTAAGAGTTGCATAAATCAGATGGCAAGTAGGTGCATAAGTTACACCAATTTTCATTTTTCAGAGGAAAAGACCTGTGTGCGCCTACGCATACGTGCACACATTTCCTTTTGAACATTATTCCTCCCCTCCCCCCAGACTACTTGCAGACAGGTACACCTGCTAAATGTTTGGGAAATTTCAGAGACATACATGCAAACCCTTCCCCATCCCCTACCCCGGGAATATCTCTGGGGTAAACTTACATGCGACTATCACATGCACGCGTATGTGTGCCTGCATTCCGGACGGACAGTTTTATATAACCGGCCATTAATGGGGGTAAAACACTCTTTTACCTGTGGAAATTAGGGATATGCATTTTAATTTTAAAATGTTTTTTCGTTTTCAATTTAAAAAAAAATGTTTTTTTTTCATTTTTTGACATTTATTTGAGATAAAATAAAATGCAAAACAAATGGAGCCCCTTCCCCAAACCCAACAAGAACAAAACAATGAAATAAAACCTGCTTCAGATCCCCCATCCAAAAAAAAAAAAAAATCCAACGCCACAAAAATTTCAAAAAAATCCAGGATGCCTGAGAGCCTTTCCACACCCTGCCCCCCCCCCCCCCACTCTCGGACACCTCCTACCCCCTTCCCTAGGTCACTGAAATCCAAAGGGGACAGGAATGAGCCCCGGGTGCACCTGTCCTGCTGTGTCGGCACAAGTTTGAGGTACGGAGGTCCCGCAGCGCCGACTGCTGCCATTTTGAAAAATGGACCCGCGGAGCAGGAGGGACTGCGGAACACTCCTTCCCCCTTTAGACTTCACCACCCCCAGGAAGCAGTGGGAGGCATCCAAGGGGGTTGGAGGGTGTGTGTGTGTGGGGGGGGGGGGGGGGGAGGGCAGGCTATGAATGTTTAATTTTTTGCAGTGCTAGTTTTTGTTTGGCGGGGGAGAAGGAGAGGTGAGAGACCCTAGCTAGGGCTGGTGGCTGCTTAGTGGAAAATGAAACAAAACGAAAAACAAATTTTCATCTGTTTCGTTTGCCAAACAAAATGAATTGAAAAAAGGAAATTATGCTCAAATTTCCTGCTTTATTTCGAGCAAAAGCATATCCCTAGTGAATAGGCCTTTGAAAATTAACCTCCCCAGGGTATTTGTGTTTCTTAGAATAAAGTGTAAGCCTGATGGTTCTGAATTTTATTTTGGGATTTTTCGGTGGGGAATGAGTTGGGAGTTAATTTTACCCAGGACTGTGGAGCAGCTGGACTGTCCCAGATTTTATTTCCTGCGCGCATTTAAAATAAGTTTAAGAACTGTTCTTTCCCTCCTCTTTAGATATTGTTCTTAAGAGTTTCAACATTAAACCAACCCAACTGAAAGAAAAATTATTAATTTTACATGAAGACAGTGGTGGGCTTACTGACGAGCAGATTACAGCACTAAGAAGGTAAATTTTGCATTACATTCTTTATTTCTTTCACTGAAAGAGGTTAAGTTAGCAGAGTTTGAAATTTGTGAGCAGTAATGCCAACTGTCAAGCCATAATTAGCGTCCACTCGCGGACCTTTCATACACATTCATAATTCAGTACATTCATAATTCCATTAGCTGAAAAAACTCACAGAATCTATCTAAAATAAGCTGATTAATGGAACATCTTAGGAATCTGTGCTGGGGCCAATTCTGTTCATTATGAAGTAGATTTTAAGAGCCGCGCGCACATGGACGCGGCAATTTTAAAACATACGCGCGCACATATGCATATACATGTGCGTGTTTTAAAATCGGCAGTTCGCGCATACATGTGCACCCGAATTCATATTGATGTGCGCATGTGTGCAGAAATGCTGCCTTGCTCGCGTAAGTGTGTGTGTGTGTGTGTGTGTGTGTGTGTGTGGGGTTACTAGACGCGCACGTCAACGCAATTACTTCTTTTCCCAGTTCGCCCCAGTAAAGGAGAGGACTTCCTAATTCCCCTAGCTAACTCTCTTCCCTTTTGCCCTAATTGCCCCCAGCCTTAAATCCCCACTGACTACCATAGTTTTCTTTATTGTACTATGGATGCCGTCCATCCATAGCAGAGGTGAAGTTACGCAGTAGGGACCCTGGCGTGTGCTTGCGCACATAAAGACTTACGCACAGATTTCGATTACTGCATGAACACCGTACATGGGGACATTCATGGGGCAGAACTGAGATTGTTATATCCACCATAAAATCTGGCGTGTATTGAACAACCATCACCAAGGAACATGGCACAAAAACTGAAATATCCCCTTGACTTTCTACACACCGGTGGCATTTTTCAGTGTCCGGATGGTATGACTATAGCAGAAATATACTTTGGATCTCAAAACAGAAATACACAAAATTAGCCACTGCCCTCTAGATGGCAAATCCAGGAGATTTTATCAATTTCTAGAAATTTTCAGATAATCCAGATGGAGAAATTGATCCAAATGTGCTGATTTTTGGTTCAGTTTGTGTCCCGACTCTGTGCTTTCCACCTGGAATAAACTTCCTGAGCTGGTGCATCAGATCCCCTCTCTTGCCTTATTTAAATCCTGTCTAGTAAGCCACCTTTTTTAGGCTGCTTTTTAAATCTTAACCCCTGATTGTCCTGTTTACAACCATTTACCATTATGTTAATAAATAAAATTTCCAAATAAGCTGTACTGAGAAGGGACTGTTTCTTATGGGGTCCATTTTCAGCCACTGTTAGGCTACAGACCTGTCCTAAAGATAGCCGGATACATTTATCCGGCTATCTTTAGGACAGGTCTGTAGCCTAACCAGAGTTGGCCAGATAAATTATCAGCTAATGCCACTCCTCCCCAGAATGCCTCTTGTCTGCCCCCAGAACGCCCCTCATTTATCCGGCTAAATCCTATCCGGATAGCCAGTTATCAGGCTAGAATTTAACTGGATAAGTGTCTGAGTATGCTGGTATTGCCATTTAGATGGATAACTTAAGTTATCCGTCTAAATGGCTTTTGAATATCGACCTCTATATGTTTTTGTACAGCGCTGCGTATATTGATTAGCGCTATAGAAATGTTAAGTAGCAGCAAAAGTAATAGCGTACTGGATGGTAACTTTGATATTGACCCGTGGGCGCACATGTACGTGCGATTGCCAGCTCACACCATAGGACGTGGCCATTTTGTAAGATATGAGCGTCCCAGTTGGCCCAGTTAAGCGATAGGACTTCCTAACCCCCTTAGTTAAATAGCCTCTCTCTTACCCTGTTAGCACAATTATTTTAAATTTTATTACTTATATGCCATCCATAGCAGTGGTAAAGTTACGTGTCAGGGGACCCTGGCACGCGCTTGTGTACGTAAATACTTATGTGCACATCCCGCCCACATCCCGCCCATGCTCTGCCGAGACCATGGCCACGTCCAACCCTTTTTTTTTTTTTGCAACTTTTTATTTGTGCGTGCACGGGCGGCTTTTAAAATCCGCCGGCTACACCTGCTCGCGTATCTCACGGTTTTGGCACGCGCCAGGCTTTTAAAATTCACCCTTTGGTGAATAGCGATCATTATTTGTGAGTAGTGCACACACTAGTTCTGAAAAAAATAACTCCGCCAAAAAATCTGAAAGAAACCTCCCTCCCTTCTGACTCCTCCCGGTCAGAAAATGGGTGGAAAATGAATAACTCAAACCAAATGACTGAACAGAATACCCGTATTCTGAATCTCTGTGCATTGTATATGTTTTTGGGAAAGATGCAATATTGTGGGGAGGTTTTTAAGTAATTGATTGTATGAATGTGGATGAGTGAATGGTTTGTATATATTTTTAATTTATGGGATATTTAATGTTTGTATTCATGTGGGAAATTGAGGGTAGTTTGGGTATCCACACTATATTAAAAGATATAAGATACATGTCTTAAAAAAGTTCTTCTTTTTAGAAAATTGATATATATTTATATATGTTATCCCTGTAATAAAAATACATGTTTAATAAAATTACATAATTTTAAAAAAAAATTTCTTGTCAAATTGGTGAGAATAGTTGAATAATATAATTGTGTATTACATTGTAAATTGATGTTCTTTAGGTGGTATAGTGAACAAAAAAGATGCACATCCCTCTGTGTTATCAGTATAGGAACGCACTCACGTTCCTCTCATTTTGTGGGTTTATTTCTAGATGATGTATTTTCTTTTTCTCTACTGCTCCACGTCAATAATAATTCCTTGGAGGGATTGAAACCTTGGGAGTACATCTGCTGGACTCTTTAGGAGTTTATACCAGCCAGCAGACATACCTAAAGATTCAGGGCATAGGCCCATAAGCCCTTCTTTTCCTCCCCCTGAGATTTTTCATATTTAACTCAATCATGACCAGCAACTTCCCTTCCGATCCTTCCGATCCTATAAAAATACATAATTGGACATCACTTAAATATTCTCTTTTCTAAGTTCCTATACAGCTGTCTCTAGACAGAAGAAAACCCCTGGCCACTTTCAACTATCCAGTAAAACTACCACTGAAATTATTCAAGAGCATCGATCAATAAACATTCTTACACATGGAAGTGAAGTCTAGGGTATAATTAAGATAGGACCGAATCTGTTGTGGTGGTGGACCCCTGGACTGAGGGGGAGTTGGCACTACCTGTGGGGAGGAGCCCCACAGGCCCCCACCATCAGCAGGCCCAGCTGGAGCTTCACCAATATCAGCCCACATTCCCCTTAGGCTGAGCCCTCGGCTGCCGGGGCCAGCTGGTCTTAGGAGGGGGGCCTCTGTGATGGTGGAAGTCCAGGCAGTCGGGAACACAGTGGCCAGCATGCTGACAGGAAAGCAGAGGAACAGCCAGAGGTCAGCAGAAAATAAGCAAAGTAGGTATACAGGCCAGGGCCAGAAGCAAGCAGCAAAGCACAAGGTCAGTGTTATTTACACTTTCGAATAATAGAAGGACTAGGGGGCATTCCATGAAGTTAGCAAGTAGCACATTTAAGACTAATCGGAGAAAATTCTTTTTCACTCAACACACAATAAAGCTCTGGAATTTGTTGCCAGAGGATGCGATTAGTGCAGTTAGGGTAGTTGGGTTCAAAAAAGGTTTGGATAAGTTCTTGGAGGAGAAGTCCATTAATGGCTATTAATCAATTATACTTAGGGAATAGCCACTGCTATTAATTGCATCAGTAGCATGGGTTCTTCTTAGTGTTTGGGTAATTGCCAGGTTCTTGTGGCCTGGTTTTGGCCTCTGTTGGAAACAGGATGCTGGGCTTGATGGACCCTTGGTCTGACCCAGCATGGCAATTTCTTATGTTCCTATGTCCAGTCCAGGGACAAAACCAGAAGACCAATCCAAAGGGAAGACGAGAGGAGGATGAGGACTACAGATAGAAGACTGGACGCTGGAGCCAGATGAAGGAGAGAAGGACTAGGGAGACCAGAATTCAGGAGCAAACCAACAGCCAGGAATCTGGAACAGGAACATAGGAACTAAGAACAGCAGAAGGAACCAGGAAGCGAGGAACATGATTCAGGAACCAGGAATGCAGGCAATACGCTACTCCAAAAGGAGTTGACCTACTCCCAAAGCAAAGACTGGAAGCAGGAACCAGCCTTAAATGGCCCTGGGGCAGTGAGGTCATCAAGGGGCACTGGGCCCTGATTCCCACTGCTGGCCCTTTAAGAAGGACAGGATCAGCCGCGCGCGCTTCAGGGAGTGGGTATGTTGTGAGCTGTGAGATCGCTGCGGCAACCGTGAAGTAGGAGGAGGCCTGTGTTCAGGGCTCCTGCTCCGTGTGTGGCCTTTTTCGGCATTGGGGAACACTGAAGAGAGTGTGGCGGCTCGCGGGAGGCTGTGAACCGCCAAGCGTAACAGAATCCCAATATAAAACCTGCACCTCAAGTTTTAACATACTCTGCATTCACAGAGACGACTCCAACAAAGGGTGCAGAGCAGAACACTCACCATAGAAAAATGTTATTCAAATTCAGGTGTCACCTCAGTAACAGCATCTCGAACTCCTTCCACTGCTAAGAACATTGTATATACAAAATCCTGCAAAAAATGTACTCAGAATTTATAGAAAGCCGGCCATGCCATAAAACCCTAACTGCCAGACTCAAACAGTAAAAACCCTACCTTTGAAAGGCAACACTGCAAATATTATACCAGGCCATAAAAAACACCAATATACCTCCTATTAGGAAAACAGATCCTTATACAGAAACTATAAGTTATCAGATTACCTCATCTCAGTCACATATGCAGAAAAACACTTGAACCATATACAGAATAATGAGACCATAAAGTAGAAATGCAAATGTGCAGACAAAAACTAAATTGGAAATCGCAGGAAGCCAGACTCTATGCCGTGCAACAATGGAAAAACAAAAATATCATTCCTCATAAAATATCAGACAATAAAATCAAGTAATATAAAACATCAATCATAATAGTAAAACATACTAATAAAAAGCATAAATATTTCAAAACAGCTGATGAACAGAATAATATCCAACAATTAAAAATGCATACAAAATTTAAAAAATTGATTTAACACCAATAAAATGTTTCAAATCAACAGACATATCAAATAGCACCCAATAATTGAATCTCATAAGGATAAAAATCCTCCACTGTCCATACCTGGGAACTTTTGATTTCCAGTCACCTTGAGATGTCTTGGATTAGTGGGGTGGGATGTGGTGACACACAAACTTTATCCTCTGTCTGTTATACATGCATATTTTGAAACACACACACACAGGTTCATTCTCTCACACATACTCCCTCTCTCACGGACATGCTCTGTCACACACACTCATACATGCTCTCATACACACTTCCTCTCTAACACACAGACACAAACGTGTGCGTGTGCACACATGCTCTCATACACATTTTCTCTCTCATATACACACACAATGCTCTCATACACACACAGATCTGTTACACACACTTCCTCTGTCCCACAAACACATGCTCTCATACATGTTTTCTCTCTATCTCTTTCATATACACAAACACATACACATATGCTCTCAAGCCCCCAGGCTCCCTCTCACCCACGCCCACAGGCTCCCACACACATCACACACACAGACACACACTGGCTGTTGCTCCCACTCTCACACATTCTTTCTCAAACCCACAGGCTCTCTCTCACACACCCAAATACTGACATGTGTGAGTGCACACACACACACACACACACACTCTCATTCTCACAGGCTCTCTCATGCACACAGACACTTACACTCCCACATGCTGTCTCTCACTCACAAAGGCTTTCAGGGATCTCCCCTTTAGCCCTGAAGCCTATTGGGCTTTCTTTTCAGTTGCCACAAGATAGGTTACATGGTGGCATATCGGGCCTCCTCTATGGCCACCATGGGATGGGGTCCATGGCAGCCTGTTCGGCCTCCTTTTTGGCTGCAGTGGGATGTAGGTCTGCAGTGGCCTGTTGGGCCTCCTCTTCGGCCACCGTGGGTTGGGATCCATGGTGATCTGTTGAGCCATTTCTTTGGCCATCATGGGATAGGGTCTGTGGTGGCCTGTGGAGACTCTGGCTGCCATGGGATTGAGTTTGCAGTGGCCTTTCGGGCTGCTGCTTCAACTGCCATGGGATAGGGACCACGGCGGCCTGTTGGGCCTCCATTTTGTCCACTTTGGGATGGTGGTCTGCAGCAGCATGCTGGGCCTCCTCATTGGCCACCAAAGAATGGGGTCTGCAGTGGTCTGTCTTGGATCTCCCTTTTAGCCAGCACAAGATGGGGGTCCATGGTGGCCTGTTGAGCCTCTTCTTCGGCTGCTGTGGGATGGGGGTTCTTGATAGCCTGTTGGGACTCCTCTTCAGCAAGCATGATATGGGATCCACGGCAAACCTATTGGGCCTCTCCTTTTTTTCATGGCCTGACAGCTGCTGAAGGAGACTCAGAGCATAGAGGAGGAGATTCAGGGCAAGGTCCCTGCATGCTCAGGACTAACAATGCCCCTGGTAACCACTCTTTATGCTCAAGCTTTTGGTCTAAGAGGCCAATTTTCAAAAAATGCTGAATGCCTAAATGTAGGCACCCTACCTAAATAGGTTCCTAGTTTCAGTCATGTAGGCACCTACATTTTCAACTGAAAATTCAGCTAAATTTAGGAGACTTAAACTGGGACGGTAACTTTCAAACCAGTGTGCAAGCATACATTTGTGCGCGTGCATCAGCCCATGCCCAGGGACGCGGCTATTTTATAACTTGTGCATGTATATGTGCACATGTTATAAAATAGCTTGGCTGCACACACACACGCTCCTAGATTTCTCAGAGCCGTTCTGTAGCTCTATAGCCAGCGTACCAGATCTGAACTGAGCAGACCCTCATTCAAAAGCAGGTGCAGCTCTCTTAGACCTGCTCTTTTAGACCAGCTTTCTTTTCTTATAATCAGGGGGTCATTCTTTATTCTGCGATGTGCCGGTTATAGCACATGATAAGGCCCTACTGCATGTGATACCGGCTGCGTCGCAGTGATATTATTCTTCTTAGGGGAAGGGGAGGAGTTTGGGCGGGGTTTGGGCAGAGTTATCTCCCGGCAACACTACGGGCGATAAAGTTTTTCACATTATCGCCGGCCGCACTGCAGGAAATAACTACACCTTTTCCCGTGGCGCTATGGGGGCAATAGTGTACGGCGCAGCTGCACTGCAGCAGGCAAAACCGCACCGCTGCAATGAGGCTGGCTGCCCACTATCATCTCCCCGCCTCTTTTTTTTTTTTTTTGCATCTCATCATTCTGCCATAAATATAGCAAAATGATGAATCTAGGAGAATATTCATTGAATAACTAATTGGTGGTCAGCAAATTTTTGCGTACATAAACAGCGCAATTTTCAATAATGTACATTAGTCACTTCATGCACATGAAAGTGGGCACTTAAACGGCCCCATCTTTCCCCTCCTGTTAATATTTATGTGCATGCTCGCAACGTTTCCAAAAGAGCACACAAGTATGCATGTGTCAGTTTTATGCATAGAAAACCTTTTGAAAATTAACACCAAAGAGAGCAATTTTCAGACTCTCCACTTTTTCTGCGGGTACTATTCACCTGCGGATTCTGCATCAGGTTTCAAAGAGAACGTGCTCTCATCCTTTTTAAAATCTGCCCTGGGTCCAAAGGACCCTCAGACTTTTGTACCTGGCACTGTTTAAAAATTGCCTGCAAAGTCATTAAAAAAAAACCCAACAACAACCGTTGATCCACCTAATGGCTTTTCTTACCATTTTTGCATAAATCCACACACTTCTATTTTTTTTTCAAACACCAACATATCTTCTGCCTTTATGAAGAAAGAAGCAACTTCAGGTTATCAGCATTTAATTACTATTGACTTACATCTCTTCCCTTTAATCAAAGCTTGTATTCCCTTGGATACTTAATCACAGCTGAAAACAGAATGGAAAATGTACAGAATAAAAAGACATCCAAACAGAGTACTGGTTAGAGCCTGAAGTTCTTCCTCCTTCCTTTCTCTGATTTGTATATGCACAAACCGACTATATTTTAAAAAGTGTAAATGCCGTGGTGCGCACATCTCAAAACCTGTCAGAAAGGGGAGGGGCAGGGCTGTGTTGGGGCCTGGTCAAAAGATGTGCACATAAATATTTACGCACCCCAGCATGTGCTGAGGTCCCCTGCTGTGTAACTTTACTTCTGCTATTGATGGTGTGTAAGTTATAGAAGATGCATGCAGGGAATAATAACCCTTGCTGTAGTTACACAATGTTAGGTTTCATATTAGGAGCTACCACCCAGGAAAGAGATCTAGGCGTCATAGTGGATAATACTTTAAAATCGTCGGCTCAGTGTGCTGCAGCAGTCAAAAAAGCAAACAGAATATTGGGAATTATTAGGAAGGGAATGGTGAATAAAACGGAAAATGTCATAATGCCTCTGTATCGCTCCATGGTGAGACCGCACCTTGAATACTGTGTACAATTCTGGTCGCCGCATCTCAAAAAAGATATAGCTGCACTGGAGAAGGTACAGAGAAGGGCGACCAACATGATAAAGGGGATGGAACAGCTCCCCTATGAGGAAAGGCTAAAGAAGTTAGGGATGTTCAGCTTGGAGAAGCAACGGCTGAAGGGGGGATATGATAGAGGTCTTTAAAATCATGAGAGGTCCAGAACAGGTAAATGTGAATCAGTTATTTACACTTTCAGATAACAGAAGTATAAGTAAGTTTAGGGTTGCAGGGACCTGTCTGCTACAGGACACTTCCAGTTTCCCTCCCATCTTACTTGCGATCCTAAGTCAGGAAAAAGACAATATGTTCTCCTCAGAAACAGACATTTATCAGATTTGGGAGGTTGTAGAATTTAGAAAATAAAAACAATTCCTCTCTCTAACATCCTGGTCACTAAGCACCAGTTTTCCCTAAAGAAAGTTCTGTACCATGGGTGATAACAAACATGCCATAAACCTTAGCCTGCTTAATATATTAATACTTATGGCTAACTCACTTACTCCTGGTCCCAGCTTAGGCAATACCCCTCTGTTCACCTCTGAAGCAGACGCTGACTGGAGGTCTGGTGAATGTGTGCTGGGAAGGACTTGGTTCCTGGGTTTGGGTCTGGCAGAGGCTGGCGGTGATCCAGGATGGAGACTGGCTTCTGGCTCTGGTACTTGCTGGGTTGTTGGGGGCTTGCTTTCACCCCTCAATGTCTCAGACTCTGTGTCACTTTCCGCATCTGAGCAGGGCGTCTACTCTCTCTGGTCTCCTGGCCACAGCTTGTCTTCTCTCCCTCCTCGATAGCAGGGGATGCTGGTCCCCTTAGGACACCCCTTTTGCTCTTCGGGTTCCTTTTCTTTCGGGGTCCCTTCTCTGGTTTCAGGGTTTGCTCTGCTCTGGTTTCAGGTTCGCTCTGCTCTGGTTTCAGGGTTCTGGTTTCTGGTTTCAGGATTCGCTCTGCTCTGGTTTCAGGGTTCGCTCTTTCAGGGTCTCACTCCCTTTTCAGGGTCTCGCTCCCAGGGGTCCTTCATTCCCAGTCTCTTATTTTACCACCATCTTATACTTTCCAGCTGATAAATATGCATAAGCTCGGGTATAATCACATAGTGGGTAGAGGGTCTTTGCCGCTTTGCAGATCTTTTCCCCCTTCCCACTTTTTCAATGAGAGAACTGCCACGTCTGTATGCCAAGCTGTTATGCCATAGTGTTTTTCTCTGTCTCAGATTGCCCCCTTCTTCCAAAGGTGGGTGTGTTTCTGACTCTGGACTTGTTGGCTGATCCATGACTCCTGCTTAGGGGTTTAGCTGCTTTATTGTCCTTTTTTTTAAATTTAAACAGGGCACCTACAAATAGGCCAGATCTAGATAACGTATCCTTCAGTGTAAAGTTCTTATCAGGGCAAGGTCTCTTATTTTCCACTGAGACAGTGTTTGGCCTGTCAGTATTTGGCCTGCATATTTCTTGGCTATTTTGATTCCATATTTCATGCTTTCAGTGGTAAAACATGGGATATCTCCCCACAGAAAGACTAAGGGGCACTCCATAAAGTTAGCAAGTAGCACATTTAAAACAAATTGGAGAAAATTCTTTTTCACTCACTGCAGAATTAAGATCTGGAATTTGTTGCCAGAGGATGTGGTTAGTGCAGGGAGTGTAGCTGGGATTAAAAAAGATTTGGATAAGTTCTTGGAGGAGAAATCCATTAACTGCTATTAATCAAGTTGACTTAGGGAATAGCCTCTGCTATTACTAGCATCAGTAGCATGGGATATACTTAATTTTGGGGTTCTTGCCAGGTAATTGTTGCCTGGATTGACCACTGTTGGAAACAGGATGCTGGGCTCGATGGATACTTGGTTTGACCCAGTATGGTAACTTATGTCTCACCATTAAGAAATGGATTCATCCATTCTCAAACACAAAGCTCCTTGGTGTACACCTGAATTAAAATCTATTAAACGGGATTTACACCATTCTCACAGGAAATGGCACAAACATCCAAATTCATCCTCACTTGCACACTATAGATCTGCCCTTAGCAAGTATAGATCTAAGATTAATTTGTCTAAACGAGACTTTTTCTCTGCCAAAATACATAAATTTCAATTTAATCCCAAGATTTTGTTCTCTTATGTTTCTAAATTGACCAATACCAGTAGACCGTTCCACCCCCAAGGTAACTTAAACAAAGAGAAAATCCGAAAGGTAATTTGTAATTTGGCCCAATCCTACCCACCAACAGATTTCACTGCCCACCAACCCGGACCTGAAATGGTCCACCTTTGACAATGTCTCATCCTTAGAAATTTGTAAATTTATTAAATAAGGTGAGCCCTGCCACCCACCCTCTTGATCCCATTCCGATAAAAATAAGAACATAAGAACATGCCATACTGGGTCAGACCAAGGGTCCATCAAGCCCAGCATCCTGTTTCCAACAGTGGCCAATCCAGGCCATAAGAACCTGGCAAGTACCCAAAAACTAAGTCTATTCCATGTTACTGTTGGCTAGTAATAGCAGTGGCTAATTTCTATGTCAACTTAATTAATAGCAGGTAATGGACTTCGCCCTCCAAGAACTTATCCAGTCCTTTTTTAAACACAGCTACACTAAATGCACTAACCACATCCTCTGGCAACAAATTCAGAGTTTAATTGTGCGTTGAGTGAAAAAGAACTTTCTTCGATTAGTTTAAAATGTGCCACATGCTAACTTCATGGAGTGCCCCCTAGTCTTTCTATTATCTGAAAGAGTAAATAACCAATTCACATCTACCCGTTCTAGACCTCTCATGATTTTAATCACCTCTATCCTACCCCCCCTCAGCCGTCTCTTCTCCAAGCTGAAAAGTCCTAACCTCTTTAGTCTTTCCTCATAGAGGAGCTGTTCCATCCCCTTTATCATTCTGGTCGCCCTTCTCTGTAACTTCTCCATCGCAACTATATCTTTTTTGAGATGCGGCGACCAGAATTATACACAGTATTCGAGTTCCTTAGCCAACATCATCAATACTTCTCTGATCGAAGGATAATTTCCAGACTTGTTAAAGTGTGCGGTTGTTAAACCAATTTTAAAGAAAGTACATTTAGAAATAGACAATTTATCCAATTTCCGACCTTATTTCTACACTTCCTTTTTTAATCAAATTAATAGAAAAGGTGGTCAACCAACAATTGATGGATTACCTTGAATGTAATTATTTACTTTACCTCCCTCTCAATTCGGTTTTCGTAAATTTTTAACATGGAAACATTACTTGTCTCACTCTCTGATATTGTATTAAGAGGGATAGACAATGGAAATTCGTATCTTTTGATTTTACATGATATTTCATTGGCCTTTGACACAATTAACCACGACATAATGATAAACAGACTTGAAGAAATTGGTATAGCTGATACAACTCTTTTGTGGTTTAAATCTTATCTTTCTAACAGGGCATATAAAGTTAAACTAGGCTCTGCTGAATCTGACCCGATTAATTTTAATTTTTGGAGTCCCTCAGGGCTTGTCCTTATCTCCGAATCTTTTTAATATCTATATGTCCTCACTCTGTAAATTTTTGGCTGGCTTAGGGACTTACACATTTTATTTATGCAGACGATGTGCAAATCTTACTTCCTATAGAGGATCTATTGAAAACACTTTGAAAACTCTGGAATATATATTTCAATTTAATTCAACAATTATTCACTCAGATGTACTTATCCCTAAACCATTCCAAAACAGAAATTTTACTGCTTTGTAAGAAACTCAACGATAAAGCAACGTCAGAAATAAAATCCTTACATAATACCCATACTATCATTCACGAAGTAAGAGATTAGGTATCATTTTAGATAGCAAATTTAATTTTAAGAAGTCCATTTAAACTATAATAAAGGAGGGATTTTACAAATTACAAATTCTAAAAAAACTCAAACCTTTATTACACCCCAATGATTTTAGAACAGTTCTCAGGCCCTTTTGTTTTCCAAACTTGATTACATTGATGCAGGGAGGCTTTCTATTAGGCCTCCCTGCATCAATGATTCACCCTTTACAACTTCTACAAAATGCTGTATGCCCGACTTCTAACTAATAGTAAAAAATGCAATCACATAACTCCAATTCTGAAAGACCTCCATTGGCTCCCCATTTACTATAGATCTCACTACAAATGTTTGACCCTAATACACAAAACAATATGCGGTGACAAAATCGAATGGCTTAATGCTGCCCTATACATTCATACTCCTCAATGCAATTTATGATCTTCTGGCAAGGCATTATTATCCATATCGTCCCCAAAATTAGCACATTTAAATGCTGTTCGAGACAGAGCTTTTATCCCTAGCAGGTCCTAACATATGGCATGCATTACCTCTTGTCATAAGGCTTGAGTCACACCTACATTTTTTTAAGAAAAAATTCAAGACATGGGCTATTTGAACAAGCATTTTTCATAGTCAGTCTGGTCCCCTCACTTTAATATATCATTTATTTTATTGTACTTACATATTTTTTTACATTATTTATTAGTTTTATGGGCAGCTAGAATTACTTTGATGTTAGAATCTAAATTTATTTATTAATGATTTTATAGTAACTATGTTTTATAATATGTTTTTAAAATGTACTCACTGAACTGATTGTTTTTTTAGCTTGGTTTAGTCATTGATTAGTTTAATGTATGCATTGTTGGATTTGTACAAAGACATATGATGTAAACCGATATGAAGTTTTCATGAATATTGGTATACAAACTGCATAAAATATCTTATGTTCTTATGTAAAAGATTGAGCTATTTTGGAGGGGTTTAAAGGGTCTCGAGTAATGAGACCTTCAAACTAGGGAGTCTAGAGGACCTAGCTGTTAACTGGACAAACTGGTGTGATGAACTGGTAAACCGGTAATGGTGTCAGAGCGCACCCCTTTTAAAATCACCCAACGTACGTGGTAGAAGCGGGATTTGCGTGCCCACTTAAAATCAGGTACACGTTTACATGGACCCGCTACTTTATAACGTGCGCGCAGGTTTTACAATGGCCATGTTCCTAGATTTGAAAGTTACCAATCCTTGTGTGCATCAGACCTCATGAAGCAATCAGAGGAGATCACTCAGTATTGCTTAGACATATTCCTTTCCCAAGTACAAAGAATCTACAGATTTCAGCACAAAACAGCAATCATATCTGCGTTGGGCACAGATGGCACAGACCTTACATTTCCCATTACAAAATGACCATTTAGTGGGGAGTGTGCAATTGTTTTTTCCCGAATTAGGCAATGTCAATGATTTTGTCCTAATTTGGAATGATTCAGGAGAACTGAAAAATGATTGAATTTTTCTGAAATTTCGAAAAAATTCATTTTTGAGTTAGTGCGCGCTAACTCCCGATAGTGCGCACTAAACCCGAAAATCGGGGCCCCCGAAAAAAAAATCCCGAACCGTGGGAAAAACGAAATTCCCGTGGGGGGGGGGGGCCCCGAAACGAAGCCCAACAACAAAATTTTTACACGAAGCAGATCTCTGCCATGTAGGTCCTTTATTACCACCTATAAATTAGTGAAAAGGTTTTTCCAAAATTTAATGAACATTGATCACTTGTAGCTGTGCAGGTGCAAAATTATGCTAAATTCTATTTCATTAAAAAAAAATTTTTAAAACAAAATCTGCACATACGACGAGAATGCACATTTTTGACTTTTCATGCTTGGTAACGATGCTTATTATAGGGAATGCAGTAATTGTTTTTGCAACAAAACAGTTATCTTGCTTCAGTGAGTACAGCCCCCTCCATATCTTCTTGTTTTCCAGAACGTTTTGGGCTTCTCCCTCTCTGGGGGAAGTGATGGACAGGGCGGTCGCTTTTTTCTACGTAGTGCTGGACATCTTTTGAGCAGAGAAATGTTCATTATGGCAAATTCTGTCTGGTCACCAGCTGGGCTGAGAAAGGGGAGCCCACCTACAAATACTCTCACCACCCCAGACTTTTTTTAAGAACCTGAATTTGGATCTGGCCTCAGCAGGTTCTAGCCATGGCAGGAAATTCATTGGGCAATAAATTACCTAATCTAGCATGAAATATACCGTATTTCTCGTTTATACTTATTTTTTCCAGATATGTGCCAACACCGAAAGATATACAACTATACCAGTCCTTGCATGGTTCTCCTTCAGAGCTACATATTGTTGACCAATTTATGTTTGAGGTAAGAAAACATACTGCAGCTACGCAGGTACCTACTATTAGTGGTAGTAGCAATTGTAGAAGTAGATAAGAATACATTTTATCATGAAGATAATATTTTGAAAAAAAAAAAAAATCTATCCAACAACTTTCCAAACATGCAGAAGGTGTTGCTAGCATGAGGACCTCCTGGCTCGTCACTTCAGATTTGGCAGGTTTGAATGCAAGTATTCAGTGTAGCAATATCTTGTACAGCTACTTTTCTGTCTGGCCCAGCAGCTTTCTTCTGCACCTTTCTGTTTGCAGCTCAATTGGATGCGGGCTGTGGCCCATAAGTCTTCATTTGGAACAGGGGCGGATTGTGGGAAAATAGTGGCCCGGGGGATTTTTCTCCATATTGGCCCAAGGGTACCCAATTACATATACAATAATTTACATAATAATTTACATATATATGTACACACCACTATATTTCGGCATGGTCCTCCCATATCAACACAGTACTATTTGCCAAAACTCAAAGAATAACAACCCCACCTATGAAAAAGAATACCACAAATATTACACCAGAATCTAAAATATCAATACACCTCCTATCAGGAAAACAGAACAGGCCAAGCTACTACACATCCCTACAGAGAAACCACATGCTAAAAGATGCTTCATCTCAGTCTTTGCATGCAGAACACAAACTCTCACCAAATACAGAATAAAGCCACATAAAGTATAAATAGAAATGTGCAGACAAAAACTAAACTGTAAAACGTATCACGCCAGACTCTATACAGTGCAACAATGGAAAAACAAAAATGTCACCATTCATGATTCATGATTTATATTCATGATTATAAATCATGAATCATAATCATAATTATAAATCATACTAATAAAATAATGTCAAAACTGATGAATAGAATATCCAATAATTAAAGATCAAGCAAATTTTGAAACCTTTATCAAACACCAATAAAATATTTCAAGCAGCAGACACATCACATACTACCCAATAATTAAAATGGTAGTCAATCAACAAAAATGAACTTAAAAAGCCACCTTTACTTACCCTCTCAGCAGTTCTCCTACTCCTTTCCCTTGCAGGCCACACCAGAAGCAGCAGTAGCTGCTGAAGCTGTCCTCACGGTCCTCTTCCTTAGGACCACAACCAGTCTCTTCTTTCTCTCTCTCACACATACACCCCAGTCATAGCCTCAAGACCAGTTTTGTCTCTTACACACCAATCATCTCTCCCAACCAGTCTCTCTCTCTCTCTCACACACACACACACACACACACACACACACACACACACACACACACACAATATACCAGTCATGTCCCTGATCAGTCTCACACATACACACGTCACCTCTCTGACCAGTCTCTCTCAATCACACAATGCTCTCGCTCCCCTTACACACAGGATTTCAATCTCATACATGCTCTCTCTATTTCACTTACACACAAGCTCTCAATCACACCATGTTCTATCTCACTTACAAACAGGCTCAATCACATACATGCTCTCTCTGTTACAGCCACAAGCCAGCCAAAACATGCTCCATCTCTCTCTCGCACACACACACATTGACTCACGCAAGCACCCTCCCTGGCTCACATATACACCACACACATACAGACACCCTCCCTGCCTCACACACAGAAGCACATTCCCTGTCTCACACAGAAGCACCATTCCTTTCCCATAAACACAAACACACACAGAAGCACCATTTCTTTCTCACATACACACAACACACACACACACACACACAACACCATTCCGTTCTCACATACACACACACACACAGAAGCACCATTCCTTTCTCACATACACACACACACAGAAGCACCATTCCTTTCTCACACACACACACACACACACACACACACACAGAAGAACCACACACACACACACACACACACACACACAGAAGAACAACACACCACACCCACACACACACACCCACACAGAACCATTCCTTTCTCTCTCTCTCACACACACACACACACACACAGAAGCACCATTCCTTTTTCACATACACACACACACACACACACACACAGAAGAACCATTCCTTTCTCACACACACACATACACACACACACACACACACAGAAGCACCATTCCTTTTCACATACACACACACCACACACACACACAGAAGCACCATTTCTTTCACACACACACACACACACACACAGAAGCACCATTCTTTCACACACACACACACACACACACACACAGAAGCACCATTCTTTCACACACACACACACACACACACACACACACAGAAGCACCATTTCTTTCACACACACACACACACACACACACACAGAAGCACCATTCCTTTCTCACATACACAAACCACACACACCACACAGAAGAACCATTCCTTTCTCACATACACACACACACATACACAGAAGAACCATTCCTTTCTCACATACACACACACACACACATACACAGAAGAACCATTCC
Source organism: Rhinatrema bivittatum (assembly GCF_901001135.1). NCBI lineage: Eukaryota > Metazoa > Chordata > Amphibia > Gymnophiona > Rhinatrematidae > Rhinatrema > Rhinatrema bivittatum. Next base: position 23,361,561 of record NC_042622.1, read on the forward strand.
TTTCTCACATACACACACACACACAGAAGCACCATTCCTTTCACACATACACACACACACACACATACACAGAAGAACCATTCCTTTCTCACATACACACACACACACATACACAGAAGAACCATTCCTTTCTCTCTCACACAACACACACACACATACACAGAAGAACCATTCCTTTCTCACATACACACACACACATACACAGAAGAACCATTCCTTTCTCACACACACACACACACACAGAAGCACCATTCCTTTCTCACACACACACACACACACCACACACACACACACAACAGAAGAACCATTCCTTTCTCACATACACACACACACATACACAGAAGAACCATTCCTTTCTCACACACACACACACACACAAGCACCATTCCTTTCTCACACACACACACACACAAGCACCATTCCTTTCTCACACACACACACACACACAAGCACCATTCCTTTCTCACACACACACACACACACAGAAGCACCCTTCTGATCTAAGGCCCCCAGCTGAACAGCTGGTCTCTGGCGGCGGTTAGCAGCACCGGTGTTCACTTCTTCGGCCCCCGCCGGCCTTGATTTTAATTTCTTTGGCCCCCGCCGGCATGGCAGAGGCCGAAGAAAAGAAGATGGGTGCCTCCCAGCCAGCTCCCACCAGAGACCAAGCTGGCGGGGGCCGAAAAAATGAAGATGGGCACTTCCCAGCCAGCCCCCACTTGAGGCTGGCTAGGAGGCGCCCATCTTCTTTTCTTCGGCCTCCGCCGGCCTCGATTTTAATTTCTTCGGCCCCCGCCGGCTTGGTCTTTGGCGGGGGGTTGACTGGGAGGCACTGAGGCTGGGCTGAGGAAGAGCCACGTGGTCGAGACCACGTGACCAGCTAGACGGCCCACCGGGGGAAGCCTGATCCCCCGATAGGCCAATGCGCCCCTGATTTGGAATTATCCAGGCATTTTCCTGATTTTTATGACTCCTGCATCCCGTGTGGTGCAGCCATCACCATGTCAGTCATAACACAGTAACATAATGCAGCGGATATGAGCAGAAAAAATACTGGCTGGCCCATCCAGTCTACACACCTGGAAAAAAAAAAGGCAATTGTCACTTTGCTTTGCCACCTTAGCTATCCTTTCTTCCTCTTCCTTCTGAACCTGGGCACCCTCCTGAATCTAGTGCACCTATTCCCTGAGTATAGTGAGTGAGTGTTGTTTGATGGCTGGAGCTCCTGCCTCCTGTCCTCAGGAGGGCTGTGAGCACTGCCTCTGCTGCATTCCCCACTCTTGGCTGGCCCAAGGTGCAGAGGCTGCACTTCAGAAACAAATCCAGCTCTCTCCCATGGCGGTGGGCAGTGCTGTTGCAGAAACATTTATATTATTGATTTATGTTTCCCTTTTCAGGCACTATAGATATTTCCCTGTCCCCAGAGGACTCACAAGCTAAGGCCTGGATATATCAAAATGCGATAAGCATCGCATGTGATAGCAAAAGGGGTGTGTTTTATGCTAATATACAGTTTATATCGCAATTTGTGCTAATTACCTATGTGAAGAGCTAAGTTAGCACAACTTGTGATAACATTTTCAGATTTTGCGATAAGTGCCAGACCTGTTGTATTTCCTGCATTCAACCACTGGGGGACCATTGTTGAGAGAGAGAGAGAGAGATAAGCCCTTAACACATGCGAAAACGCCTTAGCGCATTTTGATAAATGAGTGGGTAAGTTTGTACCTGAGTCAACAGAGGATGAAGTGACTTGCTCAATGGGGATTTGAACCCTGCTTTCTGTTGTTTGCAGTCTGCTGCTCTGAGCACTAGGCTACTCCCCCGGGCCAGTCACATGCATGTGATTTCTAGTTTTCTACAAAGCTATTTATTTTTCTCCTCATTGGCTTGCTGCCTGTTTTGTGTCCTCCTAAATGTAGATGTGCAAGATTCCTCACTTAAACAGAAGACTGGATATTTTACTTGCAATCCGAGAACTTCCGAAATGTATGAAAGATCTCCAGCCTGTAAGTAATGCGATTGCTTTCTTAATACATAACTCAAATCAAGTAATTATAGAAGGAACAATACACACCTAGCCGTTATAGCACTGTAATTTATCAAGACATTCTGGTGCCATTTTTTCTTATCTGCCATCATGTTTCCATGTTTCACAACAGGAAAATTAAAAATCATTTGTTGTCAGAGTCCACAAAATAAATTACTGCATTGTAAAACACCATTTTGGTACAATTGATTTGTCACTTTATAATGACAGGATGAATTCGTAGCATGCCTACAAAATTTAATTACTGTATGATAATAATATTGGAGACAACATTAATTCTCAATAACAAGATCATTACAACTTAATATCAGCATTCAGTGACTGACTTTACATGTAAAATATTGACCATTGACATACATGGTAGACAGTTCCTCAGGTTTAACATGCTGTGCAATTTAATACTAACTATTCAAATGCCAGAGAGGTTTAAGAAAGATGAACAAAATGTACATTCAGTGACAGTACTAGATTTTAAAAGATCTGGGACTGTAGTACGCTATGTAATGGCTTAGCGTGTTAAGTTACATTAAGTGGAAGCCCGATGTTTTTTTTCATAGTTTTGCTTGCACTAAATCAATTTATATAGTGCAACAATTTTGTAAGAAGATATTTTGCTGATAGCAAGCAGCACCCGACACCATTGTACAAGGTGTCGCGTGCTGGCAGAAGCATTAGCACACTGCTAAGTGGCTCAGTGTGCGCCATTCTACACTGACATGATGTCACCGTCATTTCGGGAAGCCAGCACCACTCGGACTGGTCTGGGGGCACAGGTCTCTGGTCTAACCTTCTCCAAAGCAGGACTTCCTGCAAACTACTCCTCATCACGGTTCCCGAGTGGCCTTGAAAGTGAGTCTTCAGTGCAGATTTCACTGTCTTTACCATTCCCGAATGTGTTTTGGGGAAGATAAGAACATAAGAACATGCCATGCTGGGTCAGACCAAGGGTCCAAGCCCAGCATCCTGTTTCCAACAGTGGCCAATCCAGGCCATAAGAACCTGGCAAGTAAACCAGTGGTAGAAGAATCCAAAGCTTAGATGGGCTCCAGCCAGTGTGCGACAGTTTCAGTGAGAGAGAGAGATTTTTTTCACTCACAGTTACAGTTTTTTGAACCATTTAAACTCATGCACTTTGTACAAATTCCTGTCACAGCTAATAAAGAGGAAAATCAACGCATGCAGACAGCTGCTATCCAGTCAGAGATTGTGCCCGTACTGGAATATATCTTGGCGATTGGCAATTATTTAAATGAGAACGCTGGGAAGGAGATGGCAAAAGGGTTTCACTTATCATCTCTGGCAAAAGTAAGTGAACAGGTGACTGTATTTTCAAATTATGCTATAACGGAGAAAGATCATTCCTTGAGCTAATTTTTCTTGAATGGCCATAGTGCAGTTGGAAGTGGAACCCTATCCCATTAAAGGGGAAATGATCTCGTCGTTTACCAAAACGGGTCTATTTCTCATCTAAACAGTTCCTTCTAGCCAAATGCATTTCAAAGGGAAGTTATTTCCCCTTAATAATGTACATTTTACAATCCCTCCCTCCTCTGGGTCACTTTTAAACGCAGGCATTTGCGAAATTTGCAAAAGATGCCAGATCTTTCACTCGCCAGGAAACTGAACAAAATCTTCACCACAAAGAAGGAAGAATGAAATCAATCCTGGCCAGTGGCGGGCAGCAGCTCTCTTCCTTCCTGACACTGAATGGCAGGACAGACGCACCGTTGTTCATCAGTGCATCAGATTAGGAGGATGACTTTCAAAAAACTCTGCAAGGCCCTATATTCATGCGCAGATTATAGAATATATGTATGTCTATCCCCTAACACACACACCGCACGTGTATTTGGTTACATGCGAATATCTGCAATGTATATAAAACATACGCTTGTGCATTTTATGTGTTAAAAATATAGAACTTGCTCATGCAAAACCCTGATGTATACGAGTCAGTAGGTATGCTTTAAGACGAGCGCGCACAATTCAGATCACCAGTTTGCTAGTATTGCCACCAGTTTGCCCATTCCTTCTCCAGGCCATTGAGACCCTCCTAGTTATTCACTCTAAAAATCTACCAGTTCATCCAGAACTGCCACCCCACCAATAGCAGACACCAGACAAGTCTGATATCAATTGCACTAGATAATTTTCAGGTGTAAAATTGCCCAAATAGGGGTAGATTTTAAAAGAAGCGAGTGCGTGCGCACATGGACGCACAGATTTTTTAACGTGCGTGCGTGGCTACACGTATGTTATAAAATACGAGCGGTGTACGCATATGTGCAGGCAGCGCGTGCAAGGGGAGGGAAGAAAGAATGCAACTTCCGTACGGCGATGCATTCGGCCCGTCCCCAGTTCCCTCCCAGTCCATTCCAATTAAGGAGCGGACTGGGAGGGATATTTCCTACCCCCCCCTAAACTTCCCTACCCTTCCCCTCTCCTCCCACCCTCTTTAACATACCTTTTTTTTTTTGGTCCTTGTTTCTAAACTTACATCAGCTTCCCAGCTGAAGTTTGTTGCGCGCACCAGCAGCCGTGGCGCGAGTCTTTGGGACATCGTTCAATACGCTGTTCCACCCCGCCCCCCACCCTGCCCCTTCCCAACCCCCGGCCCACCCCTTGGAAGAGGCCTGGCTCTTCTACGCGTAACAGGGGTTACGCGTGCAGCCGGGCTCCTTCTAAAATGCGCGCGTGCGTGCAAGGCCCGGCCATGCACAAACCCCCGGATTTTACGTGCGTGGGGGATTAAAATCAGGCCAATAAATTGCCAAATGTATTTGCGAAAATCTCTTATAAAATAGCAACTTGCAGGTGTAGTCTTGGCCCTGCCAAGGAATGCCCCTAGATTGCCACATTTTTTGCACAGGTGAATGTGCACACAAAACTGAAAATATGCTGTACTTTTGATGTTTATAAAATAGCACGTAGGCGAGTACAAGCTACTTACGTGCATGTATGCTAATTTGACACACGGAACTCCTTTGAAAATTCACTGCTGAGGTTTTGGGCGGAAATGAGGAAAGAGAGGCTTGCATGACAGTATCATTTCATTGTTGGTTCCGTTTTCAAATTGTGTCCCTTCTGGTACATGGATTATACTTCCTGTAACGTCTGGAAGGGAAGAAAGTAATGGGAAGAAATCTGCAAACAAAGCGCTGTGCCAAAGCTGTTGTGGGGCTTTTGTCCAACTCTTCAATTTAGCATTTTTGGGCAAAAGTCCCACATTGCTTTCTGCAACAAATTTAGACTTGCAATACTAGATTATAGTTTCCTTTCCTCAAGTTGCAGAACTTTATGTACTCTTCATGGAATAAACCCTTTTTAGAAATCTGTTTAAGCAGTAAATGTGTCGTATGCATTTCACATCTCACTACTGACTATTCTCTGCTCTCTGTGGGAAAAGAGCTTTGAAAACCTGAGGTAAAAGTAAGATGAATAGAGCCCTTTCTTCTTAACATCTTGGCTCACTTTCCCCTTGAACAATAAACCAAGATCTAATTCATTTGTCTTCCCTTGGAAGACAGTATATATCTCGATCTAGATCTGTACATGTAGATATATCTGAAATAAGACTCACCCAATAAAACACAAAGCCATGCAGGGCTAATGCACTAATAGCATTAATGCCAACAAACGTGTTAATGTACATCTACGCGGTGCTATTTTCGACACTTTAGCATGTTAGTCTGCCTTAATGTTAGCCTGGGGTTAATATGGCCGAATGCACAAAAATCCATACAAAGCAGTTCCTTGATATTAAAACGGGTGACCGCAAATCATGTTAACTCATGCGATTTTGCTGTAAGCCACCCCGGCTAATGCAGAAAGTTAAATGGCAAGCTAATGTGCCTGCCCATATCCTGGCTCCGACTCTCCGTCTCTGCAACTTGATCTTCCACTCCCTGTGCGAATAAAGAGTGCTCCACCGAACTCCGATCCCACCCTCTCTACCCCATACCCACGCAGAAAATAAAGGGCCCACTGTGGCCCAAACTAGCCTCCCACCCTCTGCCCTCCCTCTACCAGAGCCTCTAATATCCTTGCATTCACCTCCTCCCCTCCCCCTGCCAGCTTGCCCCCCTGATAAATTCTGGAGGGGGTCAAAATAGATCCTCACTCCTTCCTGCCCTCTTGCTCCAAAGCCGAAAATGGTGCCAGCTGACTGGAGGTCCTCCTTTGCCCTGCACGTGTGTGTGATATGGGGCAAAGGAGAACTTAAGGTTAGTTGGTGCCATTTCCAGCTGTGGAGCAGGAAGGAGTGGGGATCGCTCCTGGTTCTATGGGCCTTTATTGACCATTGGATTGGGGTAGGTAGGGATGGAGGAGACCTGTTGGCGGAATGGTGCTGTGGTCTCATGCTCATCTCACTCGAAGCCTTGGCTGTGGTTGTGGGAGGGGGTTGTTCGGGTTGCAGTAAGCCATTTATTTGCATGCAGTAGGGGGGATCGGACGGCAGGCGGGATATTTATTCACCCGGTCTGAGTGGATTGGAGCCGAGCCTTAATGCCTGAGAGAAGCTTTTACTGGAGCGCAGCAATTGAAACGACGAGCCCCCTAAAGCAGAGAGAGAATTCCTCAAAACGTGATCTCATGTTGGGCACTTCATGGGAATACGCATTGAGAAGTTACGTACTTATGCAAGTTTTTATATGCAAGCAAAATCAAATTTATAAAGAAGTGAACCATGATTATATTGGTCATCTTGGAAGAAGCAGACTATTAAGCCGGGTTGCTAGTGTTATGATGTGCATATAGAAACATCCCTATTATTGGGTGCTGCAGAAATGCAATTGAAACATTGTGGATTGCTGTGTATATAGGACTTATCTGGTATATGGCATTCCATTGTGGGGCTCTTTTCTGTACATCCTGGCATATTAACAGCCACTTATAATGCAGCTTAGTACATTGGACTTTAACTAGGGTTCTTTGTATCACCCGAAAGTAAGGGTCATGATCTCAGAACTAAGGGTGGAAATAAAGATTCACATTACTTTGAGCCTGCAGAATCTGATTAGCCTGTGCCTGGTCCATCAGTGCAAGGTCCATTTATTTATTATTTACTTTTAAGACTTGTATTTACAGTTGAGTGATTTATTTATATCGCCAGTGGCAAAATCCGCAACACAGCTCGAATTTTTCTTTTCTGGCTGCTGGGGTGCCTCATCTATCACACAGGCCGATACAGTACAGTGCGCATTTGGATGCGCGTTTTTGACGCGCTAGCTTTACCCTTATTCAGTGAGGGGTAATAGCACATCCAAAATGCGTCCAAACCCCCGAACCTAATAGCGCCCGCAACATGCAAATGCATGTTGATGGCCCTATTAGGTATTCCTGTGCGATTCAATAAGTAAAATGTGCAGCCAAGCCGTACATTTTACTTTCAGAAATTACCTACCCAAAGGTCGGCGCTAATTTCTCCAGGTACCGGGAAAGTGCACAGAAAATCAGTAAAAACTGCTTTTCTGTGCACCCTGCGACTTAATATCATGGCGATATTAAGTCAGAGGTCCCGAAAGTTTAAAAAAGTTAAAAAAAAAAAAATATTTGAAATAGGCTGCGGCTCGCGGGTTGAAAACCGGACGCTCAATTTGCGGCCTCCGGTTTCCGAACCCGTGGCTGCCAGCGGGCTCGAGAACCGACGCCGGCAAAATTGAGCGGCTGTCAAACCGCTGACAGCCGCTGCTCCTGTCTGAAAAGAGGCGCTAGGGAGCGCTAGTGTCCCTAGCCTCTTTTACCACCTGGCCTAATTTAAATAAATTTATTTACTGTATCGCGCACAGGAGAATGGCCTGTGCGTGTGCCGGGAGAGCGGGCGTTTGCCCGCTCCCGCATCGGCCCGAAGGTGAGAAATGTCAACAACAATAACAACAACAAAATCCCTCTCTGCTAGAGAGCCTCTTCCCAGTTTCTTCTCCAGCACCCCCCCCCCCCCCCCCGACTGTCGGTTCAACACCACGGAAACGTGGCGATAGTAAATGTGGAGATCACGAGACACTGAGCGGGCCTGGAGGTGCTCAGGCGATGGCTAATGCCAGAAAGACTAGCCAGCCAATTCATTTTTAAAAAAGTAAACAGAATTTTTTTTTTTGTTTAAATAGGAACTTGGAACCTGCATCTAAGACTATCGAGGGCATAGCTTGAAAGGAATCTTTAAAAAAAAAAAACCCAAACAAACCCCAGATGAGATGCAGGTTCCCAGTCCTCTGTCCTGTTTCCTATCTGCCCAGACGGTCCTGACCAGGGCCCCCCCCCCCCTGCTCTGCGGATCCTTAGGTAAATCCGTCCGCCCTCCCTCTTATCTCTGCAGCTGGCTGACTTGCGGGGGAAGGAGAGGGCATTCACCTTGCTGCACGCCCTTGTGGAGCAGATCCTCTTACACCAGCCCGATTTGGCCAGCTTTCCTGAAGAGTTGACAGAATTTGAAGCGGTTCCTGGCGGTAAGTGGATGAAGAAAACTCCTGAGCGGCACAAAACCCTGACGTGGGGGGCACGACTTTTATTCCAACAATTTTTTTTTTTTTTTTGCATTCCAGCTTCTGTCAAGGGTCTGGATGCTGAAGTGGACGGTATGTAAATGCAGCTCTGCGGGAAGACGTTCAGTGCCGTGCAGGTTGTTTATTCATTTCTATTTTGTAATGGGCGAGGAAGAGGTCATTCTAGGGGGGCAATGCGGCTGGTTACTATAACAATATATTGTTGTACGGAATATGGACTGCGAAATTACATCTTTATTGTCCAAGTAACATGAAAACATGTGGGTGAGTTTTTAAAAACCCGGCGCGCGCCCAATCCGGGAGAAACGCGCACGAGTTGGGGGTCGGCGTGCGCCAAACAGATATTGAAAGCCGCCCGGGTACGCGCATAGGTCCCACCACGCACACAAATGAGAAGCTCCAAACAAGGGGCGGGGCATGGGCTTTCCTGGATTTCACATCGAAAAACTTACGGGCACAGGCGCGCGCCGGGCTCCCCTGCCGCGAAACTTTACTTCTGCTGTGGAGGACGTGCGAGTTATAAAATAAAGATAAACAGGTCAGAGCTAACGGGGGAGAAGGGAGGCTATTAAACTGGGGGGGCGGGTGGGGAAGTCCTATCCCTTACCTGGGCGAACTGGGAACAAACTGGGAAAACTGGTAATGGCGCCGGCACGCGTGTCTATTAAAATCCCTCCACTTACGCGGTAGAAGTGGCATTTGCGCACGCGTGCGTGCGTTCGGGATATTTTATAACACGCGCGCATCCCTGGGCGTGGGCTGATGAAGGCGCACTCCTGTGCACCAGCACAGGTCATTCACTGTATCTCTATCTCGATACCTAAATTGCCTGCTGAGGTAGAACAGTGTTGATGACCTCCGGGGTACGAAATGTCCTGTTAAAACCATGAAGGGTTTTGCCTCAGCTTCTCAACTTCTCCCTGCGAGCCTTGTCTGTAAGGAAACAAACCTCTCTCTTCATCTCTTATTACTTAAAACATTTTGTTTGTTTCCACTCCTAAAAAAAAAACCCCCAGCAGGTAAGCTCTGTAAGCCAGGTCCACCTACCCTGCCGGGTTTCCTTCCTTTTGCATGCCAGAGACCCCCAGGGGATCTCCGGCCAGCCCCTCGTACCCTCACACCTGGGGGCTGTCTTGAATTTTGCCTCCAGCGGCTCCTTCAGGGCTGCTCCTGCGAGGTTACGGAGATGCCTGCGGCTTTTTCTATCCTGCGTGAAAAGCATGGCGCTTGACGTGCTTCAGGGACCACCAGCACAAAGCGGTAATGAAATCTCTAACAGTGCCTGCCAGTGCTTACACGTCAGCCGTGCACTATAAGGGTGCTTTTCACGTAAAACGTTTGCCGGAAAATTGCATCTCCCCACCCCCCTCCTTTCAGTATGGGTAGTAGAAGTACATACTTTTATATTTGTGGGGGAGAGGAGGTGGGCTTAGGTCTGCAAGAAGAAAGTGGATGCAAAGAGGATGTCGTTTTGTAATTCCCCGATTCATATGCAGACTTTGCAAATGCTGAGTTTCTGTGGTATGCAAATGTATCTCATGCATATTCATTGTGGGTCTCCTGAAAACCCGACTGGCTGTAGGGTCCCCAGGACAGGTTTCGGGAAGCCCTGCGCTAGCCTGTGTGCATGGGCTGCTGGCACCCGTCTAACCACTGGGGGCCCACGCCAGCCTTCTTCCTGTTTGAGATGAATCGGGGGCCCCCCCCTAGACTTGCCAGAGCCGCCCGCCCCCATAAGATGGCTGGGCGGCCCCCCAGCGATTACTCGGGAGCTGACGAATCGGAGGGAATATTGCTCCGTAGTCTGGACGGGAGCTTACCAACGCTCTTTGTAATAAAAGAAAATTAATAAAAAAATCTCACGGGTGCTTATGGAATGGATTTCAGTCAGAGGATTTGTACAAATAAAATTTACGTTTGGGTTTCCTTTTTCAACCTTTCATATATCCGTTCCTGAATTATTAGGTTTCCTCAGCGCAGTGCTTCGCCAGATCATTACAGTTTGGCCCCTTAAAACTCACTCAAGACTCAAATTGTTTCCTTTCTCTTCCCTTTTTTATTTTTTTTTCTCATTCCCTCCCTTTCTAACAGATGCACAGGTTGGCTCTGGCCAATCCCTGTTATCTGCTTCTTTCTTTTTTTTTTAAACATTCAGTCTTTTTTTATTTTCCTCACCTGTGTTCACATTGTAAGAAAACCCTAGGAGACAGCTTTTTTTTTTGTTCTCCCCACTCCTCCCCCGTATTTTGCTTTGAACCTCTCCGTTTTGTGAGTTGCTGCCGGCCATGTGCTCCATAGCGGAGTCTTTTCATGAGGAATTTCAATGAGAACATTCCTGCTTGCATGTAGCTGGGTTCTCGTCAAGCCATTCAAACCCATTCACATTCAGCACGTACAGCCCTATTCAGCAGCGTTAGATGCAGCGGTACCTGTCTAATTCCCAAACACAAAACCCAGTATTCAAGAGACAACCTCATGCACATTTAGTTCAGGGACGGGAATGTTAGACGCACACAGTTTTGAGTTCCAAAATACTTTTCTTGGTTCCAAATCATGTTTCTTTTACCAGGCTAGGGTTAAATAAAGATGATTTAGGACTATTTTAGAAAATGCAGAGCCAGGCTTAATTGCTTTATTTGTTGCTGGTTTTCTTTTCATGTTTGTCGTCGTTAGTTTTGGGGAAAGAACTGGAAAACATTGTTCAGTACAAAAAACAGGCCAGACCCAAGAATTATAAGACTGCAACCCAAGAAACACATTTCTACAAAGACTTAAAGGTAACCATTGTTAGCAAAATGCTTTTTCTTTTTTCAGCGTTTGAGGGCCATAATGTGTTTCTGCTTATGTTTGACATAAGAACAGAGAATATGATGGCAGATGAGGACCGTATAGTCCATCCGGTCTGCCCATTTTTATTTGTGGTGCATAGACCCCCAGTTGATTTCTGGCTTCACACCAAGGATCCTCTGAACTTGTCTCCAGGCTTTTTTTGAATTCTGTCACTGTTTCTGTCTCTGCAACCTCCCCCAGGAGGCCATGCCATGCATCCACCACCCTTTCCAGAAGAAACATTTCCCACTGTTCTTGGAGTCCATATTCAAAGCATTTAGCCAGATAATTCAGAAGTTAATTAGCCAGCTAAATGAAGATTTGAGCACTTATCGAGCCAGCTAGCACGTTAAGCTGGCTAGAATTTAACCAGCTAAGGCCTAGATTCATCATCTTGCTATAAAATCGTGAAAAAAGGGGCATGGTTAGGGTAATTTTCCAGGTACTGCATAGATATTTTAGCACAATCTGTGTGATATTGAGAGAGGAGGTAGAGAAAGAGAGAGAGAGTGAGAAAGACGCATATACGTAAACTATTTATACCACTGTAAGAGGGGCAACTAGTAACTCGGGGTGAGGTTTTAATGGTGGCCTAGGTTTTGGGGGGCAGTTTTACATGCACATAGGAAGGAACAGCACAGTAGACATCAGTGAAGATTTGATGTGATGAAAGTTTAACAAAGATGAGATTTGTGCATTGTACTCTCAAACTAGACTGATAGCAGCTAGGTTGAGAGTGCATCAAGCTAGGTCGAGAATTCATGGTACAGATCTCATCTTTGTGTACCTTTCATCACTCCAAATCATAAAATCTTCACTGATGTGTACTGTGCTGTTCATACCTCTGAGGGGCATGTAAAACTGCCCCTCAAAACCTAGCCCACCACCAAAACCTCACCCCGAATTCAGAATGGCCCTTCTTACAGTGGTATAAAACATTGCCTAATAGGTATGGCTCCCCAGAGGTTCTCTCGCTCTCTCTCGTAGGATTTGTGATATTTATTGTAAATCCCATGAAACGCCAGGAAAAAAGGTGTAGATAAACTCTTCCCATTTGATTAAATTTGTATACGCATCTCGCGATGCATTATTTATCGCATGCGTTATTGTGGGCATCAGGCTAACTCTGGTAGTCGGCTGTATTCAATAATGTGGCTGCACTATTGAATATACCTCCAAAGATAGTGGATATGTTTATCCAGATTACTTTGCTATCTGGTTAGTGACTGAATATGGATCTCCTTGAGTCTACCATCCCGTAGCCTTGTGCCACAACCTCTTGTCTTAGAGCATTCTTTGCTCTAATAAAGGTTTGCTTCTGGTGCAATATCAATAGCTTTGAAGTACTTATTCCACCCTCTCTGCTCTCCTTCTGATGCTATTCTGCAGTACATGTTCTGGAATAATAAAGAATAAGCCAGCACGCGACTGTTTGTTGTGTTTCAGAATGCAATTCAGATGTATGAAACAGACTATGCCGAGCTATCAAAAAACAGTAGTGACATGAAGAAGCTCTACAGTGAAGTACTGGTGAGTCATTTAATTAAGGACACCTAAGTTCAATAAAGAAAACGAGTAAGATTGTTCAGGCAAAGCTTCTCTTGTGGACCTGGTTTATGAGTTGTGCCTGCCGTCTGCTACCAAGCGAAGGCCTAGATTCAGTTCTTAATCTCATATCCTACGCCTAGGGAGCGGAGAGGAGGCCGGTGCTGAGACGGATGAGCAGGAAGCCCTGGGAGAGAAAAGGAATCAAGGAGATTTCTTTCCTGTCCCAGGCATCCGCGTTAGCAACAGGGCGCGGCTCGGTTTGTGGTCCGGCGCTCCTCCAGGTCCAATCTTATGGAGTCTGAAAAGAGCAGGTGAAGGAGTGAGGGAAGAGGGACTAGGTAATCTAAAAACAGCATCGCAAAGCTGTCCAGAAGTCTGTCCAGAAGTCTGCCAGTATGAGAAGCTTTACCATACTCCTGAAAATCAACTTTGTGATGCAGTGTGATGACATTTTTTGATTTTACACAGAAGATACTGCAGGAGACGCTTTTTTTTTTAAACTTTAGATAAACTGTTCCGAAGTATTTTTAGAGTCACCTAGAAAACTGCTTTTTTGTTTTTTCTTGCAGATAAGTATGAGGGATATGGACAGGAAAACCTTTTGATTTGTTTCAGTTTCTTTTTGTTCGTTTTATAAATCCATTTTTTTGTCTTGTTTGATGTTTATTTTGTGTCTTTTCATTTAATTGAAATTAAATTAAAAATAGGAATAAAAAAGAAAGAATGGGGCCAGGTTCTCCCCCTTCCCTAACTACATAAAAACCCCAGTGCCGCTACAATAAAACATTTAACCCCCCCCCCCCCCGGGGGCCTTCCCATTCCCCTACCCTCCCCATACCCATCTGTGGGGGTTGAATAAATCAGAATGAGGCAGGCATGATCTCCAATCACCCCTGCCCCATCAAGTCCCATTACCAAAATGGTGCCTGCCAGCTCTGAGGTCAGAACCTTTTTGTTTTATGGCCATACAATAAAATGGTGCTAACCTCTGGACAACTGGCATCATTTGGACAATGGGAACTGAGCGAGAATGACTGATTGGAGATTGCTTCTGCCCTATTTTGATTTATTCCATGGGGTAAAATGGGCATAGGGAGGCTAGGGGGGATGGGGTGGATTTAATACTTTTTTTGCAGTGACACTGGGTGAGTTGGGTTGAGATGGTGGCAGCGGTGGCATAGGATACATTTCAAAAGAAAAGGAAAAACTCAAGAAGTTTCATTGGATTTATTTTTTCATTTCACTTTGAAACGACACTAAACAAAATGAGTTGTTTCATGCATTTTTCATGCTTCAAAATGAATACGCACCCTTAATAAGTAGTGCAGTACAATACTTCACTTACTGGAGAACCAGTCCATAGTATGCCTATATGATCTGAATAATATTTATTACTGAATAGGCCTAATAAGGGAAAAGATAAACATATTATTTGAAGAATAGTTACAATAATATGTGTAAAATTACAGTACTAGTATTGTGTGAGTAAGAAGCAAAATCTGCTAGCATTTTAGCACCTTTCCACACATGGTGGATAAGCACTTATATGGTGATCCAAGCCATCCGTTCAGAGCCACAATAACTTTTGTCTGCATGGAAGGAACAGAGTTAAATTTGGGATGAAGGACAACAATTGGCCTGGAGGTTGAGGTCCATGTTCCATGGATTCAACTTTGAAACAAACTGTAAAATTCATTCCTGGACTGGATTTTCACTTCCTTTCTGGTATTTTACTAACAATAACATCTAAAGTGAAGCAAGAAGAAACTGTGTGTGCAATTTCATTTTTTTTATTTTTTTTTTTGCTGCGAGATGTCAAGAGCTTGACATTAATTAGTGTTTTATTTCCCACAGCTAAGGTTTGGGGAAGCCCAAGACCAAGATTCAAGAACTGTTTGGATGGATTGCCGCATTTATCAGAGACTTCAGAAAGATCCATGCAAAGATATAGGCTAGCAGTGCAACCCGGAGAGACGGATTAGAATCCGTGCTGTTAGCTTGCGATGATACTGTGTGTGAATGCTATATGCAATATAAACAAATAACCGGGTTGCCAATGTATGCAAATTTATCTCATGCATATTCATTGTGGATATCCTAAAAATCCAACTGCACAGTTTCTCTTCATTTCCCAAATGGAAGAGGTTTGGGAAGCGAAAGAAAACTATGCAGCTTGAATGGGCCAACTGGTGTTTATCTGCTTACATCTACTGGGTTCCCATGCATTATATAGTTGCAGCTTTAATTATTAGAGATATGCATTCATTTATCACGAATTAGGCAATTTCAACGAACATATACGTGTGTAAGTAGCCTGTGCTTGTGCTATCGCTATTTGATAAAAGGGAAAAGTATTGCATGCTTTATGTTTCGCGTGCACATATCTGCAAGTACAAAAGGGGTGGACTGAGGTTCGGGGGAGGGGCAGGCAGTTACATGCATAACTTGCTATTTTAAAAGACATGCGGGTGTATTTGTCGACTTACTCGTGTTATTTTACACCTGCTAATTATCTTGCATAATTGATATCAGACTTATTTATTGTGTATTGTTGGCTGGGTAGGGGGTCCGGGAGAACTGGGGGGGGGGTTCAGGCTGAAGAACCAGGAGGGTCTCGATGACCCGGAGAAGGACTGGGCGAACTGGTGGACTAATTGGTAAACTGGTTAATTTCAATTATGTGTGCATGTTTTAAAATATACCGACTTATGCGCATAAATCGCAGATTTCACGCAAATTCTACTTTATTTTTGCACCTGAAAATATACGCGCAAATATTTTTAAAATAGGTAGAAACTGTAGACACGTTCAATGGATTGAAATACTCGCTTTCAGTGCATTGCACGTATTTGTGCAGAAGGGGGTAGATTTTCAAACCCCAGCGCGCGTAAATCCCGGGGTTTATGCGCGTGGCCGGCCTTACGCACGCGGGGCCGATTTTCAAACAGCCCGCCACGTGCGTAAACCCTGAGATGAGTGTAAGTCCCAGGGCTTGAAAAAGGGGTGGTCCAGGGGGCGGGGTGTTTCGGGGCAGGGCTAGAGGCGCCTGGCACAGCGGCCATTTGCTGCTGTGCCAGTGAGCGCAACTTGCTCCTGCTCCGAGGCAGGAGCAAAATGTGAGTTAAAGAAATGGGGAGAGCTAGGATAGGGAATGGGGGAGGGTAGGATAGGGGAAGGAGAAGGGAGGTTAGGCTAGGGGGTTGGGAAGTTCCCTCCTAGTCCGCTCCTTAATTGGAGCAGACTAGGAGGGAACTGGGGAAGGCTCCTATGTGTTGCTGCACATAATTGCAATAGTAGCTCCCCTGCTGCGCGCGCCGACCTGGCATTTTATAACATGCACGCACAAGGGGTGAGATATTCTGCTACCATATAATTTATCTGTAGTGATCTGTTTTCCTAATAGGAAGTGTATTGGTGTTCTAGGGCCTGGTGTAATATGTGCAGTGTTACCTTCTCATAGATAAGGTTGTTACTGTTTGAGTGCTGGCAGTTAGGATTGTTTTGGTATGGTAATTCTGTTTATTCATGGCTTTCTGAGGGCCAAGCTCACACCCAGCACACATTACAAAAAATGCAATTCCATAGGAGTTCCAAGTGTCTTTTATGCAGGATTTTCTGGTTGGCACCACAGCAGTGCATGTAAATATAATATGCATGTTGTAAGTGATAGTTTGCCTCAGCAGACTGTACTTTTAAATGTCCTTTTTTTCATGTAAAATCTTCTATAAATGCATAATTAAATTTGTGTGTGCGTGTGCAAGGCTTAGGATACCTAATATCCTTCCCTTGACCATAGGTTCTATTTAGGCAGGGGGGGGGTGGGGGGTGTCAGTTTTTAAAACCATAGATTGCTGGAGGGAGCTGGGCTTTTTTTGATGGGCACGGGACAGAGACTGAATGATGCGGGGAGGGGGAGGGGGGCAACACGGTAATTGTTCGCACAGGGCAGCAAAAAAGCTGGCACCGACCCTGGGCAGGGTGAGCCTACTCTTCCCACCAAGTTGACTATTGACTACAAACAACTGAGCTGGATCACCTTGCTCCTTTACAGATCGAATCGGTGACTCCTGGAAAAAACATTTTACTAGCAATCCAGGCTCGAATTTTGAAACCATGTTTGGATGTTGGGAGCGAGGCTTTCATGGCCAGTTAGCCCATTCTTTCTTAGCCTGTAGAAGGGGGTTGACTTTTACTGTCAGCTTTCATATGGAGCTGGTATCTTGTGTGTTACAGACATCGATGTGGAGAGCTGATTGACTGGATGAGGGCATGACACCACTCCACAAATAATTTAGATGAATTCCTTTGATGTTGATGTTGAAAGTATAAAATTCCTTTTTCAGTATTTGCTAGTTACAAGTTGCTGTATGCTGAAGCCATTATCAACCATTATAAAGTAATTTTCCTGAATTCTCAGTGTCTGCCTGAATTCCTTTTGGAAAAGGGGGTGGGGGAGGGGTGCAGAGTTTGGATAGGGTAAGGCAGTGCCAATGTAGCATCTGTCTGAGTGGTGATAATTAGGGACATGCATGGAAAAAAATGTTTTGTTTTGTTTTGTTTTCATTTTGTTTTCTTTTCAGATTCAGGTTTTGGTTTGTTTAATGTTTATTTCAACTTGTTTCATTGGCTGAACCAAAAAACATTAAATTAAGCTGCTTCTAAAAGAAGAAAACAAAAAGATGTTCTCACCCCTTAAACCCCCCCCCCCTCAACCGCCCCCCCTTCACTGATCCCCAGCCACTTCCCCACTGCTGGCTTATGATTTGAAAATGTTGCTGGTTGGCGCCATTTTGTTGTACAGCATCAGAGCACAGCGATGTACAACAAATGGCGCCAATCTCAGGGCTGGCCAGCGTCATTTTGTTGTACAGCCTCAGAGCACAGATATATACAACAAAATGGCGCCAACCTCAGGGCTGGCCAGCGTCATTTTGTTGTAGAGCCACAGAGCACAGCGATATACAACAAATGGCGCCAATCTCAGGGCTGGCCAGCGTCATTTTGTTGTACAGCCTCAGAGCACAGCGATATACAACAAAATGGCGCCAATCAGGGCTGGCCAGCGTCATTTTGTTGTAGAGCCACAGAGCACAGCGATATGCAATAAAATGGCGCCAATCTCAGGGCTGACCAGCGTCATTTTGTTGAGCCACAGAGCACAGCGATATACAACAAAATGGCGCCAATCTCAGGGCTGGCCAGTGTCATTTTGTTGTAGAGCCACAGAGCACAGCGATATGCAATAAAATGGCGCCAATCTCAGGGCTGGCCAGCGTCATTTTGTTTTAGAGCCACAGAGCACAGCGATATACAATAAAATGGCGCCAATCTCAGGGCTGGCCAGCGTCATTTTGTTGTAGAGCCTCAGAGCACAGCGATATACAACAAAATGGCGCCAATCTCAGGGCTGGCCAGTGTCATTTTGTTGTAGAGCCACAGAGCACGTAGTCATTCAACAAAATGGCACCCGGTTGATTGGTGCCATTTTCGAACTGGGAGCTAGCAGGACAGTATCAATTGGGGAATCGCTTTTGCCCCTTTCTATATCAGAAACCCCTGTGGAAGGGGTAAGCTTAGACTGGGGAAAAGCAGTGGGTGGGGGATGTGAAATTTCACGTGTTAGGATCTTTTTATTGACTTTCTCAAATGAAAGTCAGTGAAGAAAACACAGTTCTGAGATTAATTTTTTTGTTTCATTTTTAAATGAAAGGAAATGTGAGTGTTTGCATTTTTTCATTAAAAATGAATGCAGACCTCTATGCTAATTCCCTGACAGATGTTCCAGATGGTAGAGTTGAACACATTGACTGGGTATGTGAAATCTGTATAACAAGAATTTCTGGTCCAGAATAACCAACAATCTAAGGCCAAAGTTGATCTTCACTGGGAGGAGTCCAATGTAAAAACCTTCATATTTTCTTTTCTTAAAGAAGGAATTATCTAAATGCATCAGCTTTTTTTGTTTTAATCTCTTTTTTGAATTCTTAAACAATTACATAAAGCATTATTACACGCCTTATACCAGAAGGTGTAAACATTTATATTTCTTTAAGGAAAAAAAGGGAAATAAATGAGCAATAAATCAAAGTAGAACTTTTTAAATCATTCTTTTCCATGGTTTTATCCCATACCAAAAACTATATTACTCTTTTTACTCCTTAACTTATTTACCATGAAATTTAGGAGAACGAACAGAAAGTGGAGCAATACTAACCAAATACTACTGTATTCTGAATTCAATCCTCTATGAAATAAAGGACGTTACAGGGTTACTATTATGTACCGCATTCATCAACTGAGCCTAACCTAGATTCATTTCTTGAATTAAAAAATATTTCCAGCTGTTCGGGCTCCATAAAAATATATCTGTTATTATCCATTGTTAATACACATTTACAGGGAAACTTTATCAATATTTGAGCACCCAGTAAACGGGCTCTTGGACAAAGAGAGACATTTTTTTTCTGCGTAATAGTTACTCTTATAATGTCCGGATATATCCATACTAGCCGTTAAGCCCGTAACAACGGGCTCGGTCCTTTTCCTTCCCACTCCCCCCCTCATTCTCCCTCCTCCTTTTACTCTCTCCCCCCCCCTCCACTTCCCTCTCTCTCACCTTCCCCCTCCCTCTCCCTCCCTCTCCTCTCCCCTTCCCTCCCTCACCTTCCCTCCCTCCCCCACCCCCTCCCTCTCTCACCTCCCCCCCCTCTCTCTCTCACACCCCTCCCCCCCCTCACACTTCCTCCCCCACACCTCCCTCCCCCTCCCTCTCACCTCCCCTCCCTCTCACCTCCTCCTCCTCCCATCTTACCTTCCCCTCCCTCTCACCTCCCTCCCTCCCTCTCACCTTCCCCTCCTCTCCTCAGTCACTCCCCCTCTCTCAATCCCCTCCCCTTTAAGATCATCCACAACCGGCAGATCTCGGGGGGGGGGTCCCTCCCGCGCGCGCACGGCGCTGCTACTTCTCCTCCCGCTCCTGCCGGCAGATCTCGGGGGCTATTACTCGCGCGCGCTGCTTCTCCTCCCCTCCTGCTCCTCCCACTCCTGCTTCGCGGCCGCCGCCGCTCCTGCTTTTTCACACCGCAGCTCCTGCGGCCCCACCGCCATTTTTTCGTCGCTGCTGCCGCCGCTACTGCGCCTCCCACTCCTGCTTCGCAGCCGCCGCCGCTCCTGCTTTTCACCGCCGCTGCTGCGGCCCCACCGCCATTTTTTTTTTCGGGCACGCACGGCTCTGACCGACGTGCTCGCCCGCACATGCGCGGTAGAGCTGCTCTCTACTGCGCATTTGCGGGCCGTCGGTCAGAGCCCATTTATAAGGTAGATTCTTTCACCTAAGTAAAGTTTGTTTCTATTACGGAAGAATCTTTTGAGTACGTTGTCTCTTTCTCCAGGAAATAAAAATTTTAATAGCAACACTCCTCTTCTCTCTATTTGCTCTTCTTGTGATGTTTCTAAAAACCCGGTCAAATCTTAACGTCGCGATGGTGATGTAGAGCACTCAACTCAGTTTCCCCCGTCTCAATAGCTGTTTCACCTCTCTGAGTATCTCAGGTAGAAAATATGCATTCGTAATATTGTTGTTTCCAAGTGGTGAGTTGCCCACTATTTCTCGGAGATATTTTGCAAACTGTTCCTTTGGTGATATTAGCTTGCACTTAGGGAAGTTCATTACTCTCAGGTTATTATATCTGAGGTTATTTTCCAGACTTTAATTTGTATTGATCACAATCCAGGCAATTCTGGGCTTGTTCCTACCCTTGGATCCTAATCCTCTATTGGCATTTTTCATTAAAATAATTGAAACTTCCATCCTGCTTCCCCACCCCCCCAAATCCTAGATTTCCAGTTGGTGTTATTAGTTTTTTAGGGATTGAACAATATTTTCATGAAAAGATAATTTGGATCACAATCCAAAAAGTTAAAAAAACCCCAAAATAAAACACCACAATCAACCGAAAAACATGAATGTGCCTCAAAATACTTGGATTGGACCATAGCACTCCCTGGATCATATCACTATG